>NC_084796.1:157113628-157427239 GCF_963169125.1 Humulus lupulus
TACAAATTCCTTAGAGGACACTTTACACACATTTATAGAGGAGCAAAGAGAATTCAATAAAAAAAATTTGGAAGATTTTAGGGAAACTAGTAATCAACTTTCAGAATTGACCAACGCTATTATTTCACATACTTTAAGTCAATTCCCGTCCCAACCTAAGGCCATAACATCATCCCCTACTCTCAGTTCTAAACCCGATGAGGATGATGCTATTACCATTTGGAGTGAAACTCTTTCCCATACCGAAATTCTTCCGACCACTCCAAAGAACAATGGAAGCTATCATACTGATGTGATAGACTTAATCGTTGAGGAAATCATAAACATATTTGCAATGAAACATTCACCCAATTTCCTCAGTGATTTTGACCCCAACCATTTTATTTATCCTGAAAATATTACTAACGCTTCTATTTTTGAGACGCAGGATAAAAGAAAATTCATTTTCGATGCAGGATAGTACGCAAATATGCAGTTGGTAGACTTACCTGAGAGCGATGCTTTTGTCTACCAAAGACTGATCATGTTTTATCTTTCTTTTTAGTGTGTTTTATTTTAATGTGTGTCTTTATTTTATGTTGCGAATTTTACTTTTTGGAGTTTTGTTGTTGGTTATCATATTCCTTTTTTCTCGCATAATGAACTTAACGTTAGACATTAAGGACAATGTCTCGTTTAAAGTTGGGGGTAGTATGCATATTCATGCGTTAAAATATATTTTAATTACCATTTTGAAATTTTGAGTTAACTTTTTGCAAAATCCATGACAAAAAAATCTTGGTGAGATAGTTTTTGCTATTTTTACTATTTGGAAGTAATTTTTTAGAGCAATTTCATGCACAACCAAACATTGAAAAAAAATATACACACATTCAATTGAGAAAAATCCTAAAATTTAAAGCTTTTAATTTTTGTGAGATGTGAAAATGAGAAAACAACTTTGAAAACTTCTATTGATCATTTGAGTTGGTAAAATTAATTATTGGGATTTAAAACATGACATTTACTAGATGGATAATTTTTGTTTTAAAGAGCCTTTGTTGTATTTTATTGTAATTTTCCTTTTAATTTCTTGTAATTTTATTCTTATGTTGTCTCTTGTAAAAAAAATGATAAAAAAAAAAAGACGAATAAAAGAAAAAAAAATTATAAAAAAAGGAAAGAAAAAAAATATATATAAAAAAATGAAAAAAAAAAAAGAACAAGAGCAACATTTTTCATCTTCATCTTTTATAGTTTTGTTGAAAATAAATAAATAAATAAATAAATCAACATTACTACATTTGTTTTCAATTTATGTCATAAAAAAAATAAAAAACAGAAAAAAAAAAAAAAATATTTGTGTATTTTATTTTTGTTTTGTTCTTTATTTTGGCTCTTAATATCATTTTAAAAAATCCTGAAGGTTTTTATGTCATTTAGATTCTAATTAATTGATTAGCCTATCTTTTGGTCAACATTCGTTAATATTGTTTGTCCTAAAATGATAACATCCATTTTGGAGTGTGAATTGATAAATTTCCAACTCCAATAGTGTCAACCATCTTCCATAAAAATACTTTCAATACCCTTGTGAGGATTTGGAGTTGAGACTTTATTCTTTGGTGATTTTTCAATATTGTTTGTGTTTATTTTGGAAAGAACGATATGGTTTGGTGCACACACACAAAACTCTTAAATTACAACATTGATAGTTTTAAATAGCAATTTCTAAAATCTCACTAAATATTTTGTTAAATGATTTTGCATAATTTAGCTCACTAATTGATCTTGGTAATAATTTTTATCCGCTTGAATTGCTAGGGACTAGCAATAAGCTAGTTGGGGGTTGTGATTAGTGGTGAAAAATACATATTTATTGATTTTAATAGTAAAAATAAATTAAGTTTTAATTAATATTTTCATTGAATTAATATGATTTATTTTATAAATGAAAATATTTGATTATGATTTAATTTATTATTATTTTGTAGGAATTAAAGTTGTATTTTGACACTTTGAAATGAAGAGAAAAGAAAATATGTAAATCTGAAAGAAAAAAAAAAGAGAAGAGAAAATGGTATTTTTGAAGATCAAAGCCCAAGAAGGAAGCCCAATGACACGCAAGCCCACCAACATCAATCAGCTTAGCAAATATACTTCCCTTCAATGCAACTTCCACGCCAATCAGCTTAGCAAATATACTTCTCTTCAGCCACCCCACGCAGGCCCAACACTCCACCATCTGAAGCAGCCCAATCCGAAGTGTCACAGCCATCACCAAACCCAGCCAGCCGTCCACATGTCCTCCTCCCATTGGCTGCGCCTGGTCAATGGCCCAGCTGCCACCAGCCACATTTGTCCCAACCTTTTATGCACCTTGGGCCATGAAAATTGCCATTTTGAGCTTTAAAACTCATCTTTTTTGGTGTTTTTGAAAAAGGGCATTTTGACCGTATACCAAAATAACTAGGTTAATATTTATAATAAGATTTGATTTTTCAAAATCATATTTTATTATTAATATTTCAGATTTATTTTGCAAACCCCAAATTGTTGTTTAATTTCTTTTTAGTCATTTTCTCCATCTATAAATAGGGACACTTTCTTCACATTTTCTATGTAATTTTTAGGTAGCAAAACTCTACCAAATTTTAGTCTCATTTCTCATATTTTCTCTCTAGAATTTCATGAGAATGTCTAGCATAATAGGCTAACCTTCTTAGGAAGGTGAGGATGATCCTATATGCACTATGACTTTGTTTGGTATTTTTGATTCACCATGTGCTTAAAGTTTATATATTCGAGTGATTTATTTTCTTTCATCTCTATTTCTTCATCTTGTTATCTATATTTATGTTTACTAATAGTATATAGATTTTGTCAAGCACTTTCTATGTATTATCAAATTAGTGAAAATAATATAGATAATATCTTTATCATTTTCTTCATCTCACTCATATATATTTACTTTTGCTAAAATCTATATAGAATTAGTCATGCTCTTTCTATGTATTTTATAAATAGTAAAAGTAATATTTGTGTTAGGTTTTATGTCCAATCTTTTATTGCATTATTGCCAATGGTATAATGTCATTTTTAGATTTCTCATAACTTTTATTTCATCTTTCCATGGTAAAGAATAATAATCACTTGAATTCATTTTTGTGAAATATATTTGTGCTTCAATGTTAAATCTTCCAAATGAATAGTTGGGATGTGAACTATCTATTTGTGTAATTTTTGTGAATCAAAGATCCAAATAAATAAGTATGCATATTGGTGACTCTTGATCCTTCCTACTTGTTAACTATTGTTACATCACACTTTATTCTATCTTTATTTATAATCTTTAAATCTCAAAAACAACAAAAATATCATTTGTTCTATTTTCCTCATATTATTTATCTCTAAACTTTATTTATTTGCCTCTGAAATTCCGTTTTTTAAGATTACCAACTTAATTATTCAAATTAAATAATTAATTGTTGAACTGTTACAGAAATGTTTAAACAGATACAAAGACTGTTTGAACAGAAACCAGATATGTTTAAACAGTTTGTGACCAGAAGATAAAAATGAACATAAAGTAAAGAACACACGAATTTTTACGTGGTATCAGCAATCTTTGCAGATTGCTACTAGTCCACGAGGCCATGCCCAGAGAATGAAATTTATTAGAAGAATTTCTAAACGATTACAAAACCAAATTGACTTATACAAATAAAGACTCTCTCTTGAATTTGTCGCAACTGTTGTAATATAAACTCCTAATCAAATTTCTGAAGTGCTAAGATCTTGAACTCCCTTCAAATCATAACACTTGCACTTTTCCTCCCGAAAAGTGACTCACGAACAAGACTTCTCCCGAAGCTTGATGACCAATGTCCAAGTGTGTTCAACCTGCACAATTAACACAAAGAAAACAATACAGAAGTACACTATAATAAACCACTAAGAACTTGCTGGACTCAAGTTCTTCACATAATAAAAAGTCTCTCTAAAACTTGAAAAATATTTGTAAAATAATACCACACGAGAGATGATCAAAAACCAGCGACCTAAGGATGATTATATACTTTTTAGAATCCCTTTAGGTCGTGGAAAACAAATCAGAAATCAAACAGCCAATAAATGGAAAATCTTCCAAAACAGGAAAGTCAGAATCTGTTCAAACAAACTGGCAATCCGTTCAAACAGATTCATTGAAGCTGGACAGTTTTTCAACCCAGTTTCCTTAAATAAATAAGGAAACAATATATACATTATCACTGCAAGCTGTACACGATTTCTGGGCAACCAAATCAGATCAGCAAATAAAAATAAATACTAATAATTTCCATATAAACTAATTTCAAGAAAAGATATTCTTTTATAGGAAATTATATATTTATTTTATAATCATATATAGAATAATCTGATTATAGAAAACATATCACAACAAAACAGGAAACTACCCATTTTCGAAATTTACCACAAAATATTACAAAACAGGAAACTATTAATTTCGAAAATACTCTTTTAATTAATTTTGTCATTATTGTCAAATATGCCAATAAAGGATTTTACAAAGACCGTCGAACACCATCTATTTCCCCATTGGTATGATATTGTTCGCTTTGGACCTAAGCCCTCACGGATTTGTTTTTGGGCACCTTCCCAAAAGGCCTCATTCCAATGGAGATAGTGTCCATCCTTATATACCCAAGATCCTTCCCATTTCTAGCCAATGTGGGACTTTGGTTGTACACCCAACAGCCTCCTTGTGGAATCGACCGCCCAATCTATACTACAATCACCGCTAAGTGGAAGTCACATTTAGGCGTTAAACACTAGCTTAGATAGCAAGTCCCAAGAATTTATGTTGTAGTTGCTTGGGCATATGACTTGCTTAGATAGAAAGATCCAAGAATTTTTATCATTTTCATGGTTTAGAGTTATGATTTACCCTACATCGATTAGTAGACAAAGGACCTAGATGGTTTTATCACATACCGTGTTAATGAGTTAATGGCCATTAATATTATAGTCCTATATGATATACGTTTTTGTAGTCATATGTTTTATAGTATATGTTTATGATATAGTCTTATGTTTATGATTTATGATATATGTTGTTAGTAGATTTTCCTTGCTGGGCATTAGGCTCATTCCTTTCTTTTTAGAATGATGCAGGAAAATGAATGTGGAAGGCGGGAAGGATTCATGGCTGCTTGGCATGTGTATTGAGGATGAATGGATTAAATGGACTGCTAGAGAATCGAGGATGATGTTGTTTAAAGTCTTTAAATTTATGTTTTAATGTATTTACGCACTTAGTATTTTAAACAATTCATTTAAAGTTTATGTTTATGTTTTATTACAATTGGATCCCATACCATATTTTGTATTTGGTACAATATTTTTGGTTTTAAATTAAGTTGTGTTATTTCATATGAATGTATTTGTAAATAGTAGTTATGTGTATTTTTTAATGGTCCGAGGTCTTAGAAATAGTCGGGGCATAACACACCCGTATGCCAAGGCTCAACAAGAAAACTTAAAACAACAGATTCAATAAGTAACAAAATATAAACAACAAGCTTAGCAACAACAGTCTACTCAATCAAACACATAATCCAATTTAACAATCAATGAGTTAGACAAGTGCAGTCTACACTTCTGATTATTTAAGTGGAATTCAGATGAACCAAGTGCGTATTGCACTCCCAGGTTACCCTAGCCCAATGGTCTGCGTTCCGCACGCTTACTGCCGTCCCCGGTGCCCTTAGGCCAAGCGTTCAGATTAGATATAATCAACCATATAGATTGCATAATGTACAATCAGATGCAGCATATATAAGCATGCCTAACCAGATAATGACAAATACAGTCATAATCACATTTATTATCAAGGCATGTGCCCTAACAATATGTAACGACCCAAAATCACTAATATGGCTGAAGGGCCTTGATTAGTGCACTGGGAAGGCATAATTGGCTTAGGTGTGAATTTATTGAATTAATGCATGCTTGTATGATTATATGAATGTAAATGTGGTTAAATGTTGTATCTGTGAGAACCACATTATTATGTGGGTAGATTTGTAGTGTGCGACTTTAGGCGATCCTAGGGAGCTACATAGCGGGAAAAGTCTTAACGGGGCTTAATATTTGACATTGGATAATTCAGGGGTATTTTAGGTATCGGGTAGTTATTTAGACTATCGGGTTATGGAAATAAATATATGGAGATATATTTGATGATAGGAAGCTTAGGCGGGAATATTGGGGAAATTTACCATTTTGCCTTCAAGGACGTTTCCGGTACCCCAGCCTCGGGATTGACTTAACTGGCTAAGGTTAGACTAAGTTAATGGAAAGCAGAAGAATAAAACACAAACCGACCTTCTCAACTCTTCTCTTCCTTCTCTTTCTTCTCTTTTCTCTTTCAAGAATACCATTGAAATTCAAGGGAAATCAGCTGGAAAATTATGTGTTTGAGCTGAATTCATGAGGGTTTAGCTTAGCTAAGACTAAGGGTCACACAACCAAGATTAAGGTAAGAGTTGAGTTATGTTTTTGGGTGTTAGAACTCTGAGTTTTTGGCTGAATATTAAGGTGTTTATGATTTTGATGTTTAAGGGCTGAATTGAAGCTGAGTGCTTCGGTTTTAGCTCAGAGGTTGTCAAGGAAGTGGTTCAGCAAAGGAGGTAAGCTTCAATTCATTATTTAGAGGTTAAAATTTGAGTTTTGTATGACTGGTTTTGGTGTTTTGAGTTGCTGGGCTTCAGAAATCAAAATGGAATTTTAGTAGGTTTTTAAGCTGGATTTCTGTTGGATTATGGTGTTAGAATCATGTTAAAAGTTTTGTGATTAATGGGTTTTGAATTAGGGTGCTTTGGGATGGTTTTGAATGAGGTTAGGATGCTAGAAATGGTGAATTTTCTGGGCACGAAGGGTAGGGTCGCGGTTCTGTTCTAGAGCGCTGCAGCCCTATGAAGCAAGAGAGCCAGGGAGGCTCGGCCAAAGGAGAGCGCCGCGACGCCATAGGGTAGGGTCGCGGTACGTGTCTACTTACTGGGGGGCTTGGGCTCTGTTTTAGAGGTGGGTCACAGCTAGGTTTCAAGGGCCACATCCCTTAGGTGCATTTATGATCTTTTGGGGATTTTAAGCGCGGGAACTTAACCTAGGGTGCTCAGGATTGATTTCACCACCGTGCTTGGTGGAATTTGATGTCCCGAAAGCTAGTATTGTACCTGGAAACCTTTATTTGAATATTAATGGAATCCATTACCTTGGTTGTGACTAGGTGTTAAAGCTAGGGCTCGGGAAATGGATCGTGCTCGAGGGACGTCTCTCGTAATCAGTGAACGTAGAAATTAAAGGTAAGAAAACTGCACCCGGTTGTGTATTTATAATGGGACTAAGGGCTCCCTAATATGTATGCTTGAGAGGATGGTATTATGCCATGTAAACAGTAAACCAACGGCCTAAGAGTGCCAAGAGTTACACTAGCGTACAGGGCACGACTTGGCCACTGGTAGCCGAGGACAGCTTATTATGCACTGAGCTCGGTTTAGGCGGGCCGGAGTCAGTGGGGTAAACAGAGGGTGCAGCCTAAGTTGTCGGCCCTGATTATTATGTAACTTGATTGTTATTAATGCTTGGTTACATCTTTGATTCTGAATACGTGCTATGTGGTTAATAAGAGTATTGAGTGTTTGATCATGTTTATAGGATTACTCATCTGTTATTGTTTGTGATGCATATTATGTTTTCTTGTTGGGCCTTGGCTCACGGGTGCTACGTGGTGTAGGTAAAGGCAAGGGCAAACTCGATCAGCCCTGACTAGGAGAGCTCTGCGAGCTGAATGTACATGACCAACTGCTCAGCCGCCACGGTTGAGGGGAAAGCAGGAACAAGGGAACCAGAAATGTCTGTTTTACTTTAGAATGGCTGATGGTTGTTTGTATTTTGGAAATTCTGTAAACCAACTTTTAAACACTGTTTCTTTTTGGGATCCCATGTGTAAAACTATTTAAATTATATAAATTGTATCTTTTGAGACCAAAACCCTTTTTAACCCTAGCACATTCATGGTTAGTGACACATTTTTAATTAAATGACTTGATTAGCGAGTCCTGCACTTAAATAAGTACACAGTGCAGCGGTCTTGGCTATCCAGAGCGTTACACAATAACTAGGGTGTTGTTTTCTTACCTTGAGTTTCGTGCGATAGACAATATGGCCTTAAGTACGATCCTGATGCCGAGCCTTACAATAATCTAGTCACAACACAAACATACTCTTATTTGAGATTGACTTCAAATCCCGAACCTCACCCCAAACCCAATTCTTAAAATTACAATTCCTAGTTGTCGGGACGTTAGAAACGTCCCCCGAGCCCCCAAGTGGCCCACCAAAAAGAATCTTGAACTCCCCGAGCCCTAATCCAAATCAGCAAAATCATATTTTAGGGCACCTGGTGCGGTTGTGCCTGACCTTGGCGCGGTCACGTCTGTAGAAATTTGGGCTTTCTGGGGTACTGACGCGACCGCGCCCCAGCCCAGCACGGTCGCGCCACTAACTCTAAAACCCAAAATTAAAACCAATTTTTATGGTTTTGGAACCCTAGCGCGGTCGTTCCACAACCTAGAGCAGTCGCGCTTGGTAACCTGAAAGCCAAAAATATCCATAAATCACTATGTTCTTCACCAAAACAAAAAAACCGCGATTCCCCTACAACACCAGACCTGGAACTCGACCCAACCAGGTATTTTCAGTAGGTTAATGACCACAAAACTTCCTATACACTCCTAACAACCTAACAGCACTGTTAAAAAAGCAACAAAACTTACTCAAATTCATCAAAACAACAAAACACCAACCATTGAACAAATGGGAGCCAAAGTTTAGAAACTTACCCAAATCGGAGAATCTAAGTCTAAATTGTGGGCTTTAAACTCAATTTCAAACTTGGAACAACCACCAAACCGCGTTTGCTCCAACAAACCAACACCAAAAACCCCTGAAAACGTCAATTTCATCAAAATCTATCTCAACCTCAACTTAATCAAGAACATTATAATTGAAATGAAAAACAAAGCAAATGGGTCCTTAACTACTCTGAATTTTGAAACCCCTAGAGTTGGATGATTATGCAGCTCCTAATCCTTTCTAATATCTCAAATTTCCAAGAACATTCCTCAAATTCAAGCCTTTGGGTTTTGTGTCCTTGGGAGAGTTCTTGAGAGTAACCAAAGAGGAGAAAGAGAGATCTTACAACGTAAATGGGAAGGAAGGAAAGACTTAGGCCAGATTTCACTATCCTTAAGGTCAAAAGACCAAATTACCCTTCCTTCCAATACCCCTTCTTAATAAATCCCAAGGTCAAACTGTTCATTTAGCCTAAAAATTTCCACTAACCTCAAACTATACCTCAAAGTCTCAATTTAATTCACTAATCTTCCACTCATAATTATTTTTCCCAAATATATCTCATATTCCATTAATTTCCAAAATACACAAAATTACCAAAGTATCCCTTGGCTCACCCCGAGCCAGGTATAAATCACATAACACATATATTTACAATTATACCTTTAACGAGTCAAAATTATGAAAATGCCATTTTTCCTCAAGAACGGGCCCACAATCGCATTTAATAAACATAAGCATGCATAAATAGTTATATCTTAATATAACTCATATATTTTACATAATCACACATATTTTCAATCAAATCCATATATAAACCCATTTATGCCCTCCCAGCACGCTAATCAAGGCACTATGTCACGACCCTCAAAACATACCAGACCAAAACATGCGGAAATCTAAACTTTTACTTTAATTAATTGTACTGAAAATCCATATATAAAAAAACTTTTAAAAAGATCGTGTGCGCACACTTTTAGTTTTAGCAAACAGAATTACAACTTCTATTTTTCAAAGTTAAAGAAAAACAGATGTCATAAAAGAGATAACAAGTTTCCAACATTTCTTTTCAAAATTGTGTTCCATCAAAACCTCCCCAGGTCGGGCCACATGTACATATCCACAAGCAGACTCTGGTGCTCACTGCTCCACTTTGTTTTTGCACTTACCTACAACATGAAAGAACTAGGTAAGCAAAAATGCTTAGTAAGAATAGCCTTGCACACAAATATACTAAACTCAGTAACGGGTTGCCCTAAGGTTAGTATCACTAACGATCACTAGGGTATTTGAATAAATTCCAACCCTATCATACAATTCTTAAGAATATCCATACAGAAATCAAGCACATTGGTTGCGCCCAACAACCCATTTCATACATATCATATCAACATGCACCCAGAAAATCCCAGAACATTCAAGATATATAATTATACAATTCAAATCAATTCAAACAAACAAACACAAAGGATCCTGGCTCCAACCCGGATTCACTCTTAGCGTCCTGGCTCCAACCTGGACTATATTACCATGTCCTGGCTCCAACCCGGACTATAATTTCACCATGTCCTAGCTCCATCCTGGACTATAATCTCACCATGTCCTGGCTCCAACCTGAATAGTACTATAATAAGGTTCTAGCTCCAACCTGAACTCACTTACCAATAGGTCGCAGAATGCATAAGCATTGCAAAGGTAGGCATTAAGCATACCCTAGTCTTAACGACCCAAACAAAACTAGTGTAATCTACTACTCCAAGCACACACTAGTATAATCATGTTGTAGCCAAGAAAGAGAAAGGCTAACTTACTTGGAGTCCTTAGCTCCTAGCTGGATCTTTAAAACCGCTATTCGATTTCCCTTTTGCGATTACTGTAATTAATAAAGTGTACTCGGATTGAAATATGGCATACTCTTATAGCTAATATTCTATGATAGCTACATTTAGTAAAGTTCTCTTAAAGACTCTATACTGACATTTCTCTTATACACCTTTCAGTGTATAAGACCAGATTCTACTTTAAATCAATTTACGGTTTCCTGAGAAAATTGTCCTTACCGAAACATACTCTCCGTGTTGTACATTTTAATATTATATCTCTAGAAGACTCTCTCAATCGTATTACACTATTTTGGTTACTTATAAAAGGAGTTTTAAATGACTCTTAATCTTAGAAAACCACTCACTTTCTACTGAAGTACGGAGTTTACCGTTTTCCATTCTTTACCCAAAAATACCGTGTTTCGACCTTTTACAATTTATTATCTATTAACGATAATATTTTTCAATTTATGATTTTATAAAACCTAACTCCGATTTTTACCATCTTTAATCCATAACCTAGGATCTCTATTACATCATTTTCGAAAGAAATGGCAATTGGACCCCGTGTTTAGAAATGATAAAAATGAATTCTCAATAACCTTAAACTAATTTGGGATTTGTTAGATATCCAAAACTGTAGCTATTTTTTTTAAAACAACTTCATTTCCAATTTTGAACTTAACTTTTTTTCACTATTCATTTTAACGTAATAAAAATCTTGCTTTTAAGCTCATATTCAATGTTAGGTTCTCTAACCTGTAATGACCCAACTAATTCTAAGACCTCCATTAAAACTACTACACTTAGCTACCATTTTTGAAAAAAACACACATAAGAAATATTCACAACTTTATTAAAAACTCCAAAGTAAATATTGAAATACATAAATGCGGGGTATGGGATCCCATTGTTTTAAAATAAAACATAACTTTAAACTAAAGGAAATTGTTTACAACACTAAATGCGGAAAATACATAAAACATAATTTAAAGAGACTAAAAATAACGTCGTCCTCGAATCGTTCACGCAGTCCACCAAATCCCTTCATCTTTAATACACAAACCAAGCTACTACGAATCCTTCCACCCATATCTATTTTCCTGCATACATAAAAATAAAGGAATGCGCCTAATGCCCAGCAAGGAAAATCTACTAGCACATACAACATAAAACATAACATAAGACTACAAAACATATACTATGAAATATGCATTATAATGGCCATCATACTTCTTGGGGCTTGCTAGCTAAGCAATCATATGCCCATAAATTTACGGGGCTTAGTTATCTAAACAAGTCATATAAATTTAGGAGGCTTAGTTATTTAAACAAGTCATATAAATTTATGGGGCTCGTTATCTAAACAATCATATGCCCAAGGAATATATTATTGAGACTTGTTATCTAAACAAATTATGTGATTGTTATCTAAACAATTTTTATGCTAAAAAAACTAAAAACATATCATTCATAAGTCATAGCACATATCAAAACATAAAAGCATACAAAATCTATCCTATTTTCCTTACCAACACTGGGATATTTGAGAACAAGGATGGGATTTGGAACACTCCTAAAACCAACAATAAGAATGTGAGTATTTATAAAGAAAGAGATGATAAAGAAATGAACTAAACCACCAATAAAAAACTTACCGAAAGAAACTTTAAGTTCAAAGAACTTAAATACCTAACCAAGAATGGAAACAACGAGTTAGGATTTGAGTAAAGAAAACTAAAAGAAACTAAGGAACCATACAGAAATAAACTTAAGATTAGAAATACCTTTGAATGTACTAGCACTGAAACACACTACTTATCTCACTTCCCAAGTGTTTATAAAGCTTAAAATGATAAAGCTTTTATCCCAACCCAAGTGTTTATCACTCTATAGTAACCCTAGCAGCTTGAAGTCTCTTAACACAGCTTGAAGAATGAGAGAAATGGCTGGGTACTAGGTCCTATTTATAGAGTTAAATGAGTGAACTATCTCCTTTTAGCATGAATAAAAATAATGAGTATTAATTGAAAAATATTTGAATATTCATTCAACAGGTGCTGAAGACTCGGTGAAAACATTCAGAGGCTAGTCAAGAGGTTAAGGAATGAATCAAGCTCGGTTTCAACATCGATTGAAAATATGGCCCTAGGGCCGATATATCACCCATCATAGGCGATATATCGCCTGCCCTATGTCCCGAGTGCTCGTCGTTTGAAAATTCTGGGACTCTACATAACCACAACCCTTTAAGATCCTGTTCACGTATTATGCGTCCTAATGATGGGAACTAGGCGAAAGCTCAAGTCAAAAATTCAATTTAGGGTAGGAGAACTAACCTCCCAAAACTCATTTTTTGTTAAGGTTCGAAATTATTATTTTCCCCCGTTTTTAGGTAACTTCAAAAAATTACTACTCTTAAACCGTGATATATTTTAATCTAAAATTTTATCAGGCCTTAATACCTATCTTAAAATTTTTATCACCAAGTTTCATAATTTTTGGGAAGGAAAAACCCATTAAACCATTTAAGGAAATATGGGTAGTGCGTGCTACCCAGGAGTTTTTCTCAGATTTTTAGGGTTTTTTGAAAAATTATTTCTCTTAAACCGTAGCCCAGTTTTTCCTAAAATTTTATCAGGTTCTTTAATAATATCTAATTTATTTTATCTCAAAATTTGATAATTTTTAGGATATGGAAACCCATTCAGAAATATAAGACAATCTGGGCAGTGTTTGCTACTCAGAAATTTCGTTCTCAGAATATTAGGGAAAACTTTGAAAAACCATTAGTCTTTAACCATTTTTCATTTTCCTCTAAAAAAATTATTTGATCCTTATACATATGTGAAATAACAGTTTACTAAATTTTATGGCTTTTGGCTCAGTAAAACGTGTTCAATATTCAAAATAATCTGGGCAGTGCATGCTGCCCAGAAATTTTCCAGATTGCATCAAAATGCCAAAAAGTTCATAACATAGGTGTGAAAACACCTTTTTTAGATTTTCAAAAGACTAAACTCAAGTACTCATCTATAAATATACAACCATAAAAATTATTTCCACAAAAAGAGGTAGTAGAGTATGATATGACCCGTTGGAAGTCAGACCACAAAAACTTGGCAGCATCCACTTTTACACATTCTAGCAAAACAATCACAACTAGCAAAACCCTAGCCACATGCATGCATGAAAATCAAAAAATCAACCAAGGTGACCTTCAAGCATAACATAAACTCCAAAAACCAACAAAACAACCTATACAACCAGATCTATATCAATAACCAAAAATCTACTTTTGATGGTTCTAGCTTTGAGATAAGGTTCCCTTAGCCTTTCAAACTTCCTCCTTGTGTTCTATACACTCAACTCGAGCCCCAAGGTTCCACATGAAGGTTTTTCTTTTAAAAAAAGAATGTTAGGGTAGAAGATGGAGATGAGTGGAAAATTACAAAAACTCTAAAATCTTTACCTTTGTTCTCACTAAAACATCAACAAGCTTCAAATCTTTGACATCCTCCTAGAACCACCTCCCTTGAACCCTATAATACAATATCCATGGCATGCATGGCCATTAGAATCACATGCATGCATAGTAAAACCCCTTAGGATTTCAGGTTTGAAAGAAAAAGAGAAGGAAAGAATGTACTAGGTTCGAAACATACACTTGCCTGGTGTGTTGTTGAGTTTTCTTCCTTCCTTCAATGGAGAGTGAGTGTTCATGCTCCTTGGAGAGAAAATGGCAACAAATGGAGAGGGAAGAGAGAGACCTCTCGGTTTCGGAGTGGGAAATGAAGAGAGTTTCTTTTTTTGTTTTCTTGAGGAAAAAGAAGGAAATAAAAATAATGATTGGTTGTGTAAGAGGAATGATTGGAGGGTTAGCCAATGGGTGAGGTAGCCTCCTACTCTTCATAGCATAGGTGTCATAGACACTTGAGTACACTAGGGCTTAGCCTTGTTGCCCATCACACCTTGTCTCCTCCTTTAGAAATGACTAAAATGCACTTGCCCCTTTTAACTCACTTCTAATGCACTCAAGGGCTCTTTGGTAATTTTACTCTCTAAATTTAACCAAATTTTTACCCTATAGTTGTTAAATATCTCCAAGCTAAAATAAAATAAATGTGACAAAAAATAAATTGTGTCACATGACACATACTTTTGGTAATTTACTCAAATTGACCAAAATATCCTTAGATGGGCAAGAATTTCCATTCTTAAACCCGATAGATTGGAATTAAATCATCAATCAATTTTTCTTAAATTTACTGGCTTGTCTATACAGTCCCAGTTGCCAAATATATTTATGCCATAGTATTCCTCATTTTACTTGATCCGAGATTTTTCCGTTATTAGGGTTTGCCCCTCGGTCCAAGACCAATTTTCTTTGCATAGGCCTAAACCCTTTATTAAATTAGCATAACGGCTATAAAATTCACCAAATAACATAATTTCACATAATATTATTTATCAAAATAATATTTCACAAAATTCTTCACCTACTCCAACCGGCTACTAACGGTGTTCAAAATACGAGATGTTACACACTAAGTCTTATTAGCGAATTTGGGACGTTACAGATTATGTTTAGGTTATGATTATGTTATGGCATGTATAAATAGTGTCTTTATGAATGTGTACTTTTATCTATATGATGTTTAATTCTGGGAGAAGGGGTTGTGTCATACACAGCTCTTCTTGCTGGGCGTTAGCTCGCGAGTATTCTGTGTTGTAGTTAAAGGTAAAAGGTTAGTTATACATAAATAAGTTGGAGAGCTTTGGTGGAGGGCATACATGTTTAAGATTTAACAACCATTAGGGATCTGGTTTATTTTGATTACTATGTTATTTTAGTTTTTTTTTTTTTTTGTTATTATTATGAAAGATGTTTATTTAAGTTTTGTTATAATACATGCTTCATTTTCAAAAGGATGAGACTCTTGAGTTTCTTTTGTTTTATGGTTGTTAGTTACTTTATTTTTTATAAAGTTTATTTTATTTAATTTTAAAGACATGTTTTATTCTTTACAGCTTGAAACATGCACGCACTTAACGCTTTAAGAAATTAGGGCCTTACAATTTGGTATCAGAGCAAAAGGTTTTGTTTCCTGTAGACTGTCCTAACATGTATCCTCACAACGGAAGACAAGCTCAACTTATTGCACTTTAAGTTCTATTTATGTTTTGTTTCTTTTATGTGACTATTTGTCTTATGTGCTTTACTGCCTTACCTGTATGCATAGAGTAGCTAGTATGGCTACAGTGTTTAGAGTCCTAAGGTTCATCCTGGATAAAACTCAACAGAAGAAGCTAGCAAGGAAAATAAGAAAGATATGAAGAATCAAGATGTGCTTTAATGTGGAAAAGAGCATTGGGGAGTTAGTTGACCACTTTGTGATAGTCAACAAGGACATTTAGGATGTAATTTGGGATGGTGGATTGCGAAGTTGTGAGCAAAAGTACGATGTACTCAAGAACACAATTTTCTCAAAGAATACAGAAAAGGGGCTTGACGCCACATGGAAACAAGTCAAGGATATGTATTCGACAGATGCAAAGTACATTCACGCACTAATGGCGTACGCAAGACTACAAGGAATTGAGTTGGCTATAGAACCGTTTGTTCAAGGATTCACCATAGAGTTAAAGGACATACATAAATATTCCATCCTCGTTCACAGGAAGTGGCTCTAGAAGTTGCGTGTCATGTGACTTAGTTTTAGTTTAGAAGTTTTTTTTCTTTCTACTTTGATGATGGATTGGTGTATTAAGACTATTGCTTTCTATATGATATGGAGTTAGTTGTTTTTGTTTTTGGAAAGTTGATAAAAATTTATGTATAATTATGGTTGATGGCTTGGGAGATGTTATACCAAGTTATGATTGTTAGTTTCAAGAGTAAGTTGGAGTCATGCCTCTTAAGGGACCTTTGTAAAGAAACACTTGAGCGAACAACAATGTTAATGCTCCACCTGCTACAAGGTCAAACACGCGAGTAAACAACAATTGTAACAATTTACCAATTAATACAGGGAATGAGCGCAATGCCAATGCTCGGACTGATTATCAAATAATGTAACCATAGTCCGTTGTGAAGCATAAGAATATGAGCAGGTAGGAAAAAGAGCTAAGAGAGTTGAGGCAGCAACAGGTGCAGCCTGTAATGACCCAAAAAAATACAAGACCAAATGTTGCGGAAAAACAAAGATTTATAGTTTCATAAGTCAAGAAAATCCATATAAAAAAAACTTTTTGAAAGGGATAAAGCTTTAGTTTGGAAGTATGCACATATTTAAAAAGTGATTACAATATTATAAAATTCTAAACATTCAAAATACTTAGCCCACAATATGTTCTTATAAAAGTAAGACATATTTTCAAAAGTGTAGATTTCCCACGGTCGGGCCACATGTACATTTCCACAACACAGACTTCAGCTCTTATTGCTCTGCCTTGCCTTTCAGCTTACCTACAACATGATACAACACAAATAACATCAATAAAAATAACCAAGTTTTACCTATAACAATAGCATTTCGAAATCTAAATAGAATTAGGGATGTGATATTAATGGGCCCTAAACATAAAATTCAAGAGCACTTAAGCGTTCTAGAAAACTTGTGGTCATGCCCAATAACATCAATTCAAACTCAAACCTGCACACAGAAGATTCCAGAGCAAAAAAGATACATAGAACAATCTCTGTAACCCTAGAATAGTCAAAGCAAGCCTGAGCAATCTTATTAGCAACACCACCAACAAATAATATTCTAGAGGGAACTTATAATTTCAACCCCAAATAAGTTATCCACAACTTATATTCCTATGCAATTCGGATCATCACATCCTAATATGGTTCGTAGAGTACATGCATCACATCAATAATCTCTCTATTTCATTCTTGTATTTAATCGAATTAACCATTCCTGATATCAATTAGACAAAGCATGCATCATATCAATATTCAATTAAGTAGTTATATCAATTATCAACTACTGTCACGGGTGTGGCAACACCAGTCTGATAATGGTCCTCTATTATCGGGCCCTCTGCCTCACTAGCGTATTTTATTGCCATTAGTGCCATTAGTGCCATTAGGTATTCTTTACCTTCTCACAGTCATACGAGCTCTGTGGAATAATCCTCTTAGCCATTTCATCAATGTTGGAATTAAACCTCAACTCATGTCTGCTAGGATAACACCAGTATAGACTTTCTACAGCAATTGTGTATACTTGTGCTTGTGACCTAAATCTAACAAGCAATATGCTAGTTATTTATGTTGTAGTCAGAGAAGTCAGGGTTTACTTACCTTGAAGGTCTTTAAGTGCTTAGAAATTTCTCCTTGTTATCAGGTTAGCACACCCTTTTTCTTAGTCGTAACTATATTTTGATAAGAGTAAGAATCATGCATTAATTATGGCAATGCATACAACTATAACTTATTTTGGGCATTTAATCTACCATAAGGGTCAAAGACCAAAAATACTATACCCCACTAGTTAATATAATTTGTAAATAGAACTAAGCATACACAAGTCAAAAATATCTAAAGCGTCCACGAATTTGCTAAACAACATTTGGTTTCAAATACTGCAAGAGATCATCATCTGTTCGGTACTAGTAAAATCCTCGACTTTTATTTGTTTAAAAATGATCAACATGAAGGCTGTGAAATAATTCTTCAAAAAATCAGATTAAGACTTCACTCTTGGTCCGGTAGACATCTCTCTTTTGCAGGCCGAATGCAACTCATACACTCAGTTTTATTTGGTCTCCGAAATTATTGGATGAGCATCTTTATTCTACCACAGAGTATTGTAAAGGAGATAGAGAAATTATGTCGTAGCTTTCTTTGGGGTAATTCTGGTCTGAGGAGTAAGCCTCATCTTGCTTCTTGGCAGAAGGTTTGCCTTCCTAAAGCTTATGGTGGACTTGGTTTCAGAGATGGAGCTCTTTGGAATAGAGCTATTCTAGCCAAATATATCTGGGCTATATCTGAGCAGCCTGAGATTTTATGGGTTAAATGGGTCAATACTATATATTTGAAAGGCCTCAACTTCTGGAGTTACACACTGAAATCTTATTGTAGTTGGTATTGGTGGAAGTTATGTCACATTAGGGAGAAATTTGGTTATTCTGAGATACAGGCAGCTGGTTGTCTTGGGAGATTCCAGCCTTCCAAATTGTACAATTGTGCTTTAAACCAGCAGCTTGTGAGCTACTACCATGCAGTATTGAGTAAGCGTACCTTACCAAAACATAGATTCCTCCTTTGGCAAGTGATTAATGAACAGCTACTTTCCAGGGACAACCTGATTCGATTGCATATTCAGGTGCCAATCCTGTTATGTCCTGTCTGTGGGAGTTATTCCGAGAATCACCATCATCTTTTCTTTGCTTGCAATCTGTCTAAGTAGGTTCTCAATATCTTGTTTAATTGGTTTGGATTCATTGCCTGGCCGAGTGACTTCACTAGTTGGAGTGTTTGGCTTGCTAGAACTCGGCATGGATTATTGGCTGCCATATTGAACTTATTTGTTGCTGCTGTTACTTACAGTATTTGGAGGAGTAGAAACAGATGCTTGTTTGATGGCTATTCGTTGGCAGCTGATTGCCTAGCGAAGGAAATTAAGAATGTAGTTAAATATAGACTTTACTTGGTTAACTTTAGAAAGATTACAATCCAATAGCAGACCTTTATAAGGAAAGTACAATGTAATTAGTGTGAGGTTCTGCTGGTTTTTTGTACAGTTTTTGCTTTTGAGTGCATTGCACTGATTTGTACAGCTTGTTTGTTCAATGAAGTTCCATTTCTTCTTGATAAAAAAAAAAAAAAGAAAAAAACTATGCTAGTCCGATAGAATGGTTGGGACATAATTAACAATCTCATTTAAAGAAATAAGAGTACTTCTTTCAAATCTTTATTCAATAAGTTTATCATTAATTGTGAAAATAAATGAAAACTATAACTGGCTTATCGTAAAATATGGCTTTTGTAAGAATAACCTTGAAATTATTATTTCCATAAGGTAATCCTCATAAAACGAGGCTAAATACCATTTACTTTCATATTTCCAAAAAGTAGTGAAAATATGTCTATTTATAACCATAATAAGAATAAATAATTCCCTTATTATTTAGCAAAAATTTCATTACATGACTTTTATTTAATATATATGACTTTGGACCCATACTCTCTTCCTTTAATCCAACACCTTTCATGATAGACCCAATTCAAAGTTTGAAAGTCTAACCACAATAAAATAGTTCATTTTAGATCTATATATATAATGGGTTGCCAACTAATTTATGAAATATTTTGTGTCAAAAAATCACACATTCATAGTTTAAATCCCACTGTCCAAAATTTTAGTTTTATTTCCTATATAAAAAAATTCATAACCTCCATTGTACAAGTTGGATTTAGATAAAACTTTCCAGAATTTAGATTTTGTGTCACAAAAATATCTCTGTTAAATTTCATGTTAAAATAATAAGTTTTACCCATAGAAATATTTTTTCTAAAAACGTTGCTCGAATCTGCCAATGAACAACCAGATTTTCACACAAATTTTCAAACAGTCATAACTTGTATATTTCTAAATATATTTGAATAATTCAAACAATTATGAATATTTACAGATCCTATGTAATAATTTGGTGAAATAAAATACACAAAATATGGTAGTTTAAGAATGTTAAACTTGTTGGGGACATGGTTAAGAACTGCCAGAAAAGTCAGGTTTTACACCTATATTCTAAAAATCATAATTATCAATATACAAATAATTTTATCATGAAAAATTCCAGATATTAATTTTACTATCTTATTAACACTCCTTAAAAATTTCAAATCAATATAATAAGGTTTTACTGGTAAAATAATTTTTTAAAATTCGTACGTTTAATCTGCCAGTTTCAAAAACAGGTTTACCCCGTAGACTTGTAAGGGTCATAATTCAATGAAAACTTGGGCCTGTTTGGTATTGTTTTCTGTTTTTTGTTTTCAAAATTGTGTTCTCCGAAATGAGAACAGAAAACTGTTTTTGTAGTTTTCAAAAAACAAGAGGTGTTTGGTTAATATTTTCTAAAAACAATTTTTTAGTTTTATTTTTTTAAAATCTTAAATAAAAAATTAACAAATATATTTACAAAAAGAAAAATATTTTAAAAGTTTACAATAAATAATGAGATAAAATAATTTAAAAGAAAAAATGATGAAAAATAAGAAGTGAGAAAATTTGAGAACAACATAAAACAACTTTTCCTTGTTCTCAAAATTTTCTGTTTTTTGTAACTTTGTTTTTAAAAATTGTTTTCTGAAAACAATGCCAAACACCCACACTTGTTTTCAAAAAAATAGTTTTTAGCTTTTAAAAACAAAAAACAATTTTTTAGTTAAGGTGTCAAACACCTTACCCTTTTTGAACGTTTCCAGGGCCAAAAATTATCTACACTTCCTAAATAACACATCGGTTAAAATAAATTCCGTGAAATCTGTAGTTTAGGTTCTGCTTGATCCATCAGAAATCAATCTTAAAACTGCCAGAAACTTACTTTACCGTAAGCCTTTCGAACTTCGGATCCCTAGTCCTAAAGGGCTCTATACCACAAGCATGCAACATATATCCACTATAATCCATCAAGTACAGATTAAAACAACCAACTAAGATTATTAAACTCACTTGAAACTCAGATTTTACACATAATACATTAATCTAACCATAAATCCCAAATTTGACCTTTTTATGCTCAAGCCTTGGAGATGGTGTGCTCTTCTAATTTCGTCATCTTCTCTGGCCCTTAGACACCTTCAAATAACTCCCAGAACAATCACAGAGATTAGCTTAGCTCAAGAATAAAAAGGGAGATTGAGGAAAGATAAGAAGAACTCAAAAACCCTAACATAACTTACTTCTTAGTTTTCTACAACTTTTGTATGTGCACCTTCAATGGGGGTTCTCTCCTTGAGAGAGAGGGAGAAGAACGAAAATGGAGAGAGAGATGATGAGAGAAAATCATCTGAAATAATTGAAAATGAAATGAAGAGAGGAGGGGGGGGGGGGGGGGGGGGAGAGAGAAATGGAGAGAGAGGGTTCTATGCATATTTCTCATTTCTCACAAAAATTCAAACCAATCACTCATCAACCTCCACCTTTTACCACACCCAATCATACACACACACGCCTATGAACACTTAATAATCGCTTAATTGTCCATTTTTATTTTAATAATTAACGTTAAAATCTGAAACTATAGTGTATTTAACGTTAAAATCTGAAACTATATTGTATTATCGGATTTTGGCACAAGTGCCTTTTGAAATATACTTAAAAGTCTACTTAAGAGGTGGTTGATCCCAAAAACAAAGCCCAAGGGAGTTATAAACATGAAGCTCATTAAAACATGATATAATTATAAATATAAACACCCAAAATATCATATAATAGGTGTGACAAAATAATTCATATGTCACATAAATTAAAGTCCCATTATATTATTTATGAAAACCATTTTCAATATATTTATCACAATAACGCTAAATAAGAATTTTCTCTCAAAATATAAATTAGGATTCTTTCATAATTAATTATTTACAATTCTCTAATAGCATTCTTAATATTCATATGCCCAAAATAATTGCTTGCCATAATTAATTATTAAAGATAATAAAAGTTTTTGGCTCGATTCCAAACTAATTTTTTCTCAAACTTGGCTTAGATGACTCAGTTTCTCATTTTGATTCTGTTTACCCAAAAAAGGGCTGCTGATAACGTGGCAATGATTTTTCACACGTGGTCTATACGTGGCGGAAGTGCTGTTTGACTATCGACCAGACGCACATCATTTCATCAAGCTTAATTGTTAGATACGACCAGACTAGTCGTATAATTTGATTTATTTACTTCTAAGATTGTAATCTTATAATAATTACATTGAATATTTCCTCTTTATTACTTTGATACGTGGTTATTAAGGAAAGATAAGGCCTATTGGCCCATGTAACCCTCCTTGAGCCTATAAATATGCATGAAATAGCTCAAGGAGAGGACTTTTGATCTCTGAATCTTTTTCCTGAGTATTGAGAGAAAGAGAGTTATAGTGTGATTGTCCATTGTTTTATTGTAATTCCCTCAAGGTTTGTGAAACTCAAGAACCCTAGTTCTTTGATCACGACTTTGAGATTCAATATTAATAATACCACTAAGTGGACGTAGGTCATGACCATTCTTTAGGGCCGAACCACTATAAATCCTTGGTGTTTTCTTCTTTACCATTAGGTTAAATTCTTAATTGTCGTTTTATCTTTTGTCGTATATTTGACACCGTGTCGTTGGCCAAATCGAGGGTCAACATTCTGGTGCTCTTGTTGAGAGTTTGACGAAAATCTGTAAGAAAATATAATGGAGAAAACATCCAAGAAGACTGGACAGGCCTCTGGCACTGCACCATCCCAACCTCCTCCCCCAAATGTAGCTGAGAATGAACCACATTTGGAGTTTGACGAGGAGGAGTTAGACTCCAAAACGCTGAGGGCAACGTTGAGGGTGTTGCAGGATGAGTTGGCTAATATGAGGGCCAATCAGAAGAATGTTGTGGAGACAATGGCACTGCAGCAAAGAGAAATAGAACGCTAGCGCCAGGAGCTAAGTGAGCAGTAGGCGGACATGGATCGTCGGCAAAGGGACACCATGGCCGCTCTTGAGGCAGCCATCCAATTGGCTCGGAGTCAGGTTGTGCCAGCCTGCCAGCCAGATCAGCCGCCGAATGCGCCACCTCAAAGGGGCCCCAATCCAAGCCCTTCACTCCAGCCAGCAAGCCCTCAAAGGCTAGAGCAGCCACCTGTGGCTCAGAATGATGTCCCACCTAGGGATCCTGAGTAGCAGCCTCCATCCCAGGCTGGTCGAGGCAATCCCCAGCACCCGAGGTAGAATAGGGCCGGGCAACCGCCCCGCGGCCCTAGATGCCCAGGGGATGAAGAACCAAATCTACCAAGCAGGGGGCAGCGTCCTTCTGCCAACAGAAGGAACATCGAGTCAGGCTCTGCGGTTAGGGGGCCCCCACGGCATAGCCATGCACGGGGACCCATCGACCAGCGCACGCCTCCCCCTGAAGCACGGGAAATGCACGCCCGAGGAGGAAATAGCGTGAACAGCCGGTCACGCTGTAGTCAGCCACAATTTAGAGATGGGCATGACTATAATGAAGCCGATTCCAGCAGAGGAAATGCTGGTCGGAGAAATGAGGAAAGAGGTGGAGGCAGAAGCCCCCCGCCTAGAGAAAATAGGTCGGCTAGCCATAACGCTGGGGAGCAACTCAGGCAGCAGAACGTCTTTAATCGGCTAGGAGGTAGCGAGCAGAGACGCAGGGACGATTATTTAAGGGACATACTTAACGACCGTCGTGAGAGGCACGACGAGTACGCTCCCCCGACATCGGTTGCCCCAGCAGTCCCAGAAGTTGTTCAAGCTAAGATTGATACTCTGAACCAGGTGGTACAACAGCTGGTCGGGGGATGAACATCCCATATCGAGTACGATAGGAGGAGGGGCACTCCCTTTGTACAGAGGATTGTTGGGACTGAAACCCCCAGTAAGTTCAAGATGCCAACATTGCCGAACTTTGATGGGTACGAAGACCCAGTATCTCACGTTAATAAGATTGAGATACAAATGGATATACAGAAAGTGTCGAAAGATTCCCGATGTCGGATCTTCCCAGCGACACTGTCTGACACCGCCCAGGAATGGTTCTCTAAGTTCCCTCCTGCTAGTATAGCACCTTGGGAGATGTTTGTAAAGGAATTTTACGGAAAATTCTACGCGGGTCGCGTACACCCCACAGAGGGCAATCAGCTGGTCGAGATACGCCAGAAGGAGGGAGAGCCCTTGAAAGAATATGTCTAACACTTCATGCGAGCAGTAGCTGGAGCCAAGACAATGGGCGATTAAGGTAAGATGATGGCTCTAACTATTGGGGTTAGGCGCCATTCACCCCTCTGGAGTAGCCTCAAAAAGAATGGGGTAAGAATTACCCAGGAGTTTTTGGATCCGGCTGATCGAGATATCAAGCTCGAGGATGCGATTGCCAATGAAGGAAAATCGCCAACAAAAGACAAGGGGCCGAAGGAAGAACCCGCCAAAGCAGCCAACGGGTCGAAAAAACCCAATGGCAACGGGAATGGCAATGGTAGGAACGGTTGAAAATGAGCAAACAATGAACCCTCAGCTTCTGAGAATGAACGCCCCAAAGGTAGTCGATACGAGCCGAGATTCACCAACTACACGCCCATTGTCGAAAGTCGAGCTGCAGTCTACCAGGCGACCAGCTCAAGCGTGCCTTACAAACGACCCGCAGCTATAAGGAAAGATATCTCCAAGAGAAATACGATGAAGTTCTGTCGCTTTCACAATGACTATGGGCACGACACCAATGAATGTAACCAGTTGAAAATGAGATTGAGTTCCTGATTAGGCAGGGACATCTCAAGAGATATGTGCGAGCTGTAGGAGGATCCCAGCGAGAGGCTCAGAGTGGCAACGAGCAGGCGCCTGCACACCAACGCTCGGAACCCCTACATCCAGCTCCTGTGGCAGGCACTTTACTCACCATCTGTGGAGGCCCACACCTTGCAGGAGACAGTGGGAAGGCAAGGGAATGATATGCTCGAACCCTACGCCACAACCAGGACATCGAGATGATGATTGTGGAGGATCGAGCACCAAAGAAGGCCCAGACAAAGGAGGGATTAATAACCTTCTCTGAAGACGATGCCCAGCACGTACGATTCCCGCACTTCGATCTGCTGGTCATGGACGTGCAAATTGCCAACGCGTTAACGCCAATGCGTTGAATGGCTCTAAGGCATTAACGCTGGACCGACCCTAAGGTCGATGAGCTTATAAGCGCTTGTCTAGTCTAAGACTAGTTACTAGAGCCAGGGCCAAAGGCCCAGGTGACTGTTTGTCACATGGCTAGGGAACGCTGTTCCAGGGTTATGACTCTAAGGTCATGAGGAAGGTTATGTTGGTGACTAGTTACCATGCACCTATCCTGTTCGAACTAATAAGAGTTCACTTATCTATTAAGCCCCGGTGACCCTATCGTCACAAGGCTATAGGGAGCTAGACCCAATTTATTGACTTTTGCGACTGTCACCTATTTGTTTGGACTGATGGTCCTGAATGATTATTATGATCATTGTTGATATTATATCATGCTTTATTGTGTTTTCTTGATGGGCCTTGGCTCATGGGAGCTATGTGGTGCAGGTAAAGGGAAAGAAAAGCTAACCCAGCCTTGAGTGGAGAGCTTAGGTGGTGATGCATACATATGCGGCCGTTTGACCACCACGGCCAAGGAGTTCTCAGAGGAACTAGGGGGTTTACCCTATTTTTGCCGCTTAGGTCGGCGGGTTTGTAATTTTGAAATAGTAATGACCTTTTTGAGTTGTAAATAACTTGCAAAAGATTTTGTGGGCCCATGAACTGCTTTATGTTCTTAATAAAACATATAATTTCCTTTTTATTGATTTTCCACCTTAACCTGTTAATAACACTTAGATCACGTTTTTAACCAAAGGACTTGGGTAGCGGGTCAAATTTTCGGTTCACCATTCACCGTAACTGTTCTGGGGTAACTAGGGCGTTATAACTTGGTATCAAAGCATGCCAAGGTTAAGGTTCCTGTAGACTGGCTGGGTATGTACACACATCATTGAAGTCAATCTCGACTCACGGTTTGGTAACTATTTATGTAGTTATATGTATAACTGCTTAAATATAGTATATATGATTTACCTGTATGCATGAGACACTATGTTAAACCCATGCCCTGAAATATTATATCCTCAGCAAATGTGTGCTAATTAGTACTGAGATTGCTGGAACATACTTATAAGTATGATTGTTTATGAATTACTATGCGATACATGCTAAGTATTAAATGTTATAAACATGTATCTGTCTGTATAATTGTATGACTGTGGAATATGATAATTGTCTGCCTTTTCTTGGACCGTAAGGCGGCAAGAGGTTTAGTTATTACAACCTGACTGGCCATATTGATCATTATTTCAGCAAGGTGTCAGATAAGAATGAATCTAGGGCAGACAGATACTTCAGCTGGCCAGAGTGATCAAGGCCAGAATAATAATAACAGTCAGGGTCAGGAAAATGACCAGTCTCAGATTCCACAGCCAGCTCCTGCAAACTGGCAGCAGTTGTTTAATGACTTGCAGGCAACAGTGTTGAAACAGGGAGAAGAGCTTCGTCTCCTGAGACAGCAACAAGTGCCTACAGTGGCTATTGTATCAGAGGCACCTCCTGTGTTAGTGCCAGCAGCAGAGCAGCTGCATGAGGTAGGAAATAAATGGGAGTCTCTTTATGAAAGGTTCAGGAAGCAACAAACCCCTAGTTTTTTAGGGCAGTGCAGATCCTGCCAAGGCTGAATAATGGATGAGTATGATTACCACTATCCTTGATTTCATGAGGGTATCTGGTAATGAGAGGGTAGCCTGTGCCACCTATATGTTTCGGGAGGATGCCAAGATTTGGTGGGAAGTGATTATCTAGACCAAGAATGTAAATGCCTTGAGTTGGGAGGAGTTTCAAACTCTGTTTAATGAGAAATACTACAATGATGCTATCAGGGCAGCTAAAGCTAAGGAGTTTATTAGGCTACTTTAGGGAAGTTTGTCAGTCACTGAGTATGCCTTAAAATTTGATCGTCTGACAAAGTTTGCCATGGAACTGGTGCCCACTGATGAGACCAGGAGAGAGAGATTTTTGCAAGGGCTACAACCCAGATTAGCCCGTGATGTACGTATCACCACTGTGGCTGGGGTTACTACCTACACACAGGTGGTTAAGAAGGCACTCACAGCTAAGAGTGCAGAGAATAGGATTTGGCGTGACAGTGCAGCCAGAAAGGATTTCAGGAGGACAGGTCCTCCATTTGTGGGTTCAGGTAGGTGTGTTGGCCCTAGTGATCAGAAGAAGAAGGTTCCTAACACCTTCCCAGTCCCAGGTCCTGATAGGTGGCCCCGTGGTATTTCTATGGGTCGTCCAGGTGGTGGTGAAGCCTGGATTTCTTATCCTGAGTGCCCTAGATACAAGAGGCATCACTTGGGAGAGTGTAGGGAAAATGATTACTTCTCATGTGGAGTAGTGGGTCATCTTAAAAAGGATTGCCCTAAGGCAAGAAAAGAAGAACCTAGAAAGGCGGACAGCTCGGCCCCAGCTCGAGTGTTTGCGTTAACTCAAGCAGAAGCTGAGGCTTCTCCCTCAGTTGTTACAGGTCAGCTTCTTAGCGCTGGAATCCTTTATAATGTGTTGATTGATTCTGGTGCTACACACTCTTTTGTTGCTAGTAGTGTTATTGATAGACTGTGTAGACCCTGTGATTTTTATGTTGTGGGGTTTGGTACTCTGTTACCCACTGGGGAGTTAGTGGTATCCAGGAGATGGGTTAGATCTTTGCCAGTGACAGTGGAGGGCAGAGAGTTGTTAGTGGACTTAATAGAGTTGGTTATGAATGACTTCGACATGATATTGGGTATGGATTGGTTGGCAAAGTATGGGGCAACCATTGATTGCAGAAGGAAGATGGTCACCTTTGAGCCTGAAGGTGAGGATCCTTTTGTGTTTGTTGGTGCTGTGCATGGATCTCGCATTCCTATGATTTCTGTGTTGAGGGCTAGGGATCTATTGCAAGGAGGTTGCATTGGGTTCTTAGCTAGTGTGGTTGATACCACTCAGGTCATGCCAGTGAGACCGGAGAATACTAGACTTGTATGTGAGTTTCTGGATGTGTTTCCAGAAGGTTTGCCAGGGTTACCGCCACACAGAGAAATTGAGTTCGTTAAAGAACTGGCACCAGGGACAGAGCCAGTGTCTAGAACACCCTACAGAATGGCCCCAGCCGAGTTGAAAGAATTAAAGGTGCAGTTGCAAGAGCTGTTGGATTTGGGTTTTATCAGACCTAGTTTCTCACCTTGGGGTGCGCCAGTTCTGTTTGTGAAAGAAGGATGGTTCTCTGAGAATGTGTATTGATTATAGAGAACTGAATAAGCTGACAATTAAGAACAAGTATCCTTTGCCAAGAATAGATGATCTGTTCGATCAGTTGCAAGGTAAGAAGGTATTCTCTAAGATCGACCTTCGTTTTGGTTATAATCAGTTGAGGGTCAAGGAAGGAGATATACCGAAGACTGCTTTTCGTACCAGGTATGGGCATTATGAGTTTTTAGTCATGTCATTTGGATTGACTAATGCCCCTGCTCCTTTTATGGATCTGATGAACAAGTGTTCAAGGATTACTTAGAGCAGTTTGTGATCGTCTTCATCGATGATATTCTGGTATATTCTCAGACTGAGTCAGAGCATGAGCAGCATCTGAGGTTGGTTCTAAAGAGATTGAGGGAACACGGATTGTATGCTAAATTCAAGAAGTGTGAGTTCTGGTTGTCTCAGGTATCCTTTCTTGGACACTGTTGACGTGGTTATTCATCAACAGGTAATTATACGAATAAATGGGATGGATTAGTGCTAAATAGTGAACCGTAATGTATAAATATTTATATTCCAAACTGGCAAAATTAGTATGGTGGGAAGGTTATCACTCCTTCTTTTTAGGTGGTTCAAAGGTTAAAATCCCTCTAGTCCACCAATCAATATTATTGATATCTCTTGAGTATTCCTTACAGAGTGTTTCTTTACAATCAAAACGCCAACCCCTTGAAAAGCCCAGGGTCTCCATATTTATAGGGAGAGGATATCTAGGTGTTGGTAAAGGGGGTCATCCCGTGACCTTCTTACCCATCATGTCACCTCTGTGACACTTATGATTAATTCTGAAAACCTGACAATGAAGTGTTGTCTAATCAATAGGTAAGGGGGATAATGGGCCGCATGGCCCAAACCAGTCATGGGGTGCCTGAACTCGCACGTTTATGATGCGTGTCCGAGAATTCAGAAATGGAGTAGACACGTGATGTCTGATATGAGCACGTTTACATTGTGTGGTTGACTTCACAAATGGTCAGGGGTGCCAGATCTATGCCGCACCTCGAGCTCGATGTAGCACCAGCTCGTGATATCCATACTGCTGATCTGATGCCTTCGAGCATACTTGCTAACCCTTTGATTAGCTCGGGCTAAAGAGGTGGAGACTCGTAACAGCAGCTCCGGGTACGGTTTCCGCGTGGCGGATTAAATTATGCCCTTTTCCAGCTTGCTAATAACTCGTGGATATTTATGACATACATACACATTGTCACTAAGGAGGGGATTAAGGTAGATCCAGCAAAGATTGAAGCGGTCAGAGATTGGCCAAGGCCAAAGAATGCTTCTAAGGTTAAAAGTTTCCTTGGATTGGCAGGTTATTATAGGCGTTTCATGGAAGGGTTCTCAAAGATAGCTAATGCTTTGACTGAGCTGACACGCAAGAGTCAGAAGTTTGTGTGGTCAGATAAATGTGAGAACAGCTTCCAGGAACTGAAGTAGAGGTTGATTACAGCTTCGATCCTGAGTCTTCCAACAGATCAGGAGAAGTTTGTGATTTATTGTGATGCTTCTCATCAGAGTTTAGGCTATGTGCTGATGCAATCGGAGAAGTTAATTTCTTATGCTTCTCGTCAGTTGAAGGAGTATGAAAAGAGATATCCTACTCATGATTTAGAGTTGGCGGCTGTGGTTTTTGCTTTAAAGATATGGAGGCACTATCTCTATGGAGAGAAGTGTGAGATCTATAAAGACCACAAGAGCCTGAAGTACTTCTTCACCCAGAAAGATCTTAATATGAGGCAAAGGCGTTGGATGGAGTTAGTAAAAGATTATGATTGTGAGATTTTGTATCATCCAGGTAAAGCCAACGTGGTAGCTGATGCTTTAAGCCGGAAGGGTCCGGGACAGATTCATGGTATGAGGCTGATAGCCAGAGAGTTAGCTGATGATATGATCAGAGCTGGTATAGAGTTGCTGGTGGGCCAGTTGGCTAACATTATGCTACAGTCTACACTGTTGGAGAGGATCAAGGAAGGTCAGCTGAGTGATCCATAGCTAATCAAGATCAGAGAGGATGTTCTGGCTGGAGCATCCAAAGATTATACAGTGTCTGAGATAGGCTTGTTGAGATACAAAGGGCGGATATGTGTTCCACTGGACACTACTTTGAGGCGAGAGATTCTGGATGAATCTCATACTACACCTTACTCTTTGCATCCAGGCACCACGAAGATGTATCAGGATGTGAGATCGTTGTATTGGTGGCCAGGGATGAAGAGGCATGTAGTGGAGTATGTGGCTAAGTGCTTGACATGTCAACAGGTCAAGGCTGAGCATCAGAGGCCGGCATGGTTATTGCAGCCTCTGGATATCCCAGAGTGGAAATGGGAAGACATCACAATGGATTTTGTTGTGGCTTACCCAGGATTATTGGTCAGCATGATTCTATTTGGGTGATAGTAGATCGCTACACCAAGTCAGCTCACTTCTTGCCAGGGAGGATTACTTATACAGTTGACCAGTATGGAGATCTCTATGTGAGAGAGATCGTGCGGCTCCATGGTGCACCTAGGTCGATCGTGTCAGATCGAGACCCTACTTTTACTTCCATGTTCTGGGGGAGTTTGCAGAAGGCCATGGGGACACAACTGAAGTTCAGTACTGCTTATCATCCTCAGACAGATGGGCAATCTAAGAGGACGATCCAGATTCTGGAAGACATGCTGAGAGCATGTGTACAAGACTTTGGTGGATCTTGGAGTAAGTATTTGCCTTTGATAGAATTCTCCTATAATAACAGTTATCAGTCTACCATTGGAGTTGCACCTTATGAGATGTTGTATGGTAGGAAGTGTAGATCTCCCATTCATTGGGATGAGACAGGTGAAAGGAGACACTTAGGTCCTGAGGCAGTTCAGAGGACCAGTGAGGCCATTAAAAAGATTAGAGCTCGGATGCTTACTTCTCATAGTAGACAGAAGAGCTATGCAGATCCCAAGTGCAGGAACGTGGAGTTCCAAGTGGGAGACTATGTTTTCCTTAGAGTCTCACCATGGAAAGGGGTGAGAAGGTTTGGGAAGAAAGGCAAGCTGAGTCCTAGATTTGTAGGTCCATTTGAGATCTTGGAGAGGATTGGTCAAGTGGCTTACAGATTGGCTTTGCCTCCGGCATTGTCAGCCGTGCATAATGTATTTCATGTTTCAGCCCTTCGGAGGTATGTATATGATGTGAATCATATTTTGAGTTATGAAGATCTGGAGCTTGAGCCAGATCTCTCCTTTGAGGAGCAGCCAGTTCAGATACTTGACAGAAAGGATAAGGCCCTCAGGAATAAGACGATACCTTTGGTTAAGGTATTGTAGAGGAACAGCAAGGTTGAGGAGGCGACCTGGGAGCTGGAGTCAGATATGCAGTGTCAGTATCCCGAGCTGTTCAGGTAAATTTCGAGGACGAAATTTCTGTAAGGAGGGGATAGTTGTAATGCCCCGAATTCTCTGATGTGTTTTAATGGCTAGATTAGTAGGCCGGGAGGGCCATAACTGTTTAATTATGCCATTAAATGATAATATGCATGTTTATGTGAATTATATTATAATATGATGTTAAATGCATGCATGTGGGTCCACATTTCATGATAGGGGTATTTTGGTAATTTGGCTCGTTGAGGGCGTAATTGTATATTTGTATGCATGTCGGTGATATATTGTTGAGGACACATTATAATGTGGATTTGTTCAAGCTATTCAGCATGAGACGATCTTTGATTATCAAGTAGCGATTTAGCCATAACGGGATTAAGTTCAAGGCTCGGGATGTTTTAATGGTTAGAGTGTTGCCGGGAATAAAAGGGTAACGAGATATGAATTATTGGTATTTGAGAATATTGAGAATAGCGGTAATTTGAGAGCGTTAGTTATGATTAACGAAATAGGTGAAAGATGACGACATTACCCTTGGGGAGACTTTAGAAGCTTTAAATGACCTAGGGGCATTAAGGTCATTTGGCTTGGGTTATATATGTTTTTGGTTGGCTGTAGAAACATATAGAACAAACACAGAGCAAGGCTTCTTCTTCCCGTACATCACCTTCCCTCTATCTCCCTTTGAAGTTTTTGGTCCCAAATTGAGGTATCAAGCTAGGAAATCAAAGCTTGGAGGTTATTGACTTAGTTCATCTACTAAGGAGGATTCAAAACCAGCTGGAGGTAAGAAATTGTCCATGAGTTTTAAGTTATACTCTGTTTTTCTTTTAGTTTTCAGCCTATAGATTTTGATGTGGATAGTTGGAATCAAGGGGAGTTTTTGTGTAAGATTGATTGGGTTTTGGTGAGGGGGTGATGTAGAAGAGGTTTAGGGGTTGAATTGGATGTTTTGGTAAGGTTTGGGATTGGTTTGGAAGGTTGGTTTCAAGGGGAATCGCAAGGAGGGAAAATCAGTGGAGCTGCTGGTCTGAAGCTGGCGCCCCAGCGCCAGTCCTAGCACCCCAGCGCTATGCAGGGCAGAGAGTAGCCCTCTCTGTTTATGGGGCAGCGCCCCAGCGCTGGTTGGCAGCGCCAAGGCGCTAGGTCAGTTTCAGGGAAAGTTATTTTTAGGGCTCGAGATGGTTTTTAAGGCTCGGGGGTTGGTTCCTTTACCCCTTTTGAGTAGTTTGAGAGTCCCGAGAGTAAGGGATTGATCCCGGGATTGTGGTTTAGATTGTGAACCATTCATTGATTTAATTTATTGATAGTTTCTAATTGGTTATGATTAGGTAACCGCTAAGGAATCTAAAGGTTGATCGTTCTCAAGGGTCGTTCTTATATTTATTCTCGCTCGAACCTGGGGTAAGAAAACTGCACCCTGTGTATATATGACATGCGTGTTTGTATTGAGGCATGTTGATTGATAAATGTGGACGTGGATTGTCTATTAAATGCTAGCGAATGTTGTTTACTTGTGTATGTACTGACTAGTCAGGGACACTGACCTAAAGAGTCAGAAATGGCATAGCATCATGAACGCCGAGCCAAATGAAGATTAGATCTAATCGATATCAATGTTGAATGGCTCTAAGGCATTAACATTGGACCGACCCTAAGGTCGATGAACTTATAAGCGCTTATCTAGTCTAAGACTAGTTACTAGAGCCAGGGCCAAAGGCCCAGGTGACTGTTTGTCACATGGCTAGGGAACGCTGTTCTAGGGTTATGACTCTAAGGTCATGAGGAAGGTTATGTTGGTGACTAGTCACCATGCACCTATCCTATTCGAACTAATAAGAGTTCACTTATCTATTAAGCCCCGGTGACCCTATCGTCACAAGGCTATAGGGAGCTAGACCCAATTTAGTGACTTTTGCGACTGTCACCTATTTGTTTGGACTGATGGTCCTGAATGATTATTATGATCATTGTTGATATTATATCATGCTTTATTGTGTTTTCTTGCTGGGCCTTGGCTCATGGGTGCTATGTGGTGCAGGTAAAGGGAAAGAAAAGCTCACCCAGCCTTGAGTGGAGAGCTTAGGTGGTGATGCGTACATATGCGGCCGCTTGACCACCACGGCCAAGGAGTTCTCAGAGGAACTAGGGGGTTTACCCTATTTTTGCCGCTTAGGTCGGCAGGTTTGTAATTTTGAAATAGTAATGACCTTTCTGAGTTGTAAATAACTTGCAAAAGATTTTGTGGGCCCATGAACAACTTTATGTACTTAATAAAACATATAATTTCCTTTTTATTGATTTTCCACCTTAACTTGTTAATAACACTTAGATCACGTTTTTAACCAAATGACTCGGGTAGCGGGTCAAATTTCCGGTTCACCGTTCACCGTAACTGTTCTGGGGTAACCAGGGCGTTAAAGTTCAGCAACTATTTGTACCAATAGCAACCAAACCTGAAACTAGGAATCACTTGGAGGCTCTATATGAAAGATTTAGATTACAGCATCCTCCGATATTAGAAAGAAGAGTTGACCCACTGAAGGTTGAACAGTAGATGAGTATAATATGATCCATTCAGGAGAATGAAAGGGTGGCCTGTGCAACTCATATGCTGAGGGAAGATGCAAGAATTTTGTGGGAGGTGGTTTCTTAGGGAATGGATGTCACCACAATGACCTGGGCAGAGGTTCAACAATTGTTCAACGACAAATATTATAATGTTTTTGTACGAGCGTCAAAGGAGGATGAGTTCACAATTTGAGTCAAGGGAAATATGATAATGACCGAGTATGCCCTGAAATTTGACAGACTGGCTGAGTTCGTGGCAGACCTAGTGCCAACTAATGCTGCTAGAGTGGATCGTTTTATACATGGGCTGAAGTCGATGATAGCTCGGGATGTGGAAATCGTATCAGTTGGAGGTAATACCCCCTACGCTCAAGTCTTGGAAAGAGCCCTCACTATTGAGATAATGGAGGATAAGATATGAAAATAAAATGTTGCCAAAAAAGAGGCAAAAAGGAATGCCTCCAACAATACTAACTCGAATGACCAGAGAAGGAAAAGAAACAATAATGTTGGACAGACTAGTCAAAACAAGAGGTCCAAGAACAATAAGGGCAATTGTCACACTAGGAACAAGGATTGGTTATTGTACCCTGAGTGCAAGAAGGAAAAGAAGCATCATCTAGGGGTAGCTATAGAAGCATGACATGTCAATAAATATTTATTTATATAAATATAATAAATAAACAATAAATGATGACTCGGGTAGTTATTGGGTATTTGTAAATTTACAATCCTTTGGAAAAAATAAAAATTGACAAAATTACAAATTGGACTTCAAAACTACGAATTTCTAAAAAATATTCATTCTCCACTTGAGGCCTGTCTTCATAATTTTTTGGATTTAGGCCCAACCTATTTATTAATTAAAAAAACTTTTCAATTCATTTATTTTATAAATTAAAACCAATTTTTAATTAACCAAATCTATTTAATACCCTTTTTTATTTAAAAAATCAAAAAAATAATTTAAAATATATTTTAGATTTCCAACAAAACAAAAAAAAAAGAATTAGTTTAAAATTAAAATAATTTAAAATGAATTAAATAAAGATATTTTAGGGTTAGGGTTTTGGTGTGCCATTGGGCAAAGCCCATGACACAGGGCACATGGAGGCTAGCAGATGGGGTGGCTTGGATGCAGCGGCAGGGGCTTAAGATGAGTCGTTGGAGCTGCTGGGCAGGGTGCATGTGCATAGGTAAGGAGCCAGGGGCACCAAGCACCTGGGAGCCACTAGGGTACACCTGAGAAACCGATGGCATACGGCAGGGGAGCTAGGGATCAAGGTGGGCAATCAAGTCTCCTCACTATCTTTTAGTATAAATAAACGAACATCAAATTCAAGAGAATGCTATGAGATCCACACCACGATCTTCCAAGTAAATCCTCAACACACTAGGATGTGTGTGGGCACGTAAGATGTATATGATATTTTTTTGTCTTTTGATGTACTCAACACATGAGATCAATAGAGTTTGAGCAAGAGAAGGCTGAGAGAATGATATAAGAAGAGAGAAAAGCATCGCTATAATTTTCAGGCTTTTCTTGTGTATCATATCTATAGTTTTTGATAACCTAGAAATATCAAATATATTTTTTACATCAAAATTAATTAGGTTTTAGTTTTATTTATTTATTAAATATTTTTATCAAATCAAAATATCTTTTTAAATAATTAATAAATAAATGAAAGAATAAGTCAAACTTATAATTGATGTATTTGAACGATTCAAATTTGGGATTTCAAACCCTGGCGTGTAGCACATGTTGTGCTCCCCAATTTTTTCTCATTTATTTATTCAACCAATTAAGACAAAATATTTATGTATTTAAAATAACATAAATATCAGTTAATTCAAAATTAATTTTATCTTATAAAACCTAATTAAATTACTACCATATAATAAATTAATATCATTCTATCTCTATATTAATCAATTCAAACAAATTAATATTATGCTTAACTAATATATAAAAACATATTTGTCAAACTAATTAACTAATTCATATTTAGTTAAATACGAATAAATATACCTTTCCATGAAAATTAGGTCGCTTGAAATTTAGTGTCCTTTCTCAATGTATCTCATCAATAAAATCCAAGGCCCCCACCTTGTCATAAGGGGGAGGTCTCAACTAGTCACTTAGTGTGTAATAACATACCCAGAGTGGCGATGAGGTAGACAACGACAATTCAAACGTCTTTGATCGATTGGGGGAAATGGTAAGACCAAGAAACGACCCAGATCTACGCAACCACCTAAATGAAAGGCATGACAGTGACCTCTGCAACCATCTGAATGTTGGGCAAGGTGACCTATGTGACCACTTGAACAATCAAAGACAACAACAAGGGGACCCATTGAGGCAACCAAATGTCTCCAATCAACAAAGAGGCAAAGACCAGGTCGCGAATGACCTAGTTCTTGCACCAACACGATGAGTTAAGATGAGAAATCTGGGAAATAGGCGAGAACAAAAATGGCAAGCCTAGCTTGAACCCAAGGAAGGAGAGCCTCTTCTCCCTCGAGATCTCCATGTTGGGGTTTTATGCCCTAATTAAAACCCAATTTCTTTGTAATATCATTTTATTATCAATAAAATAATAAAATTCATTTTTTGACTTGGTCAATCACTTTGCTCAATCTACTTACACACTGGAGTGTTATGTTCTTTCTAGAACATTAGCAAAGTAGATAAGATCAGATGTATTTGTTACATCGGACTGGACCAATATTGATAGTAGATAGGATAAATAAACATACCATTATTATCTACTCTAATCATATCATATAGTTGACCATAGGCCAATTGAATCTCAATTTTGAGTAGCTAGTATTCTAACTGATTGTATTATTTGAGTTCTTTGACTTGTTCGTTACCAGCTTATCCTACGGACTAGCCCATACTTACATTTTGGGAACTCGGTAGATAATTGAGTGGGAGTGTTAATCATAGATATGAACATCTATAGCTTCTAATGAAGAAGTAAGATGATGTTTTCCTTTTAGTCTGGTTCAAGGTGCTAAATGATAGATATATCATTTTATTAATTAATATTAGTTTACCGAAATATCATTTACAAGGAACTAAGTGTTTTAAGGATAAAATACAATGAGGGGTAAAATTGTTTTTTAAGTCCCATCTCATTATAAACCGTCTATAGGGGATTGAGTGACAATAATGGTCGTAATAATGGATAATTAATAATGTATATGTATTGGTTATAGAGCGTTCTATTAATTCAAGAGTGCAATTATGAGTTTTTAGTGGAGTCATGAGGAATTAATATGTTAATAAATTTATTTGTTAAATTTATGGTAACCTATTAGAGCTTGATTTCATAGGCCAATGGTCCCCACTGTACCTTGGATAAAATCATCTAGATAGTTTCAATTAATTTATTTAATTATCAATTAGAATTATCAAAGTTGACCGAGTCAATTTTGGATAGTTTCATAAAGTTATGCAATTTAGAGAAGAAAAGAGATTTTAGGGTAGATTTATTAATTAAGACAAATTGGTGTCTAAATTAATAAATAAGTTTAAATCAAGGTTCAAATTATAAATAATTAATTTGATAAAGGATTTCAATAATTATTTAATTAATTAATCAATAGAGAAATAATACGGGCCTTGATTTTAAGTCCAATGGGCTTATAATTAAATGAGAAATTTCACAAGCCTAAACCCCATGATAATTTCGACCTAATGTCTGATATTATCTATTAATTTATATATTTTTTAATTAAATAGATGACCTAATTGAGCCTATAAAAGGAATGCTAAGTGAGATAATCAAAATGGATCTGAACAGAAGAACATAACATCTAGTTTTGATGCTCTAGGTTTTTAGATTCTCTCTAGAGCAAAAAGTCCTTTTCTAAGCCTCTAAATTCTATTCTTTTCTTCTCTTTGTATCTTTCTCATGTGTTGAGAATTGCCCACTCTAGTCTAGGTGATTCTAAGGATACTTTGGAAGGTTGTGAAGAAAATTGAATATCGGTTCTGTTTCTTGGTGATACCCTGCAATAGAAAGGATTCAAGGGTTAGAGAAACTAAAGGAAATACTAATACATTTCGCTGCGTATAATGTAAGTGTTCTTATCATTATCTTTATTTAAATTCAATTGTTGAAACATGTTCTAGGTTGTCTTATATTAATTTTTTTAATATAAGATTTACATGAAAAAAAACAAGATCCTGTATAAGTTTTCCCAACAACTGGTCATAACCTTTGGTAATCTTTATTTTCATGCATGAACATGGTCTAAAAAACTTAATTATTTGATGTGTTGAGTAATTGGATGGATTTTATGTTTTTATGAAGCATATTGATTTTTATGTGATTATTAGCAAATTTGGGTTATTTTGTTGTGTTTTCAATGCAATTAATTTTTAGAAAACGTTTTTGGGTTGAAAAATTACACAATTTTTTTTGAATTTTTTTAGTTGTGGCCTCGGCTTGGGAGTCAGCGGCTGGTGGTCGCGGCAACCATTAACCCCTGGTTGTAGCCAGAGCATGAAAAATGCCCAGATTAGCTCGTGACCGCGGCTACCAACATTCACTGGCCGCGGCCTGCGATAATTTTTTCCTCAAAATTTTAATTTTGAATGCATTTTTTAATGGATTAATACAAAAAAATTAGTTTTTTTCTATTATTTAAAAATATCTTTTTTGAAATACGATATTTTTGTTGTTTGATATTTAAAAAATAGATATTTTCTACAACGATTCAAATTCAAATTTAAAAAATAGGTTAACTAATTAATTTTAAATATTTTAATATATTAAGATATTAGAATTAAGTTATTAGATAATAAATATATTTTTTAAATACTTGATTTTTTAAAATCTTTTATTTGAAAATAGTAATATCTAATTATTCTATAGATTTTAATATTTAAATTATTTCAAATTTAAAAATTTGTTGGATAGATATTTATTGGATATTTTATTTGTTTAAGATATTTTTTCAAAAACAGCTAATGATATTTGTTTTAAAAATTTAAACTGGTTAATTTTTTTAAAAATATCATGTTTTGCAAGCCAATTAATAAAATATATTTTTTAATAAATAAGATTTAAATTAACTTTAGTTAATTGTTGATAAATCTTATTTAAATTTAATTAATATTTTTCAAAATGACCTAAGCAAAGTTGATTGTTGATAAATAAAATTTAAATTAACTTTTTTTAATTGTTGATAAATTTAATTTAAATTGACTTATTTATTTTTGCAAAAATTTAATAAATTTAAATTTTGAATAAATTCTAGAAAATTAATTGTGGTATTTTTGCAAATGAAATAAATTGTGGTATTTTTGCATAAATCCATAGACTTACTTATATAGTAACATGATTAGGCCCATCCAATTATAAATATCTGTTTACACTATATGTGATATTTTTGCAATTGGGCTTAGATGCATATAGTGGCCCATATGTTTGTTTAATATATGGATTTTATTTGGATCTATTAGAAAATCTAAAGTTTAAATTCATCTCTTGTGGGCGGTTCCACTTGTGAATGCTCATTTGCCTTGCATGACTATAGTGGATCTAATCAATTAATAACAATTAATAAAACAAATGTTTAAATTCCTATCATTTGGATCTTGTATGGAAGTATAGGGGCTTTAGTAGTGGGAATGACATACTGGACCCAATCCTCCTCCATACAAGCCCAATTGTTAAGACCCATTTGCCTGAGTTGGACTTAATTGTATAGGTTCATTATAATAGTTAAACCTAATGATTAGAAACAAATTAATTCTAATTTGATTGAATTTGTTTCAATGTGACACTTTAGAATTAATAGAAGATTATAGGACTTTGGTTTTAAAAATTTTAATTTACAATTTTTTGGACAACCCTAGTCATTAATTTTCGAAAATTAATAATAAAATTACTATTTTAATAATGAGCTTATTTTTAAAAAAAAATTATTTTCGATCTCCACCGTTAGTTTAACAAGGTCTATAGCTTAATGGGGTCTCGAGACGCTTTGGTTCGTCCCCCTACGGAAGATGTTCATTAGTTATTTTGACAAGGTTAGATTTCGAAAGATAGATAATTATAGGTCAAATTCTACTAGACTCACCCCTACAGTGACTACTAGGACTAAATCTATGATTATAGAAACCATGGGTCTAGCTCATAAAATAAGAGATTTTTTTTTCTTATTATCATCGAATAGTAGGTTGTTAATAATGGTGTCCATTATTAAATGAGTTTACAACTCTATTTAACTAGTGATATTTTTTTTACTCTCGCCAACCGGGACACAGTATCATAGATTAGTTAAAAACCTAAAGAAATTGAGATATGATTATTTTGATTTTTTTTTCATATCTTACATATTTATGGTATATGTTGTGCTATTTCTTAAAATTAGAGTGAATAGAAGTTTATGTTGAGAAAATGTGATTGATTCTTGGCGAGTCTAGTGCAACATACCTTGGCGAAACCTGTTGCCTTAGAAGGCGAATCTCATACTCTTCACTTTGAATTCTAGCTTGCATGTCAGCAAGCATCTTCTGCCAGTTCTCAGGGACTGGCAGAGGAATCTGGCCCTGGTTATCATCTCAAGCCTTGATCTTAGCGCTGACTAGTTGAACTGATCTCCTTGGAGGGATAACTCTCCAAGTTTATTTGCAATCAATGACTCGGCTGATCAGGCAATGATTACAGGTTTTTAAAGTCACCCCACGGTCTAATGCCACAATCAAACAACAATATGCAATCACAATGCTAACACGCATCTCAACAATTATCCATATACTGTAACAATGCTAATAAGCATGCCTTATCAATTACACATAGCAGTCAAGGGCCAGGCCCTATTAGTATATCTCATGCTTCCGATTAAACAGGTAGACAAGGCATTCATATTTCGTTTGAATAGTCAAGCATATAGTCACATATATAGTTACCAAACCCTGAGTTAAGCTTGTCGTTAGCGGCGAGTGTACATGCCCAGCTAATCTTCAGGAACCCTTAAATCTAGACGACTCTCATACCAAATTGTAATGTCCTAGATAGCCAAGACCATTACACTGTGTATTTTAAATAGTGCTGGACCTGCTAATCAAGTCGTTTAGCAGTGTACATGCCCAGCTAATCTTCAGGAACCCTTAAATCTAGACGGCTCTCATACCAAATTGTAATGTCCTAGATAGCCAAGACCATTACACTGTGTATTTTAAATAGTGCTGGACCTGCTAATCAAGTCGTTTAGATATAAACGTGTTGCTAACGATAATTAATGGAATAGGGTTAAAAGATTTTGATCATAGGAATAGTTCTTTTTCATTAAAATGTGTGAGCCTGTATGGGATCCCAAAAATAAGTGTTTATGAGGCATTTCCAACTCTCAAAACAATTACAACTTAAGCCAGCCTAAGTGGAAAATTTAGTTTGGCTCTAGTCCCTATTGATCTCTCGGCCGTGGCGGTCGAGCAGCTGCTGATGTACACACCGCCCCTAAAGCTCTCCAACTCACGGTTGGTTCAGCTTTCCCTTTTTGTTACCTGCACCACATAACACCCGTGAGCCAAGGCTTAGCAAGAAAACTTAAATCAACGAATACAAAGACCAACAACATATACGCAAAAAACTTGAATCAACAAATTCAATAAGTAACGAGATATAAGCAATAAGCTTTGCAGTGATAATCTACTCAATCAAATACATATTCCAATCTTAACAATCAATATAGTTAGTTAAGTTCAATCGACACTTCTATTTATTTAAGTGATGTTCAGACCTAGCACCCTTAGGTTGAGTCCTCTGGTCTCATGGCCGAACCCAGCTCACTTAGGCTAGGCTGCGTTCCGCACGCTTAATGTCAGCTCCGACTCCCTTAGGCCGGACTTTCAACATAGATATAACCACATATATATATATTGCATAATCACGCAACCAGATATAGCATATGCAAGCATGCCTAATCGAGTAATTACAATTATAATCACAGTCATATCCATTTATAGGCGTCCAAGCCCCGATCACAACTAGGGTACAGTTTTCTTACCTCGAGTTTTGTGTGATAGAAGATACGGCCTCAAGTACGATCCTGATCCCAAGCCTTACGATAATCTAGTCACAACATAAACATACTCTTATTAGGGATTGAATTGAATTCCCGAGCCTCACTCTAAACCCTACCCTTAAGAGTATTATTCTTAGTTGTCAGGACGTTAACAATGTCCCTCGAGCCCCCAGGTGGGCCACCAAATGGATTCCTAAACTCTCTGAGCCCTAATCCTAAAATCAGCAAAACCACACTTTGGGACACGTGGCGCGGTCGCGCCTTAAGAAAGTTTAGGCTTTTTGGGGTACTTGCGCGGTTGCGTCGTAGCCCAGTGCAGTTGCGCCCCTAGACACGATACCTGAATCCAACCAAAATTCCCTAGTTTCTAGGACACTAGCCCGGTCGCGCCACAACCTAGTGTTGTCGCGCTAAGTCACCAAAAACCCAAAAACTACCCAGAAGCTTAGTGTTCTTCTGCAAATTATTCAAACCATCAATTCCCAGCAAACCAGACCAAGAAAATCGACTTTAAACAAATGTTTCAGCAGATTTACAACCACAAAACATCCCTAATAGCCTAAATAAACAACAACCCATAACAAGGTACCCCAAATACACACTTGAACCCCAAATTCAAAGATTCTACCTTGTGGAAGTTTGAGTTTAAGAGCTTTCCCCAAATTCGAGAATCTCACGTCTGAAATGCAAATTAAAACTCAATTCCAAGCCTCCTAGAGCCTCCCAACACGTTTCTTCCAGCAAAATCTATACTAAAATCTCCTAGAAACCTTAGTTTTATCAGAACTTTCCTTAACCCCATCTCAACCAAGAACATCAAAGTATAAATGAAAAGCAGAGCTATAAATCCTTACCTCCTTGATTTCAAATTTCCCAGCAGCGAAATGATGATCTTGGTTGCTCAATCCCTTCCTTATGACCTTGAATCTCCTTGATTTTCACCAAAATCCTTCAATTTTCCTATCTTGAGCTTGAGACTCTAACACCAATTTTTTAGAGAAACTAAAGGAAGTGAGGGGTGCCCAAACGTGGGGAGCTAGGTTGTTGCTGCCTTGGTCTATACCCTTGGTCAAATGACCATTATACCCTCACTCTAAAATCCAATCCAAGGCATTCCCCAAGGAGAAATTGATCATTTCGCGACTAATCCCACTAAACCTCAATTAACACCCTAAATTACCTATTAAGTTACTTACCTAAAAATACAAATATTTCCTCCAATATTGTTCCACTAATTCCCAACCAACACAAAATTACAAAAATACCCCTTGGCTCACCCCGAGCCGGGTATAAATCCCCGTTGTGACTTTTTCGTCAAATCTCTCTAAAGGATCAACTTAAGCTTGTCATCGCAAATATATCCACATAATAATGTGGTTCCAATCACATAGCACATGTAATTACAATTATACCCTTAACATGTCAAAATTATGAAAATACCCTTTTTCATAAAAACGGGCCCACAATCACATTTAATGCATTGAAGCATGCATAAATAGTTATATCTTAATATAACTCATATATTTCACATAATCACACATATATTCAATTGAGTTCATGTAATAATCTATTTATGCCCTCTCAGCACGCTAATCAAGGCATTAAGGAAAATTCGAGACGTTACACACAAGCATCAACAACACTAACAAGCATACATTCTCATATTCACTTAGCATTTAAGGGCCAGGCTCTATCAGTATAGCTCATGATCCCTAATCAAGCATCCAGATAAGGCATACATTTCATTTAAGCAATTAAGCACATATTCATATCATTAGTTACCCAACCAATCTTCATGAACTAATAAACCTTGGCAAATTTGATACCAAGTTGTAACGCCCTGAATAGTCAAAACCGTTACACCGTGAGTTAAAAATAGTGCTTAACTCATTAAGCGAGTCATTTGGACTTAAAATTGTGATTAAGGTTACACGATAGTTTAGTATTAAAATATTTGGTCAAAAAGTTTAATTTTCATTTAAAAGGTTTGAATAATTACAAGGAATCTCAAAAGTTTCTAAATAAAATACAAGTTTATCACAAATTACAGGCTTAGCCGACCTAGGCGGCACATTTTCAACTAAAGACTCATGGCTTGTCTAGCTTTTCCTTTGCCCTTACCTGCACCACGAAGCACACGTGAACCAAGGCTCATCAAGAAAACCCAAACAATCATACAAATAATCAAATAACATGAACATGTATTGCATAATCTATAACCACAACCGATTCACATAGATTTTCCAAAAAATATACAACCCATGCAAAGTAGATTGATGCCACATCTTTACAATAGCTCCGCCACTATGGCGAATATCACATCCGCGTTATGTTCCTGCCACTGCGACATACATCACACATGTAATGTTGTTAACAACCTCCCGCCTGAGCAATCAGTACAAACAAGTATATCAGCATATATTCAAACATAGCAAACATTCAACTATAAGCAGTTTCATGACATGGTCATTCCTGTGCCTTAATAATTGGGGCGCACGCCCTACACTTGGTAAAAGACACGGTTTTCTTACCTCAAGTCCTCTACGATAAGATAAGGAGACAATGAGCACGATCCCTTCCTTCCCGAGCCTTGCAGTTCCCCTAGTCACAACACAATAATTGATATCCATCAAGAACTAAACCAATTAAAAGCTTCAAGATTGATTCCTAGCCCCCGAGACCACCAATTCTACTAAACCGGGTAGTATAGTACTTCCTGAGCTGTTAGGATTGAGTTCCTGTACTCAAAAACCCTATTTGCCCAATTTTCCTCATGTTAGTCGCAGCGCCCCACACTAAGGGTCACGACGCTCTAAAAGTCAGAGAGCCCTCCAAGTCATTTCTCTGGACACGCGCCAAGGCAATTCAGGGAACCACCCTGGCCTTTGAGTTCATGCAGGCCGTGGTGCTCCTAGAATAGAGTTGGGGCACAACCCTGCGAACCCAGATTTTCCAAAATTTTCTCCGAGCCAAATCTGTTAAAAACTCATCCTAATTAACCACCAAAATCCTAATTAAGCCTAGGACCCTCAATAGCACATCGTAAGCAACCATATAACACTTCTAACTGCATTAAAACTCCATTGAAACACAAAATCTCAGTAGTGACAGGTCAACTTTCTAGTGTTAGCAATCCATATATTGTAATTATTGATTCTGGTGCTACACATTTATTCGTTTCTAGTAGAGTGATTGATAGATTGTGTAGGCCCTGTGATTATGATACTGCGGGGTTTGGGACTTTACTGCCTACTGGGGATCTGGTAGTCTCTAGGACATTACCAGTTGTGATGGATTATAGGGAACTACAAGTTGACTTGATTGAGTTGAGTATGGATGATTTCGACATGATTTTTGGAACTACCAGGCGACTATTGACTATAAGATGAAGATGCTGACTTTTGAGCCCGAGGTTGAGGATCCCTTTATTTTTGTTAGCACTGTGCTTGAACCCCATATTCCCATGATATCTGCATTGAGGGCTAGAGACTTATTACACAGGGGTTGTATATGATTCCTAGCTAGTGTGGTGGATACCACTAAGGTCATGCTAGTGGGACTAAAGGAGATCAGCTTGGTGTGTGAGTTCTTAGATGTGTTCTCTGAGGACTTACCAGGATTTCCACCACACCAGGAGATTGAGTTCGTCATTGAGTTGGTGCCAGGTACGTAACCAATGTTGAGGGCAACATAAAGAATGGCTCCGGAAGAGATGAAGGAGTTGAAGGTACAATTACAGGAATGATTGGATCTAGGATTTCTATCAAGAACATGTACCCACTACAGAGGATAAACGACCAGTTTGATCAATTGTAGGGTAAGACAGCATTCTTGAAGATTGATCTTCGATCTGTTTATCACCGCTGAGGATCAAGAATGAGGATATTCTGAAGAAGACATTTCGCATGAGGTACGGGAATTACGAGTTTCTAGTCATGTCATTTGGGTTGACCAATGCCCCAGCAGAATTAATGGATCTGATGAACATGGTGTTCAAGGATTATTTGGATCAGTTCATGATTGTCTTCATCAATGACATTCTGGTTTACTCTCGTTCAGAGGTAGAGCATGATCAACATCTCTGGTTATGTATTACAGAGATTGAGGGAGCACCGGTTGTATGCAAAGTTTAAGAAGTGCGAGTTTTGATTACCACATATGACATTCCTAAGTCACATTGTCAGCGGGGACAGGATTAAGGTGTATCCATCCAAGGTTGATGTAGTTAGGGATTGGACGAGGCCAAGGAACACCTCGGAGGTCAGGATTTTCCTTGGGTTGGCAGGGTATTATCGACGATTTGTTGAAGGATTATCAAAGATTGCTACACCACTAATAGAGTTGACACTGAAGAAATTAAAGTTTGTGTGGTCAGACAGATGTGAGAATAGCTTCTAGGAATTGAAGGGATGGTTAATTACTGCTCCAATACCGAGTCTCCCTTCAAATGGGGATAAGTTTGTGGTGTACTACGATGCATCAAGAATGGGGTTAGGATGTGTGCTAATGCAGACTTAAAAGGTTATTGCCTACGCATCGCAATAACTAAAGGAATATAAATAAAGATACACTACTCACGATTTAGAGTTAGCAGCAGTGGTATTTGCACTGAAGGTGTGGCCACACTATTTGTATGAAGAAAAGTGCGAGATACACATCGATCATAATATTTTGAAGTATTTGTTCACCCAGAAGGACCTAACACATGAGACAAAGAAGTTGTCTAGAGTTGGTAAAAGATTATGATTTCGAGATTCTTTGCCATCCAGGGAAAGCCAATGTAGTGGAAGAAGCTTTGAGTCGATGGGGCCCAGGAGAGTTGTTTAGTTCGAAGCAGATATTGAAGGAATTGGTAGAAGACATGACAAGAGCAATAATAGAGTTGGTGGTTTGCTGGTTGGCCAATATTACCTTGCAGTCCACTCTTTTGGAGAGAATAGAGGTGGGCCAGATGAGTGATTCATAGTTGGTAAAGTTAAGGGAGAATATCCTAGTTGGAGTAGCTGATGATTTTTCCATCATAGAGAAGGGTTGCTGAAACACAAGGATTGGATTTGTGTTCCAATGGACATGGGTATCAGATGAGAGAACCTTGATGAATCTCATACAACACCATATTCATTACATCCAGGCACCATGAAGATGTATCAGGATCTATGGTCATTGTATTACTGGCCTGGGATGAAAAAGGATGTGGTTGATTATGTGGCGAAGTATTGAACTTGTCAACAGGTGAAGGCTGAACACCAGCACCCAGCGGGGTTGTTACAACCTTTAGGTATTCCCGAGTGGAAGTGGGAAGAGGTTACTATGGATTTTGTAGGAGGCTTGCCCAAGAAAGTGGGGCAAGATGACTTGGTATGGATAATAGTAGACATATATACCAAGTTAATTCATTTTATGCTAGTGAGGACAAACTATACTGTGGACTAGTATGAAAAGTTTTTTGTGAGAGAGATTGTACATCTCCATGGGGTTCCAAAATCTATAGTGTCGGAAAGGGATCTAATTTTTACCGCCAAGTTTTGGGGAAGTTTGTAGAAGGCCATGGGGACTTAGTTGAAGTTTAGTATAACCTATCATCCTCATACAAACAAGTAGTCTGAAAGGACAATTAAGATATTGGAGGACATGCTTAGAGCATGCGTACTGGATTTCGAGGGGTCATGGAGTAAGTATCTTATGTTGATTGAGTTTTCATACAATAACAGCTATCAATCAATGATTGTAGTAGCTCCATATGAGATGTTGTATGGAAGAAAGTGTAGGTCACCCGTTCATTGTGATGAAATGGGGGAAAGGAAGTATTTGGGTCCTGAGATGGTTCAGAGGACTAACGAGGCTGATCCGAGCTCGAATGCTCACCTCACAGACTAGATAGAAAAACTACGCTGACCCTAAGATTAGGGACATGGAGTTCCAGTTAGGGGACCACGTATTTCTACGAATTTAACCACTGTGGGGAGCAAAAAGGTTTGGAAAGAAGGGCAAGTTGAGCCCTAGGTTTGTAGGACCTTTCGAGATCCTAGAAATGATTGAGCAGGTAAACTATAGATTGGCTATGCCCCCGTCATCATCAAGAGTTCATGATTTGTTTCACATCTCAATGCTTCAGAAGTACGTGTCAGACACCACTCATGTATTGGGATATGAGGATCTGGAGCTACAGATGAATTTGTCTTACGAGGAGACACCGGTTTAGATCCTAGATAGGAAAGACAAGATTCTAAGGAACAAGACGATTCCAATAGTTAAAGTATTATGGAGGAATAGCAAGGGCAAGGAAGCGATCTGGGAGCTAGAGTTAGTTATGCGGGATTAGCATCCCTAGTTGTTCAAGTAAATTTCGAGGAAGAAATTTTTAGTAGGAGGGATAGTTGTAACGTCCTGAATTTGCAAACAAGGCTTAATGCCTTGATTAGTGTGTCGAGAAGGTATAATTTGATTTATATGTGAAATTAATTGAATATATGTGTGATTATGTGGCATATATGATTTATATGGTGATATGAAACTGATGCATGTTTATGTGTATTAAATATCCATGTAGGCCAGTTTTTGTTACTAAGGGCATATTAGAAAATTTGACCCGTTGATGGTATAATTGTAATTACATGTGTTATGTGATTGAGACCACATTATTATGTGGATACATTTGCGATATTCAGCACGAGGCGATCCTAGTGAGCGAGTTAGCGGGATAGTCATAACGGGGTCGAATACCCGAATCAGGGTGAGCCTAGGGATATTTGAGTTATTTGTGATTATATGGGTATGACAGGGTTAATTGGAAATTTATAGTGTTATTTGAGGTTTAGTGGGAAATGTGGTAAATGTAGAGTCCAATAACTTTACTTAGCTAGTTAGATAGTAGTATAATAGTAATAGTAGTATTATTTTTTATGACTGTGGACTTTGGTTCAGACCGGGATTTATTTGGACACTCATAGTAACACTTGTAGATTTTCTAAGTTTAACCTATAGTTTTAGAATATTAATTTTAACCTAAGGTCTGATTAATATGACTGATATTGGTGGTGATAAATATTATATTATAAGGTTTAGATAGACCCAATAAGAAAGTAACACTTGTCATGTGTATGTTTAATGATAATTAAGTATTTTTGAGGAATAAGTTTATTAAGAGTAATGTTTGAATATCCTAGGGTCTATCAGCAGCTTTGAAAATGTTAGGGGACTTAGTCAAGGCTGTTTACTCAATTCAAATTAAGCTAAAATTGTGTAATTTCGTGTTTAAATATTCAGCGTATGCCGATATATCGCAGCTATAGGGGGCGATATATCGCAGTACGGGGATACGAAAAACACGAAACTTCGCACGATTGCCTCGGGCATGCTGGCCCAGGCGATATATCGCCTCCTTCAGTGTATTTTTGAAAGTTTTCAAAAACGTTCTCATTCAAATCCTTAACCTCTTGATAAGTCCAGCATCTTTCTGAACGAGTCTTCAGCCTCTGCTGAACGATAATTCAAATATTTTTCACTTAAAAAGCCATTATTTTAATTCAAGTTAAATGAAGATCTTTTCATTCATATACTCTATAAATAGGACCTAGTACCCAGCCATTTATTCATTCATCAAATTAAGTTCAGAGGCTGCAAGTTGTTAGGTTATTGTGAGAGTGTAAACACTTGGGTTGGAAATTATAAGCTTAATCATTATAAGCTTACCAAACACTTGGGAAGTAAGGTTTATAGCATATTTGGGTTCAAGGTTTAGATTGGCTATAGAAGCATTCAAGGTATTCCACACTCTAGTTCATTTGTTATTATTTTTCTTTAAGTTCTTATAGTTTTCTACTCAGCATCCTAACCTTATTCTTACTCTTGGATAGGAAATCTAAGTTCTTGAACATAAGGTTTTTGGTAAGTATATTTTTGATGGTATAGTTCTTTCATCACTTTCATCTCATTCTCTTTAGTATACTCACCCTTCCATTTATGGTTTTTAGGAGTGTTCCAAAGTCCCAAATCTGTTCTCATATCCTGGTATTTTTGGTAAGGAAAATAGGATAAGATTCATGTGTTATATGATTTATATGTTATGATAAATGTTATCTTATGATTATGTGTTATGTAATATGCTATAATATGTATAATTGTAGACTTGGGCATATGACTCGTACAACTAACAAGCCCCAATAAATTATGGGCATATGACTTGCTTAGCTAGCAAGCCCCACTAATCTAATGGACATATGACTTGTTTAGTTTATGGGACCCCAAGTAATAATGGCCATTATAGTATGTATGTGACATATGTATTATGATATGTTTTATGTTACATTATCAAATTTATGTACATGGTTTATGTGTTAGATTTTCCTTGCTGGGCATTAGGCTCACTCCTTTTATGTTTATATGTGCAGGAAAATAGCTTTGATGGCGGGAAAGGTTCTTGGTAGTTTGGGCATGTGTATTGAGGCGGAATGGAATCGAAGGGCCGATAGTTCGATTCGGGGATGAAGTTTCTTTACTTATGGTTTTATGTATATTTTTCCGCACTTTATTACGTAATCCCTTTTAATTACAATTATGTTATGTTTTGATTTTAAAACAATGGGATCCCATATCCTACTTTAAGTTTTATGTAAGTTTAACATTTATTTTTACAAGTTTTTAATAAAGTTATGATCATTTCACTTGTAAGTTTTATTAAGGATTAGTGTCTATGGATAGTTTTCGTTAATGGTCCAAAGTCTAGAGTAGTTGGGTCATTACAGTAAATGATGATTTTCCCCTTGAGGGCATTAAAGAGTAATGTTTGATCTAGGGACATTTTAGTCTTTTTGGTGTCAAAGGGGTAGATTTAGCCTTGGAGTACCTTAGTACTAGTATTTTGTAGAAGCTAAGGAAACAAAATCAGAACAAAACACCTCAGCTCTCCCAATTTTCTCTCTCTCTCTCTCTCTCGTGGCTATCTATCTCTCTGCCTCTTTTTTATTGAAAGGTAAACTTAGCCTGGAAAAGCCTTGGGATTCTTGAGTTTAGAAGGCAGCTTGGTGAGATTAAATTTTGCTCTTGGTGAGTCTATAAGTTGTTAAACTAGAAGGATTAGCTGGGGAGTTCAATTTGGCAGAGGTAAGTTAAATTCTTTAATCTTTTTGAATTTTCTTTTGAGTTTATGGAGAAAGTCTGAATTTTTTACATTTGAGGTTTTTATGGGGATTTTTTGGTATATTGTGGCGTTATACTGTTGTTCTGGATGAATTTCTTTGAGTTTATAACTCAATTGTGGGTTTAGTTGCTTTTTAGGATGAATTTAGAGGAATTGGGCTAAATGTTGGAAAATCTGGGTTCACGGGGTCATGCCACAGCGCTGTTTTTAGAACGTCACGACTCACATAAATCAGGGGAAAAAACTGCCCGAGGACCCACCTATGCTACCACCAAGCCCACTGCTACCAAGACTACAACTTTGATACCTAAATTTATTCACCCAAAGACTTAAGACCGAATCAATCTCATTCTTTTCTTCATTACTGCAACGCGCCAACCGAAGCAGAAAGCTACCGCTCCTACTTAATGCTTTATCTATGATTTACTTAAAATGAAAAAGGTCTCAGTGATTTATTACATCGCTTGCTATTCGACTATAATTTGTTGATATAAGAAAGGAAAAAAGTCAGAAAAGCTAACAGCCGACAGAGCAGGCCTTAGCACCGCGTCACCTAGTGGGTTGAGTCGCGGTATGTGTCCAGGGTAGTAAGTAGGGACGATCTCTTACTTGTAGAGGGTCGCGATGATTTTGTGTGGCGTCGCGGATCAAATGGAGAATTTTGGCCAAATTGGGGTTTTAAGCTCTGGAACTCAAACCTAAAGGCTCGGCAAGGGTTGTACTACCCGGTTTAGTAGAATTCAAGATCCCAAAGGCTAGAAATTTATCTTGAAGCTTTTAATTAGTCTTAGTGCTTGATGGTTGTCCATTATTTTTTTGTAACTAGGGTATACCGTTAGGGCTCGGAAGGAGGGATCACGCTCGGGATCGTCATATGCTATCTGCTCGGGACTCGAGGTAAGAAAACTGCACCCTGGTCGTAATCGGGGCTCGACCCCTATTAATGAATATGACTATGGCTGTACTTGTGATTATTTGGCTGCATCTGCTTGTGTGTTATGTAATCTATATGTTTTATTATATCTAATCTGAAAGCTCGACCTAAGGGAATGCAAGCCATTTTTGCTAGGGCAACCTGGGAGTTCAATATGCACTTGGTTAGCCTGAACGCTTCCTAAATGATTAGAAGTGTTGTCTACAATTTTCTAACTCGTTGATTGTTTAAGTTGAACTATGTGTTTGTTTGAGCAGGGTTGTTACTGCAAAGCTTCTTGTTTATATTCTATTGCTTATTTGAACCTGTTGATTTAAGTTTTTTTGCTAAGCCTTGGCCCACAGGTGCTATGTGGTGCAGGTAAGGTTAAGGGGAAGCTGGACCAGCCATGTGTTGGAAAGCTTTTGGGGCGACGTGTACATTTGCAGCTGCTCGACCGCCACGGCCAAGGATTCATGATGAACTAGAGCCAAACCTTAATTTTGTCGCTTAGGCTGAGTTGTGTTGTAATTACTTTTGGGAGTTGTAAATGCCTAGTCAATATTTATTTTGGGATCCCATGTGCAGATTCAATGTTACAAATGAAAATCCCTATTCCTATGATCAAAATTTTTAAAACCTAATCCATCAATTACCCTTAGTTACACGTTTATACCCAAATGGCTTGATTAGCAAGTCCAGTAATTTAAAATACAAAGTGTAATGGTCTTGGCTATCTAGGGCGTTACATCTACAGGTTGTATAATTGTGGTGTGTCTATTTTATGGGCACTTTGGCACTTTCAATTGAAGAAAAACTGAGTTTTTGGGTCTATATTTGTTGGGGTTTGGGGTTTGAAAAACCTAGAAATAGCAAGGAAATGAATTAGGGAAGAACACATGAATTCTGGGCATTTTTTGTGCATATGGCGATCTGGTGCGACTGTGCTAGGTTGTAGCGCGATTGTGTTAGTTTCCCAGAAAGTCTGAAATTTTGAATTCAAATTGAGGTTTTGAGGATAATAGCACTACCACGCTTGTATGGGTGTGTCCACACCATTTCCCCCCAGAAACCCTAAAATTACTATGGATGCGACTTCGCCCAGGGGCAGGCACGATTGTGCCAGGTTCCTTGAAACGAGGAAGTTCTGAATTTTGGGAATAAGGCTCGGGGTTCTGAGGGTCTATCTTGGGCACCCACTTGGGGGCTCGAGGGACGTTTTTAAGTACCCTGTCAACTGAGAATAATGGTTCAAAGGGTTAGAGTTTAGATTGGTACTCAGGATGTGAGTCTAATCCCAAATAATTTTAGTATTTACATTGTGACTAGGAATTCCGCAAGGCTCGGGGAGTCGGGGTAAGAGAATCGACATTGGAACCAAGATTAGGGCATTGGCTCCAATTATTGAACGTGGTTATAACCATGCTTTGTATATCTGTTTAAATGTGAACATCTTTTGGCTATTTTTGATTGTGTTGTACTTGTGTTTCATATCTGTTTGTAATTATTTGTGAATGATTGGTACAATTGAAATTTGACCATCGTGTGCAACATGGGTCGGTCGGCCATTGTGCATAACAAGGCCGTGAAGGCGAGTCCAGATTAAGAGTGCAATCCCCACTCACCAGGCATGGACCGTAGGCTTGGCTCCAGAGTATGCACCTCGCTCGGTTAACTCGTTCAGTAAGGCTATATTCTTGGGTTGTGTAAATGATTCATGTAATTGGAATAAATATACTTGTGAACTATGATTGGAATAAATTCACTTTGTATCTATGAAGCATATGTTTATTCCTTATAAATAATTGGTTTATCATTATGCCATGTGGGGTTTTCTTGGTGGGCCTTAGGTCACGGGTGCTCTATGGTGCAGGTAAGGACAAGCTAGAGTTGGACCAGCCATGAGTTGGAGGGCTTTGGAGAGGCGTGTACATATTCGACTTGCTTGGCCACCATGGTCAAGTTATTTTGGGGAAGCTTAGAACAATTAGTTTTGTTTTGCTGCTTAGGTCGACTATTTTTGCAATGTTTAATATAAATATTTCTTTTGTTTATAAACTTTTGGGATATCATGTATTTATTCGAACCTTTTAATGAAAAGTTTAATTTATCAACCAAAAATTTTAATACATAAACCATAGTTTAATTTTAATTACACATTTTAATCCAAATGACTCGCTTATGGAGTTAAGCAATATTTTAAACATACAATGTAATTGTCATGGATTAGTAGGACGCTACATGGAGGCTCCCAGTTGCGATGGTTGTATAGGATATATAATGCTGAAAGCATTAAATATCCATTGGGAGTGATTTGGAATGGGTGATGTCAAAGTACTCGGCCACCCCTCTGAAATAATTGTTCAAAGGCAAGGTTGCATTGGATGTTATATGGAAGCGCAACCAGGCACTGTAAGCTCTGCCAGGTAAATTGGTACGCTGGCAGCTCATGGGGTAACCATGTTGATTCCTCGGATGCCATATTTTTCTTGATAGCTCTCGAAAGTACTACTCTTGTCTTCTTGTTCTTGTCTTCCAGGGCTTTAACATTGCTCGAAGACATATGGTATTGGTAACTTCCACTGCTGGCTCAACTTTTATGGGATCATTGTTCCTTCTTATTGGATGGTTGTTATTGGCACAGGAAGCCTTCCTTGCGACTTGCGGATCTGTATAAGTTCTTTTCCGAGTAGTCTGCTTTACTCTTGCCATATGTGGAGTAAAAAAAGCAACAGTTACATATTGTTCAACAATTGAAGCCTTACTCGTTGCTCTCCCACTGGTTGGGATTCTGACCGAGAGAGTGTCAACAGAATAAGGATGGACAACATAGGTCCAGTCCTTTGGAAGGAATTTTCTAATTCCTTGGTGCAATTCGCCAACCTTACGACGATACTCCTGGTCGGGGTTTAAATGGAAGTGATATTGGTGATTTTGAATCCCTGGTCAAGATGATGGTTCAGGAGTTTCTTGGTTGGATTTTGTTTCTAGGTTATTCTTATTAAAGTCATCGACTAGCGTTTGGAGTAAGTTAGTGTGTATGGAATAATCACTTCTCTAGTGATCCCGTGTGTAACATCCCAAAAATGCTAATAAGGCTTAGTGCCTTGATTAGTGTGCCGGGAGGGCATAATTGGATATATATGTGTGAAATTTGTTGATTAAACTACATGGCATACATGATTTATTTAGTAATATGAATATATATGCATGTTTAATTGTATTAAATATGCATGTGGACCTGTTCTTGTTGATGATGACATATTTGTAATTTTGACTCGTTGAGGGTATAAATGTGATTATATGTTCTTTAAATGATTGAGACAACATTATTATATGGATATATTTGCAGTATTCGACTTGAGGCGATCCTGATTAGCGGATTAGCATAATAGTCACAACAGTGTCTAATACCCAGCTCGGGGTGAGCCTAGGGATATTTCGGGGATTTAGCGCGTATTTGGGATTTATTGGTTAACGGGTAATTATTTGATGATTTATTTGGGAACGTCACGATTAATTGGGAATTTATAGGACTACTTGAGGTTTAGCGGGAAAATGGTGGCAAAAGATGATCTATGAAAATTAACACGAAAGTATATGTGGTCGAATAAAGTAATATATGATAAGTAGATTGTCGATCCCACGAAGACTGTTTTCCAAATACCACTAATTATTATTTAACTTTCTATTTGGTGATTTAAATTATGATGAAAAATTAAAATTAAAGTGAATACTCTAAATTATGAAAAGAATTTAAATAATTGGAAACAAAACAATGAATCAACTAATCAAAAATCAATAGTAAAAATCACCTAGGAATAAATTTCATCAACATTTCATTCTATTAATTTTAATAATCAATTCTAAATCTCTTCTTTCTATTCTAATAGCAGGTTAATATAATCGATTCCTATTCTTTTTCAAGATATAAGAACTCAAGCTATATGTAGGTTTTCTACATTTATGTGATAAACTTGAACATATAGAAGGCATTAAACATGGAAACCTAATTACTACACAAGTCATGCAGATACTTTTGTCCAATATGCAACCTATGTCTATACAATGATAGCATATTCAATTCTCATCTTTCGAATTTTGAATCAAAACCATTAAATCAAGTAAATAGTGATCAAATATTTACTAACATTAAACAAACATCATATAGATTAGAATAGAGAAGAAGTATCAGTAGAATATCATAATAAAATTAAATAGAAATCCCAGTGATTACATTAATCCCTAGATAAAAGAAATTAGTTCATGGCTAACATGATGAAAATAAACTTCAAATAATTGTTCATAAAAATTAACCTAAAGAATTCAGATGAGAGAGAAAACTAATTACAATAGCCTCTTCTAAATCTAGGGTTTATAAAACTAAACTGTGTCCCAAAATCGCAGAATAATGTTCCTTAAATAGTCTTCCAAGATTCCCAAGTGAAAAGACTGTTTTGCCCTTCAAAAAGTGGTTTAAAATCAGAACAACGCGTTGCTAGCACTGTAACCCCATGTCTTGAGCGCTGTAGCGCTATAGTCAGAATCAAATTTCCTCAAGAATTAGTGCATTAGCGCTGTAGCGCCCTTTATGCAGCTCTGGGGCGCTTATGTTTTGGTCTGATAGTGCTGTAGCGCTGGCTTTGTAGTGGTGGTGTGCTACTTACAGATTCAACAACCCTTCATATCCTTCCTAGCGCTATGGTGCTCCTTTGATAGCGTTGTAGCGCTATTGACATCATCAAAACTCGCACATATCGACCCCGAAAAACACGATTTTCTCCAACTTAATATATTTTCTTCCACTTTCACTCCTTTTCACTCTTTTCACCAACTTAGCATGGAAAACCTGAAACATGAACAAACGAGCCTAATTCTACAATAAAATAATCCTAAAATAATGAAAACCAACCTAAAACTAGACCGTAAACGAGCCTAAAACTCGTTTATCAAACTCCCCCAAACTAAACCTTTACTCGCCCTCGAGTAAAGAATAAAACTAGACTCAAACCTAAACAAACCAAGTTGACATAACTAACCAATTTCAACACTCAAGACTGCTATGCACATATAATTCTCAGGAAAAACAATCATGCAATTTAAAACATTAATCTAGATTTTCAGTCAAAATTACTTCACCCTTTCACTGCAATCTTTCAACACCAAATCTCATTTACTCATAACTAAAAAAAAATAATTGAACCACTTTATGCACATCAAATTCTCACCAACTAACCACATAACCAAATATTTCCATATGCCTGCATTACTTACTATTCTCAATAACACATAATACAAACATCCTATTACACATTCACTCCCCTCATATAATAATTTTTATGCTCATGGTATGGGTCAAAAAGAGTAACTGGTAATCCAATTCACAGGGAGGCTCAAAAGAATGTATTAACAAGAAAACAGTTATAAGGCTCAAAAGGGTTAACTAAAGATAAAATTTAATAGGGTTAGCTTGAAAGGCACAACCAATCCAAAAAAATTGCCTATATCCTTTCCCCAAAATGTGCATTGTTTCAAATTTCATCTCAAATAGTAAGCAAACAGGTTCTAGAATTTATTTTAATCTTCTCAATCCACAAACCAAATTCGACATGCATAAAATAACTCAATTATAACATTTGCAATTTATGAGCAATAGATCTCTAATGTCAACAAATCACAATAAAAAAAACAAAGTAATCTAACCAAGCGCAGAGATTGTTTCAGAAGCACATAAATTTTTCCTTTGGATTATACTACATCACAGTCAATCATATTAAAATGGAAATTATCATCAACTTAATTTAAACTTCTAAAACATGACTCAAAACAACCAACGAAAATAAAAACAAAAAAAAAAAAAAATGCATCAAAGAACACCAGAAATAAATCTCTCCCCCAAACTTAAAACCAACTATGGTCCCCAATGTGAAAGAATGAGAACAGAGACTTACCTGACCTATCACGTCAGTATGGCGGTTGTTGCAGCTGGAAACTAGCGTTGTAGTGCCATATGCATAGCTATGTAGTGCTACAATCACCTAAACTTCAAGTCTTTTTTCACATTTTTCACGGTTTACTATTTACAAAGCAAAATTTCACAATTAAAACTAAAAAAAAAAAAGAAAACAAAATTTCTAAAAAATATTGGTCCAATAAAAAACAAAACACAAATAACATAAAAAAAAATAAAAGGTATGCCTTCTACGAGCACTGTCCTTAACGTCATTTAGCCGGACTCTTGTTTTCTTTCACATTCAACTTGGATCAAGTCCACCCCTCACATCCTTGAGAGCCATAGTGTCATGAGTTTGCCCTCGTTTCTTGTGATTAGTAATTATCAGAACTTTCCCTCGCTCATATAACATTCAAATCCTTTCATTAAAGTATTTTTTCAACTGGTTACGCCCCTTTCTCATTTCGGTTTTAACTATGGAGCTTTTCTTAGCACCTTCCAACTTGTTCCCTTCTTGGTTTACCACTTCAACTCTACAACAAGTTGGAATTTCAATTGCTGCAAAAACTTTAAATATAACTTCCTCGTTTTACACTCGCAACTTTAACTCACCTTTTTGTACATCAATTAAAGCCCTACCAGTCGCTAAGAATGGCCTTCCAAGTATTATTGGAATATTTTCTTCTTCCTCCATATCTAAAATAATAAAGTCTGCAGGAAAGATGAATTTACCCACTTTTACCAATACGTCCTCAATCACACCAAGAGGGTGATTAATTGTCCTATCTGCCATCTGCAAGGACAATGTAGTTGGCCGAGCTTCTCCCAAATTCAGCTTCTGAAAGATTGATAGAGGCATTAGATTCACACTAGCCCCTAACTCACATAACACCTTTGTGTCTGCTAAACACCATGTAGACCATGGGATATTGAAACTACCAGGATATTTAAGCTTTGGAGGTAGTTTCTTTTGCAGTATTGCGCTGCACTCTTCAATTAATGCAACTGTGGATGCTGAAAATTCCACACTAGTGAAAAACCCACATCTCGTGTTTATGGTCCTTTTAAGGTCCAAAGCCATCATGACTAACACCTCGTTGGTCTATTGGAGCACTACCTCAATAAAAAGGGCATCAAACATGGTCTGGGCATGACCACCATTTCGGCTTTGCGTCATGACTGAAACAGTCGTTTCACACGAGTGGTCCTGTGAGGCACTCACCTCGCGCTTAACTCAGAGGTCTCGCTCAGGTGCCTAGAAGCCATGATGGCCTTGCATAGCAAGTCACGCCTCACTTCGCCCAAATGTCGCACACCCATGCACCTAGCAAAGCCACCGAAGGTCCTACAGTCTCGCGCGCGCCTCGCCCAAGTGTCGCGCACCCATGCGTCTCGCAAAGCCACCGAAGGGCCTACGGTCTTGCATGTGCCAAGCCCAGGTGTCGCGCACCCATGCGCCTCGCCCAGGTGTTGCACACCCAGGTGTGTCTTGAAGCCACCGAAGGGCCTATGGTCTCGCACGTGCCTCGCCCATGTGTCGCACACTCATGCGCCTTGCGAAGCCAGCGATGGGCCTACGTTCTTGTGCGCGCCTCGCCTAGGTGCCACACACCCATGCGCCTCACCTAGGTGTCGCGCACCCATGCGCCTCGCCTAGGTACCACGCACCCACGCGCCTCGCGAAGCCATCGAATGGCCTATGATCTCACGCGCCTTACCCAGGTAACACGCACCCATGCACTTCGCCCAAGTGCCGTGCACCCATGAGCCTTGCGAAGCCATTGAAGGGCTTAAGGTCTCGCGCGCGCCTCACCTAGTTGACACGCACCCATGCACTTCGCCGAGGTACCGCGCACCCATACACCTCGCGAAGCCACTGAAGGGCCTACGTTCTCGCACGCGCCTTGCCCAGATGTCACAAACTCATGCGCCTCGCCCAGGTGTCGCGCACCCATGCGCCTCGTGAAGCCACTGAAGGGCCTATGGTCTCACGTGTGCCTAGGCCAGGTGTCGCTTACCCATGCGCCTCGCCCAGTTTCCGCACACCCACGTGCCTCGCAAAGCCACCGAAGGGCCTATGGTCTTGCGCACGCCTCGCCCAGCTGCCGCGCACCTATGCGCCTCACGAAGCCACCGAAGGGCCTACGATCTCGCGTGAGCCTCGCCCAGCTGTCGTGCACCCCTGCGCCTCGCCCAGCTATCGCACACCCATGCGCCTTGCGAAGCCACCGAAGGGCCGACGGTCTCGTGCGTACCTCACCTAGGTGCCGCGCACCCATGCGCCTCACCTAGGTGCTGCGCACCCATGCGCCTCGCGAAGCCACCGAAGGGCCTACGGTCTCGCATGCACCTCACCCAGGTGCCGCACACCCATGCGCCTTGCGAAGCCACTGAAAGGCCTACGATCTTGTGCACGCCTCCCCCAGGTGTCGCGCACTCATGCGCCACACGCGACGCCACCGTGCCCCAAATCCGCTCCTCGTGCCATGCACCTTGGGATCGTGTCTCCTATGAGGACTCATGAAGACTTTAACATTTAAAGGTTTAAATAATGGGACGTCTTGGGGGAGGTAAAAGCCTAGATGTAACTGAAGGAGATCGTACAGGCACGAAGCATGTACAGAGTATGACTCTTAAGTTTCCGGATGTCTGATTCTAATATCCACGCCAGACAAGTAGTGTTCATACGAGTAAGGTACAAGGGGTGGTCCTCACCAGCCAATCTCTGACACTCGTACTAAACATGTAGTGGAGGCACATCCAAGTACGAAAGTGGAGGTTCTCCTATAGACCCTGAGCATGTACTGGAGCCGACTACCATGCTCCTGGCACCACTACATTCGGTAGACTGCATCTGCAGAGTCGTGTCTCCAGGGACCACCATGTACAATGAGCCAATAGCGCCCAACTATAAATATGACCTCCCTTCACCTAAAAAAGAAAAGAAAGGTTTTTAGGGAGAGAATAGACACTACACATTCTTTCTATTTTTCATTTCGAAATTTCAGCATTTACAATTTTGTGTTCTGGAAATCACAAGAGAGTTTGCTTGAAGTTCATTTGATTTGAACCTATTTCTCTTAACTCACAAATTTCTCGACCTAACTTAGTTGGCGAGTTCTTACCGTCAATAGTTTGGCACCGTCTGTGGGAAGAATAAGTGCCAAGCAACTGTTCTTCCATTGATTCTGGTTGAGAAAGATGCCGAGCCGCTTTAAGCGGTTGTGAGAACCACGAGAGGTTGAGGTCCACCTCGATGGAGATCAGCTGAACGCCTCTATGAAGAATCCTCCGCCACCTGAAAATGTGAATGCACCAAAGGAGCCCAGGGTTCCTGAGGATGAAAGGGAGGGCTTATCCCCAGCTCTCCCACTTGATGAGAACCGTTCGAGATCAGCGGCTGCTCCTGCGAGAGATGCTGGAGAATTCCCACCCCTGAAGCTGCCACAGGTGCTGAACTCCGGCAGAAAGATCTGGGTACATCAACGCGCAGGCCTGACAAGAATCCCTGAGTCCATTCCATAAGCTCGAGCTCTAGGTCTCTATTTTATGAAGAGGAGATATGCGAATTACACCGGAAGAACCAAAGGCTAGAAACCACCTTAGTGAATATGCAAGAGGTGCTGATTGGCCTGCTACAGGGGAAATCAAGCATGTCTCTTCCTAGGAGAAAAGAAAGAGGCCAAGAAGGGGAAAAACCCACAGTCCCAGTGGACTATGGGAGGACTCGACTCTCCACCAGTAATACCCCTCGGACGAAGCCGCGTGAACATCTCGGAAAATCGAAACAGCCCCAGAGGTCAGAGTAGAAGAACAACGCTAACCCTCTTAATAAAGTCGAAGTTACTTCAAGGAAAACACCCTCCGACTTAAGGGAAGAGCTCAACAAGAAAAGGACAAACAAGAGGACTACACCTCCTATGGCTCCCCAGGAAGACAAAGGGAAAGGAAAGGCTAACCCGTCCACTTTGAGAGACTCTTTGAACAAGAGGAAACAAGACCTAGACATGGAAATGAGGAGCCTCCGGAGCAGGATAATCACCGCATCTGGAGGGCAAGCCATCGACGGTGAGTTCAATTACGAATCCCCTTTCATTAAGGAAATCCAAGACGTCCAACTTCTAGCCAACTTCAAAGAGCTTAACATGACCCTTTATGAAGGAAATACGAATCCCAAATACAAGTTCGACACATTCAATGACCTGATGAAATTGAGAGGAATAAGTAGCGGGGCCAGATGCCACTGCTTTGCTGTCGTGTTAAAAGGACCTGCGTACAAATGGTTCAAAAGACTTCGGCTAGGGACCATTAGGTCTTGGCAACAATTTTCTAATGAATTTCTCCAACAACATCATGCCATACGTGATTACACGATGCCAGGCACCAACCTCGCTAACGTGAAACAAGGAGAAAATGAGAGTCTAAAGAGCTATATCCACAGGTTCAATATAGATGCAACCAAAGTAGGAAGCTTGACCCGTGGAGAATTAAAAATGGCCATTACGGTCGGAGTACGCCCGGGTAGTAAGCTATGGGATAACATGCTTAAGAGGGAGGTCAGCGACTTGGACAATTTCTACAAACGGGCACATAAATATATTTGTGTCGAAGATGGTCACGAAAGCCTTAAGGCCAGGAAAAGCAGGTCCCCTCCAAAACCCTCAATCTAGGAGGCCTAAGAAGTGCAAAGAAGAAGGGGGTCTATGAAGGGTCGAGAGATTATCGGCCTCGAAAGCCCCAATGCACTAATGAGTGCAAACAACCCCCCTAAACCTTTTATACTGACATAATGCACGCTAGGGAACATATCTTCGTCACAAATGAAAATCACATCCCTTTCAGGAGGGCCCCGCCAATGAAAACAGATTGGTCAAAAAGAGACCACAGTAAATATTGTCAGTATCATAAAGATATTGGCCACACTACTACAGAATGCACTAATTTGAAGATAGAAATCAAAGAGTTTTTACGTAGGGGACACTTGGGCTGATACGTCCGCAAAGAAAACCAAAGACCGGAAGAAGGAGTATCCTCACCACGAGCACGGGAAGTAGCCCCAGAGGTGCAAGGAGAAGTTAGGACAATCTTCAGAGGGCCAGGGTTAGGAGGCGATTCAAGGAAGGGGCAAGACAAATATGTCAGGGAAGTCAGGCGAAGTACACCTCTATGCGTCTTATGTTTGGAGCAACGCCCCCCAAAAAGTTTTAAGGGGGAGAACGACTTGATAACCTTCACCGAAGAAGACGCACGGGGTGTGCATTTCCCTCCCAACGATCCCTTGTTGTGCATCGGGCATTGGTTGACAAAGGAAGCTTCGTAGACATCCTATATAACCCAACTTTAGAGAAGATTGGACTGAACATCAGACACCTAAAGCCCTGCAATACATCCCTGTATGGATTTACAGGAGATTCAATACAGCCCATAGGCATAATTGAGTTAGCTCTCACCATGGGAGAACAACCCAGACAAACCACCATAATGGCAAACTTTGTCGTGGTAGACTTCACCTCGGCCTTCAATGCAGTATTATGGAGACCCTCCCTAAGATAATTGAAGGAGATAACCTCAGTATATCATTTATCCATGAAATTCTCGACTCCTGGGGGGATAGCGAGTATGAAAGGAGAGCAGAAGGAAGCGAGAGAATGTTATAACACATCCCTCCGCACGACCATAAAATCGTCAGTGCCTATGGCAATGGTAGTACATGGAAGCACAAACTCACGGGTTGCGGAGGAACCTAGGGCCAAGCTAGTAGAGGAGTTGGAAGAGGTCACAATCATGAATGAGCCATTGAGGAAGTTGAAGGTAGGAAGAAACCTTTCGGGTATCGTGAAGGAGAAGCTGGAAGAATTTCTTAAAGTCAACCTCGATGTATTCGCCTGGAGTCACGAGGATATGGTGAGGATAGACCCATCATTCATGTGCCATCACTTAAACATCGACCCAAAAGTGAGATCTGTGAGGCAGAAAAGGAGAGTGCTAGACCCAGAAAGATACGCGGTCCTAAAGGAAGAAGTTGACAAGTTGAAGGAAAAAAGGTTTATCCGAGAAGCATTCTACCTAGTATGGGTATCCAACCCAGTTTTATTCTCGAAGCCCAATGGAAAGTGGAGGACTTGCGTGGATGTTACTAACCTCAATAAAGCCTGCCCTAAGGATAGCTTCCCGCTTCCTAGGATAGATCAGTTAGTAGACGCCACAGTTGGGCACGAGCTACTCAACTTCATGGATGCATATTCCGGGTACAATCAAATACCCATGATCCCGGCCGATGAGGAGCACACTTCATTTATAATAGACAAGGGGCTTTATTGCTACAAAGTGATGCCTTTTGGGTTAAAGAATGCAGGTGCTACTTATCAAATGTTGGTGAACATAATGTTTGTGAATCAGATAGGAAGAAATATGGAAGTATATGTAGATGATATGTTGGTAAAGACAAAGAAGGCAGAAGAGCTCACAAGTGACCTCAGTGAGATGTTTGATACCCTCCAAAAATTCAGAATGAAGCTAAACTAGCTCAAGTGCACATTTGGAGTTTTGTCAGGGAAGTTCCTTGGTTTTATGGTGAATTCCCGAGGTATTGAGGCCAACCCTGATAAAATCAAGGCATTGTTGGAAATGAGCCCACCACGAAGCAAGAAGGAGGTGCAATGCTTAGTAGGGAGAGTAGCAGCCCTCAATAGGTTCAACTCCAGATCCACTGATAAGTGCCTCCCTTTCTTTAACATCCTAAAAGGGAGAAAAAAGTTCGTTTGGGATGAAGATTGTCAGGAAGCCTTTGATAAGCTAAAGGAACACCTTGGAAAACCACCCCTTTTGGCTAAGCCAGAAAAAGGGGAAAAACTGTACTTGTACTTAGTAGTGTCAGAGCATGCTATAAGCACCGCCCTGGTCAAAGGAGAAAAGAAGCATCAGCAGCCCGTATACTGTGTCAGCAAGTGATTGGTAGATGCAGAAACCCGGTACCCAGAAATAGAAAAGTTAGCATATGCCTTGATAGTGGCTTTGCGAAAGCTGAGGACTTATTTTCATGCTCATGCTATTGAAGTGCTCACCAACACCCCTTTGTGTCAAGTCTTTCACAAACTAGAGACTTCAGGAAGGTTGTTAAAATGGTCAATTAAATTAAGTTAGTTTGACATCATTTATACCCCAAGGACCTTGGCCAACAGGCAGGTACTTGCAGATTTTATATTTGAGTTTGCATATCGACCCCATGAGGAGGGAGAAATAGAAGAAAATGAACCAACGGGCAAAGGGGAAAAACAACCTGAAGAATGGAGCCTCCATGTGGATGAGGCATCTAACAACGGAGGAGCCGGCGCTGGCATAGTAATGACGGGACCTGAGGGACATAAGATGTATTGTGCTTTAAGATTTGAATTTGAAGCTTCCAACGACGAAGCAGAATACAAAGCATGACTGGCTGGCCTGGGACTAGCCAGGGAGCTGAAGGTAACACATTTGCATGTCTTTAGTGACTCATTGTTAGTAGTATTTCAGGTGAAGGGAAAATATCAAGCTAGAGGACCAAAAATCCCTGCATATCTTGCCAAAGTGAAAGGGTATTTGGATCAGTTCAAAAAATACACCATAGAATAGATCCCAAGGGAGCAAAACACAAATGTCGATGCTCTCGCAAAACTCGCCTCTACTTGGGACGAAGACAGGCTCGAGTCCATCCCTGTTGAATACCTCTCCAGGCCGAGTATAGCAGAAGATGAGGTTCACATGTTCACTAATCCTGAGGAGTCATGGTTTACATCCATCTTGAGGTACTTAAGTGATGGAACGTTGCCTTTGGACAGAAAAGACACCCGTAAGCTGATTTACAAAGTCGCCCAATACACCCTAGTAGATGGAGTTTTGTATAAAAGAGGCTTCTCCACCCCGTTTCTACGGTGTACAGACAAGGGGGAGGCTTTAAAGGTCCTGCAAGAGATACACGAAGGAGAGTGTGGAAATCAGGCTGGGGGGTAATCCACTGCAAAAAAGGCCATACGACAGGGGTATTATTGTCCTACCATGGAGAAGGACATGGGCGATTTCACGAAAAGATGTGACAAATGCCAACGACATGCAAATTACCCCCAGACAATCGCCAAATAAGCTGGTGAGCATGACCAGTCCGTGTCCCTTTGCTGTGTAGGGGATTGACTTGATCGCAGCATTATCAATATGAAGAAGAGGAGTAAAGTACGCGATTGTAGCAGTTGATTACTTTACTAAATGGGTGAAAGCAAAGCCTCTAGTCAACATAACGGCTAAGCAAATCACCACCTTCATCAACAAATTTATCGCCTGCAGGTCTGGAGTACCCTACAAGATAATCTCTGACAATGGGACATAGTTTGAAGGAGGATTATTCGAAGAATATTGTAGAGAAAAGGGAATCAAGAGGAGTTTCTCCGCTGTAGTGCACCCACAAGCCAATGGACAAGTGGAGGCCATCAACAAGATCCTAAAAACGAACCTGAAAACAAAGTTGGAAAAGTTGAAAGGAGCCTGGGTGGAAGAACTTCCCAATGTGCTTTGGGCCTATAGGACCACGCCCCGTTCCACTATTGGAGAAACGCCTTTCAGCTTAGCCTATGGGTGCGAGGCTATTCTTCCAATAGAAATGAAAATCAACTCCTTCTGCATACAAGCATATGTTGACCAGGCTAACCATGCAGGATTGGCTGAAAATTTGGACCTGTTGGAAGCGAGAAGAGAAAGGGCAGAACTGAAGTTGGTGACTTACCAACAATGGGCCGCAAGATACTATAACTCAAGGGTGCGAGAGAGGACGTTCAGGGTTGGAGACCTCGTGTTAAGGAAAGTCCTGCCCAACACTCGAGACTTGAGTGCGAGTGTATTAGGGGTAAACTGGGAAGAGCCCTACCAAGTTTCCCAGGTGGTGCCCTCTAACACCTACAAGCTGGCACGTTTGGATGATACCATGGTACCTAGAGCGTGGAATGCAAAGCATCTAAGAAAATATTATCAGTAAGACCTCCATGTTTGAGGCAAGAATATCATCGCTTTGTCTAAATATGCAAGTTTAAGTGTAATAACTATGAGGTAGAGGGCTAACTTAGACCCCTTGATATGTAGTAAGAACAAAGTCACTGTAGGTAGTTATGTACTCCACTCATTTCCAATGAATATGTTTCTCTTTGGCATCCAATGAATATGTAGTAAGAACTCTCGAGTCTAAGAAAAATAATCACACTATCTAACTCTTGTGTACCCATCACCAATTGGAAATATCAAAGTGCATGAGCAAAATGATCAAAGTGCCTGACGAGATAAATCTCGCCAACCACTTGGGGGGCAGAGTATACAGCCAAAAAAGGGTCCTAAAAGAGACCCTTATATAAAAAAAAGGGGGATCCTAAAAAAAACCCTTATAAATAAGGAAGAAGACCTTGCAAGGAAACTCGTGAGTTCGCGAGGATTAGCTACCCTTATGAACATCAAGAAGATCAAAAGATCCTATAGGAAAAGCCTCCTAATAAAGGCTGATACCTCTATGAGAGGAAAGGCCTCAGGAAGAGCATCCACCAATAAGTCTCGTGCGACCACCAAGCCATCTAGCCAAAAAAGGGTCCTAAGAGAGACCCTTACAAAAATAGTACTATGCATAATGACGGGAAGGACGCTTCTCATAAGAAATAATAAGCGCATGCAAAAGTTTATAAAAGGATGACCAGAACCCAAAGGGTGAACATATCCTTATAGCTACAATTAAGGTGCACCAAAGAGAAACCTATCGAACCCCTCTTTTGCGGACTCAAAAGGACCTCAAGCATAGAGAAGCAAAAACAAATGAGTGACTTATATATATATAAAAAAAAAGGTTGTGATAATGTGGAGCAAAAACAAATGATCACATATATATATATAAAAGAAAAGTTGTGATAATGTGGCAGGACTTAGAAAAGTTCAAAAAAAAAAATGATAGGCTCAAATGAGCATACAATAAAATCGAATTAAATGATAAAAAACTATAGAAGCAAAATCTCAAGGCCTATTTATAAGAACCACAAACTCATCTTAGCCATTAGATCCACTGCTTGATCTATGGTCAAGAAGTGGGCTGGGCATTTTCCTTGAGAACTGTGAAGCACAATGATAGGCTCACATTCACTCTCAACATCTCATAATAGTCCTCAACTCCAAAGAATGTTTCTCTATAATGCCACAATAAAGAAGCAAGCTAATACCTCACGGGCATCCCAAAAGCATCACACCTTGAAGTCTACCAGAGAGCTTGAAGACCCTATCGTAGACTGGGGGCCAAGTGTGGATGCTAAAAATTCCACACTAATGATTCCACACTAATGAAAAACCCACATCTCGTGTTTATGGTCCTTTGAAGGTCCAAAGCCATCATGACCAACACCTCGTAAGTCTCTTGGAGCACTGCCTCAATGAAAAAGGCATCAAACATGGTCTGGGCATGACCACCATTTCGGCTTTGCGTCATGACTAACACAGTCGTTTCACACGAGTGGTCCTGTAAGACACTCACCTCGCGCTTGGCTCAGAGGTCTCGCTCAGGTGCTTAGAAGCCATGATGGCCTCGCATAGCAGAGCATGCCTCACTTCACCCAAATGCCGCACACCCATGCGCCTCGCAAAGAAAACGAAGGTCCTACGGTCTTGCATGCGCCTTGACTAGGTGTCGTGCACCCATGCGTTTCGTGAAGCCACTAAAGGGCCTACAGTCTCGCATGCGCCTCGCCCAGGTGCCACGCACCCATGTGCCTCTCCCAGGTGTCGCGCACCCAAGCGCCTCGTGAAGCCACCGAAGGGCCTACGGTCTTGTGCGAGCCTCGCCCGGGTGTCGCACACCCATGTGCCTCACGAAGCCACCGAAGGGCCTACGTTTTCGCGCGTGCCTCGTCCAGGTGCCGCACACCCATGCGCCTCACAAAGCCAATGAAGGGCCTATGGTCTCGCGCGCGCCTCACCTAGGTGACATGAACCCATGCACTTCTCCCAGGTGCCGTGCACCCATGCACCTCGCGAAGCCACCGAAGGGCCTACGCTCTCGCGCGCGCCTTGCCCAGGTGTCACGCACCCATGTGCCTCGGCCAGGTGATGAGCACCCATGCGCCTCGCGAAGCCATCGAAGGGCCTACGGTCTCGATTGTGCCTCGCCCATGTGTTGCTCACCCATGCGCCTCACCCAGGTTCCGCGTGCCCATGTTCCTCGCAAAGCCTCCAAATGGGCCTATGGTCTTGCGCGCTCCTCTCCTAGCTACTGCGCACCCATGCGCCTCACGAATCCACCGAAGGGCCTACGGTCTCACACGTACTTCAGCCAGGTGTCGTGCACCCATGCGCCTCGGCCAGGTGTCGCGCACCCTTGCACCTCGCGAAGCCACCAAAAGGCCTACGGTCTCGTGCACACCTCACCTAGGTGTCGTTCACCCATGCACCTCACCCAGGTGCTGCGCACCCATGCGTCTCGCGAAGCCACCGAAGGGCCTACGGTCTTGCACGCGCCTCGCCCAGGTGCCGCGCACCCATGCGCCTTACGAAGCCATTGAAAGGCCTACGATCTTGCGCGTCCCTCGACCAATTTTTGTGCACCCATGCGCCACACGAGATGCCACCGTGCCCCAAATCCATGCCTCGTGCCATGCTCCTTGGGATCGTGTCTCCTATGAGGACTCATGAAGACTTTAACATTTAAAGGTTGAAAGAATGGGGCATCTTGGGGGGAGGTAAAAACCTAGATATAACTCAAGAAGATCGTACAGGCACGAAGCATGTACGGGGTATGACTCTTAAGTTTTCGGATGTCTGATTCTAATATCCATGCCAGACAAGTAGTGGTCGTACGAGTAAAGTACCAGGGGTGGTCCTCACTAGCCAATCTCTGACACTCGTACTAAACAAGTAGTGGAGGCACATCCAAGTTTTAAAGTGGAGGTGCTCCTATAGACCCAGAGCATGTACTGGAGCCGACCACCATGCTCCTGGCACCACTACTATCTGTAGACTGCATCTGCAGAGTCGTGTCCCCAAGGACTACCATGTACAATGGGCCAATAGTGCCCTACTATAAATATGATCTCCCTTCACCTAAAAAAGAAAAGAGAGGTTTTTTGGGAGAGAATTTTGTAACCACACATTGTTAATGGGAATAGACACTACACATTCTTTCTATTTTTCATTTTGAAATTTCAGCATTTACATTTTTGTGTTCTGGAAATCACAAGAGAGTTTGCTTGAATTTCATTTGATTTGAATCTATTTCTTTTAACTCACAAAGTTCTCAATCTAACTTAGACTACGAGTTCTTACTGTCAACAACAACTGTATTATAATCCTCTAATTTTCTTTTTCTTGACAAAATTTCTTTCATAAACTTCACATAGCTGGGCATCTGTTCTAATGCTTCTCTGAACAGAATACTAATATGTAGCATCTTGAACACCTTTAAAAACTTTGCAATCTGCTTATCCAAATTATGCTTGCGAAGTCTTTGTGGATATGGAATTATAACATGATGGTCAATGCTCACTGGTGGTACCACTTCTTTCTTATTAAGGTCTTCAGTAACCTTTTCTTCATTAGACTTCTCTTTCTTCAGAAAGTCTTCAGTAACCTCCTCTTTTGCTGGCCTAGTGACATGTTGATCCTCCGTCTTCTTACCCTTGTGTTCTACTGTAGGACCCTCATACTTAGTCCCACTCCTCAAGGATATTGCATTACACTGCTCTTTAGGATTAAATTCTGTAGTGCTAGGATAATTTCCTTGAGCTCCATTAGACATTAAAGTAGGCAACTGCCCTATTTGAGTCTCCAAAATCCTTATGGATGCCCTGGTTTCAGTCATGAATTGGTTAAGTACATCAGGTTGAGGTTCAGCTGGTTTCATTGGCATTGGGTGTGGTTGTCTATTTTCTGGTTGATAATATCCAGGTGGAGGTTGTTGGTATGAATGTTGCTGTTGATATGGTGGTTTATTTTGGGAAGGTTGATATTGTGGCTGAGGTGGAGGGTAAGGTTGTTGAGTGTTTTGAGTATTGGACCAGGAAAAATTAGGATGGTTCTTCCAACCTGGGTTGTAGGACATGGAGTTTGGATTATTGGGTTGTCTCTGGTAATTCCCTATAGCTTGAACTTCTTCCATGGGCATGTTATTCATATCTAGAGTAGGGCATTGGTTGGGTGGATGGGTTGTACCACACACTTCACATAGGTTTTGAACTTGCATATATTGAGATGGGAGCGTTGTCTTTTGTAGTTGCTTTGTCAAGGCTGCTACTTGAGCTATAAGCATGGATATAACGTCCAATTCCATCATTCCAGCCACCTTCTTTGGTTGTCCCCTTTTAGTTGCCCATTGATAATTATTCATCGCCATCTCTTCTAATAACTCATATGCCTCATTAGCACTATTACTCATAAAAGAACCTCCCGCCGTAACATCTATAATTGTTCTAGTTGTTCCATTCAACCCATTGTAAAAATTATGCACCAACATCCACTTTTCTATACCATGATGTTGACATTTCCTTAACAACTCCTTAAATCCCTCCCAAGCATCATACAATGACTCCCCTTCCATCTGATAAAAATTATTAATCTCTCCCCTTAGCTTTGTAGCCTTTGCTGGATGAAAGAACTTGGCAAGGAACTTCTGAGCTAACTCCTCCCATGTAGTGATAGAATTCGCCTGTAAGGATATCAACCAATTCTTTTCCCTATCCCTCAGTGAAAATGGGAATGGCCTCAATCTTATAGCATCATCGCTCAGCCCATTCATCTTGAACGTAGCACATAACTCCAGAAAATTAGCTATATGTGTAAATTGGGGTCCTCTATTGGCATACCTCCAAACTAAACAGTTGTTTGGACCCTTTGAAGGATTGTTGGCTTAATCTCATAATTGTTTGCAGCAATGGTTGGAGGTCTAATGCATGAATGCACTCCTGTAACAGTAGGAAGTACATAGTCTCTCAATGTTCTTGGTTCTTGCTCCCTTGGAACCTCTGCAGCCCCTTGATCATTATTAACACCGTTTCCCAAATTGTCAGCCATGGTAAACTCCATTCTCCTTTTTGTTTTCCGATTCTATCTGCACATTCTTTCAATTTCCAGATTGATTGGTATAATCTCCTTTTGTCTATTGCTTCGCATACACCAACAATTCCTTAAACACAATAGAACCTTGATCCAAATAAATGTTAAACAGAAATAAAATAAAAATAAAATAACAAAATTAGAACAAATAACAAGTAACTGTGATATTGGAATTTAAGTCCCAGGCAACGGCGCCAAAAACTTGATCTATGAAAATTAACACGCAAGTTTACGTGGTCGAATCAAGTAATATATGATAAGTAGAGTGTCGATCCCACGAAGACTGTTTTCCAAATACCACTAATTGTTCTTTAACTTTCTACTTGGTGAATTAAAATTATGATGAAAAATTAAAATTAAAGTGAATTCTCTAAATTATGAACAAAATTTAAATAACTGGAAATAAAACAATGAATCAACTAATCAAAAATCAATAGTAAAAAAAACCTAGGAATTAATTTCATCAACTTTTCATTCTATTAATTTTAATAATCAATTCTAAATCTCTTCTTTCTATTCTAATAGCAGGTTAATATAATCGATTCCTATTCTTTTTCAAGATATAAGATCTCAATCTATATGTAGATTTTCTACATTTCTGCGATGAACTTGAACATATAGAAGGCATTAAACATGGAAACCTAATTATTACACAAGTCATACAGGTACTTTCGTCCAATATGCAACCTATGTCTGTACAATGATAACATATTCAATTCTCATCTTTCGAATTTTGAATCAAAACCATTAAATCAAGTAAATAGTGATCAATTATTTACTAGCATTAAACAAACATCATATAGATTAGAATAGAGAAGAAGTATCAATAGATTATCATATTAAAATTAAATTGAAATCCTAGTGACTACATTAATCCCTAGATAAAAGAAATTAGTTCATGGCTAACATGATGAAAATAAACTTCAAATAACTGTTCATAAAAATTAACCTAAAGAATTTAGATGAAAAAGAAAACTAATTATAGCAGCCTCTTCTAAATCTAGGGTTTATAAAACTAAACTGCGTGCCAAAATTGCAGAATAATGTTCCTTAAATAGTCTTCCAAGATTCCCAAGTGAAAAGACTGTTTTTCCCTTCAAAAAGTGGTTTAAAATATAAAAAAACGTGTTGCTAGCGCTGTAGCGCCATGTCTTGAGCGCTGTAGCGCTATAGTCAGAATCAAATTTCCTCAAGAATTAGTGCACTAGCGCTGTAGCACCCTTTATGCAGCGCTGGGGCGCTTATGTCTTGGTCTTGATAGCGTTGTAGTGCTGGATTTGTAGCGTTGGGGTGCTACTTATAGATTCAAAAACCCTTCATATCCTTCCTAGCGCTATGGCACTCCTTTGATAGCGCTGTAGCGTTATTAATAGCATCAAAACTCGCACATATCTACCCCGAAAAACCCGATTTTCTCCAACTTAACTATATTTTCTTCCACTCCTTTTCACTCTGTTCACCAACTTAGCATGGTAAACCTGAAACATGAACAAACGAGCATAATTCTGCAATAAAATAATCCTAAACTAACGAAAACCAACCTAAAACTAGACCATAAACGAGCCTAAAACTCATTTATCAAAAGATGATTTTACCCATGGTAGTGTGAAATAGGCTAAGATAACATTAGAGGCTTTTTAGTGATATCCTATTCTTTTGATATACTTAGGATAACCCAAGGAAACAACCAGAAACTCCTTAGCACATTCTCATAAGACACTCACTCTCTCTCTCTCTCTCTCCCACATTTTCTCTCTCTTTCTCCCTCTCTTCGTTGAAGCCTTGGTAAATTCAAGGGGAAGGGTTGAGTTTTCTGAAAATCTAAAGCTAGGATCACTTGAGGATCAGTTCAGGGTCGAAATCCTCTATAAGGTAAGCTTTACAAACTTGAAACTTTCTGTAAATTCTGTGATCAAGTAAGGTTTTTAGGGTTGTTAGCTTAAGTATGAATTTTGAGATTTGAGGTAGTTTAGAGCTAGTTTATAGGTTATAAATATTGTAGATGTTGTAGTGAACTTGCTGGGGGTTTCATTTTGGGAAAAAGGGGGATTTTTGGATGGAAATTCTGAGAATTTATGGGTTTTGGACTCAAGCCGCAGCCTAATCTTTAGGCACCGCAACCCGTGTGCATGAAGCGACCCTGGGGTCACTGAAGTTTCCTAGGAGTCGCAGCACAGGTTGAGGTGCGTCATAGCCTGTGTCCTCAGGAGAGAGCCTTCAGGTTATTTGACTTGGAGCGCATTGCGACCCTTAAGGCCTGGGCTGCGGCTCTAATTGAGAGAAATAACAAAATTAGATTTTTGAGCTCGGGAACTCAAACCTAAGTGCTCGGGAAGGATTCTACTACCCAGTTTAGTAGAATTCGAGGTCCCAGAGGCTAGTATGTTATTCTGAAGTTTTTAGTTAATTTAGGTTTTAATGGTTATCCATTATTGCTTTGTGATTAGGGTTATCGTTAAGGCTCGTGACTAAGGATCGTGCTCGGGACCGCCTTACATCATCAACTCGGGACTCGAGGTAAGAAAATTGCACCCGGGTGGTGTTGGGACTTAGACCTCTGTTAAAGAATATGTTGTGATTGTGAATATATCTGTATATGAAAATATCTAGATAGGAATGCTTATATATGCTGCCTTTGATTGCTTGTTGTGCAATGTATATTTGTGATTATATCTATTCTGAAGGCCGGCCTAAGGGGGCTAGGGGTCGATAGCAAGCGGGTGGAACGCAGCCCAGCCTAAGCGTGCCAGGGTTGGCTATAAGACCAGAGGACTCGGCCTAAGGGCGCCAGGCCTAAACATTATACAATAAACATAAGTGTTGTTTGCACTTAACTAATTGTATTGGTTGATGAGATTGGTTTATAAGCTTATTACTTATATCTTGTTGTTGATTGAATTTATTGATCTAAGTTTATTGTACATTTACTGTTGCTTATTTGTGCCTGTTGAATTAAGTTTTCTTGCTGAGCCTTGGCTCACGGGTGCTATGTGGTGCAGGTAAGGGAAAGGGAAAGCTAGACTAGCCTTGAGTTGGAGAGCTTTAGGGGCAGTGTGTACATCACCAGTTGCTCGACCGCCACAGCCGAGGGATTGACATGGACTAGAGCCAATTTTTATTTTGCAACTTAGACTGGCTTCAGTTGTAATAATTTATAGGGTTGTAATTGACTTGTAAAAACCTTTTTGGGATCCCGTGTACAAACTCTTACTTTTTAATGAAAAATAAATACTTTATGATCCAAATCATTTAACCCTAATTCGTTAATTACCTTAGCAACACGTTTATGTCCAAATGACTCGATTAGCAAGTCCTGCACTATTTAAAATACATAGTGTAATGGTCTTGGCTACCCAAGGCTTTACATTGTGCATACATCTTTTAAAAATGAAAGGGGAAGTGGGTTATTCGACAAGCATATGTGTGCCTAAAATACTATGCTTCTTAAATAAACATATTGTTGTATTCGACCATGTAAAAAAATGGATCCAAAAGACAGTTAAAAGTATTTTTTACAAACCATATCACTTACCTTTTGGAGGGAATTTTCTCACCAATTTACCATAACTCAATATTCGAATTTTCCTTTAATTTTATGAATTTTCCTCGCATCTAGCATAAATTCAAGCATACCCGAAGCCTAGAATGCATTTTCCTACTTCCCAAACACTAACTTTCATGAGAAAAACAATGATTTTTCATGAAAAACCCTATGTTTCATACGGTTTGTTCAAGAAAACCAAGAACATGAAAGTTAAAATTAAAATTAATACAGATTTTGCAGAAATCATAACGAAGAAACTATGAGTATGTGGTCGAGATCTTACTTCAAGAATGTGTGTGAAGACGAATTGCTGAAGAACATATTGCAAATCTAGAGATTGGGAAACAAAAGCTTTGGGTTTTGAGATAGTTTTTGGAGGAAAGAGAAAGTTTAGAAAAAACAAAGAAGATGAAGGAAGTAGGAAAGGCAAGGCAATGTACAGCCTTGTACACATGCGACCAGAGGTGATGTCATCAGAAATTTAAAAGCCATCATTACCTTGCATAAATTGATGTCGGCATACCTTGGAAATCAAAAATTGTCGTTTGATTTATCAAAAAGTGTCATCATTACTTTAAAACAATTGTACTTTATGTTTCAATGTGTCAGAATTGGAAAAGACACCAGCCTGGTCAAAGCATGGAAGTTTATCTAGTGCTGGTCGCACTAAGATAAACTTTGGGGGGCTATGTTTAACCCAAAGTTGATCATGAATGATGAGATGTATTAAAAAGACACGTGGCAACAATAGGTATTAAATTTTCCTATGCTGGTCGATTTGCTTGTGCTGGTCGAATGTACACGACCAAAAGATAAGCACTCACCCTTCTCAAAATTAGATAAAGAAGTTAAAGATCACTACTCGAAGATCATTTATCGAGAGGACTTAGTTGAACACAAGGACATGATCGATGACATGCTGACCATATAAGCTGCTCGAGGACAATTTTAAAGATAACTCCCTTGACCAAAATGACCTGAATCCTATGGGATATTAATGTGACTATAATTTAAATGTATTTTTTATATTTTTCATTATATATTCAATTGTAACAAACATACATTATGCGAGTGGGGCCCATTCCATGCTTGTAAGGCCCATGGCCTACTAAAGGACTCTATAAATAGATATCTCTCGCAATCATTATTTTTTCATGCGAACTTTACATACAAAATTGTATTTTCAATCAATCTTTGGGAACCAGTTGAATCTTGTTCTTCTTATCTTGAGTCTGAGATCTTATTGATTAATAAAAGTGCAAGTGGACGTAGGTCATTAAAAACTCTTTGGGATGAACCACAATAATTTCATTTGTGTCGTTTACTTGATTTCAACTCTATTTTATTCTTAATTGTCATTCAATTTCACTTAGTGTTGTTGACCACAACGATGGTCAACACAACCATTGGAGATCCCAAAATGGAAATGAGAAATGATTACAATGGACTTCGTCATGAGTCTACCGACTACCCCTAAAGGAGAGGATACAATCTAGGTGCCCTTATGCTGAGTCCTCTGGTTATTTAGCTGATCCCGACTTGCTTAGGTCCAGCTGCGTTCAGTACGCTCAACGTCAGCCCCAACTCCCTTGGGCCATATTTTTACATCACATAAAAAAAATATACAAGTTACAGAGCACATATACTCATTCATAGGGAATCTCAGTCCCATTCACAACTTGGGTGAAGTTTTCTTAACTCGAGTCCCGAGTGAAGGATATGAAATGGTCCCGAGCACGATCCTCAATATAGCCTCAACAATAATCCTAGTCACAAGCGTTAACGGATAACTATAAATATCTCATCCAATTAAATGCTTTGGAAACTAATACTAGCCTCTGGGAGCTCGAATTTTACTAAACCGGGTAGCATAATTTGTCCTGAGCGTTTAGGTTAAAGTCCTCGAGCCTCCCCGAGCCTAAAAACCAACCTAGACTATCGCTGCCTAGGCGGGCCACGACCTGGCCCTAAGGGTCATGGCGCGCCTAATGTCAGAGGTGCCAGCCTCCTGTCTCAAGGGGAGGTGGGCCACGACTTGTCCCCTAGGTTCGCAGCGCACCCACAAGTCAGCCAGCCCTCCCAGGGCCTTCTGGAGCACGTGGGCCATGGCGCCCATGAACTGGGTCGCGGCGCACCCCCATGAACACACATATTCGTGGGTTTTTTGCATATTTTTTCCAACTTATAGGCCTAGAATTCGACCCTAAACATGTACTCAAGCCAAACTAGGTCCAAAAGCTCTTAATATTACCTCATAATCAATACACAAATAGCCTATAACACTAGTTCAATCTCCCTTAAACCCCATATTTAGAAACCAACCCAAGCACCCCTAAACAAACTCAAACCCAACCAGATTTCAATAATTAGAATTTAAAGTCTTACCTCAGTTGATAACTTAACTCCTCAAAAATTCCTTGACTGATCCTTGCTTAGTTTTCCCCATATTGCCACCTCAATTCTTCAATCCCCAAGCTTTAATTCCCAGACTTTTTCCCAACTTAAACCAAGTTTTCTCTTCAAGGGTTTCCTTCAGGTTCACAACACAAGAAAGGGAGAGAGAGTGTGAATGTGAGTGAGAGGGAGAGAGAGTGTTTGAGAGTATTCCTAATGATTCTAGTCATTTCCTAAAGCATCTGAGTATATCCTTAACCCATAGATAGAAATGCCCCTTAATTTAACTCAACCTCTTTATTGCCCATAAGGGCATAATGGTCATCTGCTAGTTCCAAATCATGGATAGGATACCGCTGGTCATACTCCTTCAGTTGTCGTGATGCATAGGCAATAATCTTCTCATTCTACATCAACACCCATCCCAATCCCAATCTCAATGCATCACAGTAAACCACAAACTTCCCTCCCTCCAAAGGGAGGGTCAACACCAGAGCAGTAATCAATCGCCGCTTCAACTCTGGAAAGCTCCTCAGATTCTTTCGTGTCAACTTAGTGAATGGTGTGGCAATATTTGAAAACCCTTCCACGAACCGTCTGTAATATCCTGCTAGTCCAAGGAAGCTCGTAACCTCTGAGGCGTTCCTTGGCCTCGGTCAATCTCTAACTGCTTCCACCTTGGCCGAATCTACCTTAATCCCATCTCCACTAACAATGTGTCCAAGGAATGTCACTTCCGGTAACCAGAAAACACTTTTTAAACTTAGCATACAACTGATGCTCTCTCAATCTCTACAATACCAGTCGGAGATGCTGCTCATGCTCTGCCTCTTAACTGGAATAAACTAGGATGTCGTCGATGAAAACAATCACAAACTAGTCTAAGAAGTCCTTGAACACCCTGTTCATTAGATCCATAAACACTACTGGGGCATTGGTCAAGCCAAACAACATGACCAGGAACTCATAATGCCCATACCTTGCGGAAAGTCATCTTCGGAATATCCTCATCCTTGATCCTCAGCTGGTGATCAATCTTCGAGAATACCGTCTTACCCTGCAACTGATCGAACAAGTCATCTATCCTCGGTTAGTGGTACTTGTTCTTGATAGTCAACTGGTTCAACTCCCTGTAGTCTATACACAATCTCAAAGCCCCATCCTTCTTCTTCAGAAAGAAAACCAGAGCACCCCATGGCGAGAAGAAGCTAGGCCTGATGAATCCCAAGTCTAGAAGCTCCTGCAACTGTATCTTCAACTCCTTTAGCTTTGCCGGAGTTGCCCTACCAATTTTCAACCAATCTCGACATACCCAACTAATTATCAAGTACTTACCCGTTACTCGATAAATCCTAAATATGCATTAAACTTCCCAAAATACCCCTAAGCTCACCCCGAGCAGGGTATTTATCCCTGTTGTGACTATTCTGTTAATCCGCTCACTAGGATCGCCTCGACCTATATACTACAAATATATCCACATAGAAACGTGGTCTCAACCATTTAACACATATAATTACATGTATACCCTTAATGGACCAAAATTACAGATATGCCCTTATAAACAAGAACGGGCCCACATGCATATTTAATACTCATAAACATGCAAATAAATATATTCATATCATCATATATATCATGCTTTCCACATAGTCACACATTTAGTCAACTAATCACACACATATCCAATTATGCCCTCCCGACATGCCAATCAAGGCACTAAACCCTATTAGCATTTTTTGGGATGTTACAAAAGTATTACCAAGTTTGGTTTCAATCCTCTCCCAGAACAGTGAAAAGAAACACTCATCACGATTGAATACAATGGAGATGGGTACTCCATGAAACCTAAGCTATGTTTATATCCTCCAACTTATGCGCTGCATAAGTTATTTTGACAGGCAAGAAATGGGCAGACATAGTCAATCTTGTTGGGAATTGTGCCCTTTAAAGCATATGTGTTGAACAATGTTTTATAAAATAAATAATTCAAATGATTTTTTGCAAATATTTATTGTTTATTATTAATATTTTTTTGAAAAATCTCAAATTCGTTATTGTGACTACAATCTTGTATTGGTACGAGATGATTAAGATTGCAGTGAATGAATTTAAATAGTTCGTAGTACATCAAAGTTATATGGAATCTTTGGATTAAATATTGTAAGTACGGTTCACTAGTATTATGAAATCATGTAATCTATATCCAGATTACTGATGTAGTAGGACATCTTAGTGGAGGTACTTGGTATAAAGTGGTTAAACATGAACTGGACCTGATATTTTATTAATACTTAACTAAATACCATTTTTTTATATGTATTGATTAAACATATAAATAAGATGATCATATACAAATTAATCTTAATCTTGAAGTTATTATGAACTCCTGTTTTTGTCATTTGGGTTCTTTGAATCACTCGTTATGGTTTGTCAAAATAATAAGGTTGAAAAGATTAGTTTTGGGAACTCATTGGTTTAAATGGCTAGGGACATAATATACAGATATGGAATCTATTCCTTAAGGGTAAGCTTTTGGAACTGAAAGGTTATTGTAGCGTCTTGAAACTTCTAATAAAATTCAGTGCTTTGATTAGCGTGTCGAGAGGGCACGTGGGGTAATTATGCGTTAATCAATTGATTTATGTGATATATGATTGAGTATGCATGATTATGAGTATTAAATGTGTTTAAAGACCCATTTTTGTTAAAAATGGGCATTTTCATAATTTTGACCTGTTGAGGATACATTTGTAATTTTATGTGCTATGTGCTTGTCACCACATTATTATGTGGATATATTTGCGATATTCTATATGAGTGGATCCATTCGAGAAATTTTAGTGGAAAATTCACAACGAGAATAAATGCCTAGCTCGAGTCGAGCCTAAGGGTATTTTGGGAATTTTTAATATTTTTTGGGATTTTTTGGTAATTGGAATTAATTTGGGGCAATATTTGGGTTCAGTGGATTAAATTTAGAATTTATGGTGAAATTTGAGGTTTAGTAGGAATTTAAGTTAAATGACCAAAATGCATTTATGCTTAGTTTTGAGATTTTAAGTTAAGGTTAGGGGTAAAATGGTCTTTGGCCTTAGAGAAATACAAAAGAGGCAAATGCTAAGAGTTTCTGGGTCATTAACGTTCATCTCTCTCTCTCTCTCTCCTAGTATCCTTCTTGAAAGGTTTTGCAAGACAAAGTAATAGGCTTAAAACCAATTCATGCTTTTGGTTGGGAATTGTGGTTGAAGTTTGAGCTTTTAAAATCAGATTAGCAGCTGTTATCAACATCAAGCAAGATAGGGAGTTCATTTTTCATAGAGGTAAGCTACCTTTCTTTGAATTTGTCTTTATGTTCTTGGTGTTCATAAGTGTTCTTGATGAATATTGGAAATTTGAGTGTTTTTCCATATTTGATGATATTATGTTGTTTAGATAGTAGACTGATGATAGAAATGTGTTAAAACTGAGTTATACTTTGAAAATGAATTGAAATTCATGAATTTTGTTGATTTTCGGAGTTGTAAAAAAGTGGGATTTCAGAACCTAAAATCTTGCAATTCTTGTTTAAACTTGGAATTTGTTGATGGAGTGTTGTTATATGGGGTATATGAGATGTTATGATTGCTTTAGTGAATAATTCTTGGGCTAGTTCATGTTGTAGATTGGTTTTGGGTGAATTTGGGCTTGAGAAGTCACTGGGAAGAACCCATATTTTCTGGGTTTTCGCAGCGGCACCACGCCGCTGAGCTAGGCTTGGGGCGCTTTATGGTTCTTTCTGCCTTTCCCAGGGCCAGGGAATCGGCACCGCAGTGCTGGTGCATTTTCAGGACACAATTAATTTTCTATGTTTGGGAATTAGGTTCGCTGTGGTGTGGGGAAAAGCAGTTGTAGCTGTGGCATGGGGAAAAGCAGCTGCATCTGTGTTGTGGGGAAAAGTTATTGAGTGTTTAGTAAATTACAAATTTTAAAGTGGTGTGAGTTGAAAAAATTGTATTAGGATGTCATAATTAATTTATATTATTACACAAATTCACATGTTTAAATTATAAATATTTTTAAAAGAAACTAATAAAGCGATCATAAACAAAATTATTAAATTATATAATATATATTATTGTGTATGTATATATAAATTATAACTAGTCGATGTAGCTACGATTCGAAAATACTATGAGATACAAAAATAATGTTATAGTGTTAATAAACTATATATTAAAGTTGTTTGGTTTTTTTAACTTACTAAAATAAAATAATATTTAATAAATATAAATTATAAATTATAAAAATATATTTTTTCAACAAAAAAAATATTTAAGAATTATATATTATTTATTTTATTGCAATATTAATTTATTTTAAATATTTTTATTTTGAGTAATGTATAATAAATAAGTTTATTGCAAAGTTTTTTCAAAAAGTTATTTTTATAAAAAGCTAAAAGCTGGGTTTCGCCAGCTTTCGCTTCTAGCTGTAGCTTCTGCATAAATTCTTCAATAAGTTATTTTCTCATTGTTTACCAAACACTATTATTGCACAACTTTTTCAGAAAACAACTTTTAGCTTTTTTAAAAGCAGTTCCAAACGGGGCCCTAGTCTTGGAGCCCGTTATTAGAGTTAGTACTCAATAAGCGTACTATTTATGTTGTCACTAGAGTACTATTTATGTACTCAAGGTCATTTCATCTTTCGCGGAGGACATTTATTCATAATCTGCAAAACATTTATTTAATGTAAATGCTTAATTGAATAATTTTTTGACTAGTTGAGTTTTCTTGTTGGGCCTTGGTCATGGGTTCTTTGTGGTGTAGGTAAGGGCAAGGGGAAAATCTACCAGCCATGAGTTGGAGGGCTCTAGAGGTGGAGTGTACATACTCAGCCTTCACAGTTTCCACGGTTGAAATTTATTTTGAGGGACTTAGAATATAGATTATATTTTGGTTTAAAATCTTTGGGATCCCTTGTATATATTCAAATGACTTTTAATCTTAATAATACTTTTGAGTCCAAATGACTCGCTAAACGAGTTAAGAACCATTTTAAACATAGTGTAACGTTCCTAGATTAGAAGGGTATCACAGTTATTGAGCTCAAATTCATAAATTAGTTTATGAATATACCTTCACTAGTAAAGTTAATGGTACTTAATGAAACAAGATATAATTGAAGAGGTGAAATGGTGTCTTATCCCTACTTTAATTATGAACCATTAATAGAAGATTAAATTGTATTTAATGATTAAATCGATGGACGCTTTTTATAGTTACAAAGTACTCAATAAATAAATGTCTATAATTAAAAGAGTACAGTCTCATATTTTTAGTAGAATAATATTAAGATTAATAAATTAAGATTATTATATTAAAGAGTTTTAATTAATAATCTAAATTTAATGGAATGTGAAATTATAGGTTCATAGGTCCCTGAGGTGGCTCTATAAACAATATTCAAGGTAAGAGTTGAAACTAGGAAAAATCAGGGAAATGACATATTTTGAAGAAATTTGTTCTTTGGGGTCATATGTAAATGAGAATGTTAACTGGCTTTTTCTCTATTAACTAATTAAACATGAACTTAAAGAAATGCAAGAAAGATACATTGGATTTACGTGGTTTTGGTTATACAATAAACCTAGTCCACGAGTCTTTAGTATTAGTGTTCTTGATCCTTGAGAAGTTTACCTTCAATGGAGGTTTTTCAGGCAGCGTATATATTGCTCTTAGTACAAAAAGTGGGATCAAAATTTGAAAAGGGAAAAGTCATATACAATGGAAGTCTTGGCCCTATTTATAGTGTCTAGGGACAATTAACTCCCTTAATGGGGATTTATTGCAAACATTCCCAATCATTTGGGAGTTTAATGCTAATTAATACCTCCGAGTGCACTAATTAAGGCGGTGGGCCCAGGCGTATCGTACGGGGCCCAATTAGTAGGTTGCAGCCTATGAATTTATGGGAGACATGCCCCTGACATTGTCAAAATGCACTTGCACGTTTCCCATATTAGGCGATGCATTGGGACATGTCAATCCTCAAGTGTACGAGCTCGACACAACTACTCGAGGCACCGAAAGCTGTCAGACTGTCGCTTGTGGTACAAAGTTGTTGTAACTGACACTTGGCATTCACTTCAGGTCCTGAGGACAAACTCCTAGACTTGGAGGACTAACTAACAAAGAGGACAGGAGGACCACAATTGAGGTGCTTGGGACGTGACCTAACTTGAAGACATCCAGCCTGGAAACAGATCATAGTGCAATGGGAGGAGTTTACACTTTGAGTTCCTCTTGGCGAGCTCTGTAGGACTTCATTAGCTCCCAAGGAGTCAAACTACTTCTCTAATAACTGTCACGTGTCTAATGATGAAATCATAGATAATAGAGACAAATTAATTAATTAATATATTAATTTTTGAAATTAATAAATTAATTAATTAAAATTTTGAAAATGTGTTTTTTAATTAAAATGGTATTTTTGAAATTAGCATTTAAATATTTAAGATAGTTAATTTTGAATTAATTAATTTTATTTATTTAAATAATGTGAAAAGATAATTAAGATAATTCATAATTAGTTTGAATTAATTTTAAATTTATTCATTAATTAATATGATATGGGTAGTTATCAATTTTATATATTTTTTAATAAATGATTATTATATAATAATTAAATAAAATTGGTTAGGACACATATCCCTGAAAAGGCCCATGTTTTAACAACCCTCAAAACATACAAGACAAAAACATGCGGAAATTTAAAACTTTTTACTTTTAATTCATTGTACCAAATATCCATATAAAAAAACTTTTAAAAAATCGTGTGCGCACAATTTTAGTTTTAGCAAAAGGAATTACAACTACTCTTTTATAGAGTTAAAGCAAAACAAATGTCATAAAAGAAATATCAAGCTCCCAACGTGTCTTTTCAAATATATGTCTTGGCTCCAACCCGGACTATATTACCATAGTCGTGGCTTCAACTCGAACTTTATACTTACCATGTACTAGCTCCAACCCAGACTATATTTCCATTGTCTTGGCTCCAACCCGGACTATATACTTACCATGTCCTGGCTCCAACCCGGACTATATTACCATTTTCCTGGCTCCAACCCGGACTATATACCTACCATGTCCTGGCTCCAACCTGGACTATATTACCATTGTCCTAGCTCCAACTCGGACTATATTACGCTAAGGTTTTGGCTTCAACCCAAACTTACCTACCATTTATTCGTAGAATGCCAAAGCATTGCAAGAGTAGGCAATAAGGATACACTAGTCTTAATGACCCAAACAAAACTAGTGTAATCTAATACTACAAGGACACACTAGTATATTCATGTTGTAGCCAAGAAAGAGAAAGGATAACTTACTTGGAGTCCTTAGCTCCCAGTTGGATCTTTAACACCGCTATTCGTTTTCCCTTTCGCGGTTACTGTAATTAATACAGTGTACTTGGATTAAACTATGTCATACTCTTATAGCTAAAATTTTATGATAGCTACATGCAATAAAGTTCTCTTAGAGACTCTATAATATAGCCTCTTATACACCATAAAGTGTATAAGGCCGAATTTCATTTCAGTCTTTATAGTAACATGAGAAAATCGGCCTCACCACAACACGCTCTCTGTGAAGTGCATCTTAATATTCATTAACTAGAGAACTCTCTTATCGGATAACTCGTATTTTGGTTTTTTGAAAAAAGAGTTCTACATAACTCATATCTTTTAAAAATACCAACTTTTCGTCCTGTCACGAATGTTTACCGTTTTCTATCATTTACCAAAACACCACTTTTTTGCCCCTTTACAAATAATATATGACAATGTTTTCTCGTTCTCTTAGAGATTCTACAAAAGACCCAACTCCCATTCTTACCGTTTTTATCCATAACCTAGGATCTCTTTTTACGTAGTTTTTGAAAAGAAGGGCAATTGGACCCCATGTTTAGAAAATGGTAAAAATGAATTCTCAACAACCTTAAGCAAATTTGGGATTGGTTAGATATAAAAAACGTTAGCTATTTTTTAAAATAACTTCATTTCCAATTTTGAACCTAACTTTTTTACTATTCATGTTAACGTGATAAAAATCTCACTTTTAAGATCATATTCTATATTAGGTTCTCTAACCGCAACCCTTTAAAATCCCGTTCATGTATTATGCATCCTAATGATGGGAACTAGGTTGAAGCTCACGTCAAAATTCAATTTAGGATAGGAGAACTAACCTCCCAAAATTCATTATTTTGTTAAGGTTAGAAATTACTAATTTTCCCCATTTTTAGGGAAATTTAGAAAAATTACTAATCTTAAACCGTGCATATTTCAATTTACAATTTTACCAGGGCCTTGATACATATCTTAAAAAAAATTTCACCAAGTTTCATAATTTTTGGGATTGTAAAACTCATTAAACCATTTAAAGAAATCTGTGCAGTGCCTGCTGCCTAGGAGTTTTTCTCAGATTTTTAGGGTTATTTGAAAACATATTTCTCTTACACTGTAACCCCGTTATTTCTGAAATCTTACCAGGATCTTTACTCATATCTAATTTAGTTTCTCTAAACATTTCATAATTTTTAGAATAAGGGAACCCATTAAAAAATGTAAGACAATCTGGGTAGTGTTTGCTGCCCAGAAATATCATTTTCAGATTATTAGGGTAAATTTGAAAAATCATTACTCTATAACCATTTTGTATTTTCCACTAAAAAATTTCTGTGATCCTTGTACATATTAAATCTAACAGTTTACAACCATATAAATTATTTTCATAAACATAGGTAGTAGGATACGATCTGACCCGTTGGATGTTAGACCACGAAAACTTGGCAGCATGCATTTTTACACATTCTAGCAAAACTAAACACAACTAGCAAAACCCTAGCCACATGCATGCATGCAAATAACCAAATCAACCAAGCTAACCCTTAAGCATAAAATAAAATTAAAAAACCAACAAAATAACCTATACAACCAGATCTAACATCAATAATAAAAAACAACTCAAAAACCAACCAAAAACTCTACCTTTGTAGTTCTAGCTTGGAGATGAGATTCCTTAGCTTTTCAAACTTCCTCCTAGGATTCTATACACTCAAACCGAGCCCCAAAGGTTCCACATGCATATTTTTAAAAGAGTGTTAGGGTAGAAGATGGAGATGAGTGGAAAAATTACCAAAAATCTAAAATATTTACCTTTGTTCTCACTAAAACATCAAAAAGCTTCAAATCATGAGAACTTATTAGAACAACTTCCCTTTAAACCTAGAACACAAGATCCATGTCATGCATGGCTATTAGAATCACATGCATGAATAGTAAAACCCCTTAGGATTTCAAGTTTGAAAGAAAAAGAGAAGGAAAAAGAATGTACTAGGTTCAAAACTTATACACTTGCCTAGATATCTCTCGAGTTTCTTCCTTCTTCAATGGGGAGAGAGTGCTCTTGCTCTTGGAGAGAAAATGGCAGCAATGGAGAGTGAGGAGGAACTAGGGCTTCGGTTATGGGGAGAAAGAATGGAGAGAGCTATTTTCTTGAGTACCCTAGGGCATAGCCTAGCCGTCCATCACACCCTCTCTCCACCTTTGAAAATTACTAAAATGCTCTAGTTCGTTTTTAACTCACTTCTAATGCACTCAAGGGCCCTTTGGTAAATTCACTCTCTAAATTTCACCCAATTTTTTCACCCTATAGTTTTCAAATATCTCCAAGTGAAATTAAATAAAATAAATGTGACCAAAAATAAAATTTTGTCTCATAACACATAATTTTTGTTATTTACTCAAATTGACCCAAATTCCCTTAGAGGCTCGAGCAAGAATTTCAATTCTTAAGCCCAGTAGATTGGAATAAAATCCTCAATCAATTTTTCTTAAATTTATTAGCTTGCCTATACAATCTCAGTTGCCAAATATTTTTATGCCATAGTAATCCTCATTTCACCTAATCTAAGTTTTTTCCATTATTAGGGTTTGCCCCTCAGTCCAAGACACATTTCTTTGCATAGGCCTAAACCCTTTACCAAATTAACAATACAGCTATAAAATTCAAGAAATAACATAATTTCACAAAATATAATTTATTGAATAATATTTTACATAATTCTTCACCGGCTCCAACCAGCTACTAACCGGTGTTCAAAACATGGGTTGTTACACATGTTACAGGCCATGCACTGTGATTGGTGTGTGATTAGGTCTAAGATTGGATCTTGGATATTTTGTTTATTTAATTAATTATTTGTTTAATAATTGGTTTATAATTTTAATTTTTAATTTCAAATTTAACTAATTCTTTTAGAAATCTATTAGATAGAAAATTGGTTTCAATTAATAGAGAGAATATTCTAGATAGAAAATACTAAGTTTTTACAGAGAGAACAATACATTGTATTACTTTTCGCTATCCCTAAAAATTGTCACAGATTTGAAAAATTCCAAAATCTCAAGTGTTGAGAATATCTTGTGAAACAAAAAATTCCCACCGTAGCTCTGCGTGCCCACATGCATCTTGAGGTGTAGAGATACATCTTGGAAGATCTTGGTCTGAGTATTTTGAAGGTTGCTTTGGATTGGATGTTTGTAGGAGATGCAAAAGATAACGATGATTCTTGATAGATCTACAACTGATAAATCTGAATATTTAAAGTTTTTTAAATAAAAATATTGAAATCCCTGGGCCCACTACCCCATGCATTCCGATGCGTGCATGGTCAACTAGTTACCAATAATTGGTACCAGAGCAGTCATTAATCTCTTCATACATCAATTGTTGTGTAGGTATAATATGCATTCTTGTACTATTGTAATATGTGATGAATGGATGGATGTTTATTTGATTAATGTTTGTTCTTAAGAGTCGTTAATTATATGGTGTTTTGGGTTTATGAATTGTTCTTAATTTTTCTAATCTACAAAATGTAAGTCCTATGGGGCATAGGATTTTTTGTATATTTAATTTTATGTATTAGTAGAAGTATTTGCAAAAGGATGTAATCTTGAGCCCTAAGCCCCAAGGATGCGAGACCCTCTTGACACCTGCTGCCCAACGCCTAGGAGTCTCTGCATCGCGCCTGGTTCTCGACACCATGTACCTGGCTCCGCGCGCTCTTGCTGCGTGCCTAGCTCCCTGCGCCCCTGCTGTGTGCCTGACTCCCCGCACTCCTTCTGCGCTCCTGCCTTGGTAGCTTGGTGCATAGGTGGCTCTTGAGTTGCCCGCACCAAGCCGAGCCCCTTGTTGCAAATTCCCACCACCTGGCTCCTTACCCGTGGCCTTGGGTGGCTGCTGGTTTCCTTGAATTTGTGGGCTTGGCCCAAATTGTTAATTGGAATTTTACAATTCTAATTAAATTTTGAATTAAGTTTCCAAAGTTCAAAAATGGCCTAAATGACCAATTGGGCTTTAATTAGCCAAGTTCAATATATTTAAAAGTTTGTTTAAAAATTATTGAAGTTATTTATAATAAAAAATTGGGCTAAATGGCATAAAAATAATAGAAGGCTCAAAAGATGGAGATGGAGATTCTACATGAGGCCTTGGTTTTATTTTGTAATTTACTGCAAGTGGTGTAATTTTTCTAGAAATACCCAAAACAACCGACTCAGATTTATTTATTTAAATGTTTGAATGTATTAAATGTGTTTAATAGTATTATCACTCTTTATAACATCTCATACATATTACCTACACATTATCTAATTAAAGCATGCATCTCATACGAGTAGAAACATGTTTTGATTAGGAACGTCCTATTTGGTTATATGAATCAAATAATTAATCTAGTTTAATCTAGAACAAGGAGTTAAATTGATTTTAAGTTTTAATTTTAAACCAATTTGATAATTAATTTATTAGATAGGCAAATGATATTCTTACTAATTAGTTCATTTATAGACTAGATAGTTTAGAGGTCAGTTGGTAGATTGATTAAATTTTGTTTAATGTTTAAATGATTAATGAGATTAGTAATTATTAGAATATCATTTGGTAAATTAATTGGATAAATTTAATTAATTAAAAGACATAGGATGATTTGAGAAAACACATATTCTAAAATAGTTGGTGGGAGAGAAAGATGTAACAATAACTCCTATGGTCTCCATTTTAAGTTAACACCGATGTTTCATGGAATGAGCCTCAAGGTGCCTTTGTTTGCGTCCCCCTAAGGAAGGTTTCTGATTGTGTTATTATTCAAGGTTAACTTCTTTATCTTTTAGAATAGGATTGAATGACGTATTTCAAGTTTGACTGACCCTAAGATAGACTTTGGAGTTAAGTCATTAATCTAAAATAATGGGTTACACTCACAAAGGTTAACTAGGCTTTCGAGCGAACTAGTTAATCATGACCAAACAAGCGGTTGTTCATAAGTCAAAAGAGAAAATAGTTGATTTTACGTTTTTACTTATGACGTTGAGAATTGTCTAAAGATTAATTTGAGATTACTCTAACCTACCTTAAGGCTAGTCCATTAATTGTCAAATTAATTTATCGTGGAATTAGTAATAATTGTTTTTATGTATTATTTAAATTTGTTGCATTCATGCATCATATTTACTATTTCGAAAATTATTGATATTCAATATATGTGTTAAATTAATTTTTGTATTATTTATTTTATATTTCAACAATCATGCCATCTAATAAACATACCCTTGGCGCATTTCTCAAAACCCTCACATTTGATCTAAATGGCATGCACTGTTGGTTTTCAGGAATAATGATTGTTCTCAAAACTAAGAAGTTAATGAGTGTAGTTGTTGAAGAGCCCCCATTAGTTCCATATTTTTCATATGGATATGAAGAACATGAAAAATATAGTTATTGGAGTAAGTCCAATCATTTGGCTCGTTCTTGCTTACCTTATAGCTTGTGTGACAAAATGATAGGAAAATATATACATATTGAGAACGCCTATGAAAAATGGCACTTGATAATAGACTAAGGTGAAGAATTTTCTAGGTCTAATCATTTGAAAGAAACGAAGGTAAATATGATTTACATATATATTTATGGTGATTATTGTACTCACACTTGCCACTAAATGTATATTTTTTTGTTCCTTCTTCATCGCAGGTTGAGAATCTTTCCAAAATGAGACTGTGTGCAAAAAGATGGATAGAGATGGAACTTGAATTTAGTTTTATTTAGAATTTTATTTTTTTATGAACAATTTTAAAATTTTAGTTTGTTTTTGGTTTAGAGAATTTAGATTTCTATTTAAAGCAAGAAAACTAATGTTTAGAAATTTTAAGTTTATGATTAGTAATGTGATTATTAATTAGGAACTTTTCTATTTCTATGTTGCATGAACAAGGTTTTGATATTTCTTTCAAAAATAATTTTATTGTTATATCAAAATCTGGTATTGAAATCTGTCATGCAAAATCCAATGATGGGTTGCATAAACTAAAGGAAAAAGAGCGATCAATCGATAGCTTCGAAATGTTTGCTAATCCAAGATATTAAACGTCAAAATACTGATTCCGACAATGAAACATATCTATGGCACATAAGATTGGGCATATTGGTTTGGATAGGATAAACATGTTAATAAAAAGATGGACCTTTAAGATAATTAACTATTGGTTCTTTTTCAGTTTGTGAATCATGTCTGGAAGGCAAGATGACCGAAAGACCTTTCTCAGCAAAAGGTTCAAGAGCAATGGAACCACTCTAACTTGTACACACTGACGTGTGTGGTCCACTTAATGTACAAGCAAGAGGAGGGTTTGAACACTTCGTCACTTTTATTGATGATTATTCAAGATATGGTTACCTATATTTGATGCAAAAGAAATCTGAAACTTTTGGAAAGTTTAAAGAATTCCAAGCAAAAGCTGAAAAACAATAAATCACTAAAAGTTATTCGATCTGATCGAGGAGGAGAGTACTTGGATTATGAATTCTAGGACAACTTGTGTGAGCATGGAATTCAATCCTAACTCACTACACCTGGAACGCCACAGCAAAATGGTATTTCAGAATGAAGGAATAAGATGTTATTAGGCATGGTTAGATCAATGATGAGTTATTCATCATTGCCACTGTCATGATGGAGATACGCAATTCAATGTGCAATGTACATATTGAATGTTGTTCCATCCAAGTCTATCTAGAATACCACGTTGGAACTATGGAATGGTACTAAACCTAGTTTACACCATTTTCGTATTTGGGGGTGTCCAGCACACGTACTAAAAGGAAAGGCTGCAAAATTGACATCTCACACTGAATTGTGCATGTTTGTAGGTTATTCCAAAGAGACTAGAGGTGGTATATTCTATAGTCCAAAATAAAGTAAAACATTTGTATCAAAAAAAGCTACTTTTCTTGAATATGACTATATTAACAACCACAAGCCTCGCCAGTAAGGTTGTACTGGAGGGATAGTCTTATATCAAGTAAATAGATCACCAACTGTTTGCAATGAACAACGACAAGAAGAAGCCTCAAGTTTTACTCAGAATAATAGAGATCTTCATCGCAGTGGGAGGGTTGTTAGACATCCAATTCGCTATGAACACAAAGTTCAAATGCTTGTGTCTGACACAAACAAAGATGATCCATTGACATATACAGATGCAATGAGAGAATTTGACAAAGAAAAATGGCAAAACACCATGAACCTGGAAATAGAATCGATGTATTCCAATTCTATCTAGATTCTTGAAGATCTACCAAAAAATGTTTAACCTATTGGTTTGCAAATGGATATTCAAGAACAAAAGAGGAGCGGATGGGAAAGTGGAAACTTTCAAAGCTAGGCTTGTAGCCAAGGGCTATACTCAGAGAGAATGGGTTGATTATAAATAAACATTTTCTCTAGTGGCCATGCTGAAATGGATTATGAGATATGGAAAATGGACGTTAAGACAACATTTCTAAATCTCTATCTTGGCGAGACCATTTATATGTCTCAACCAAAAGAGATCGAAATAAAAGGTCAAGAGCAAAAGGTTTGCAAGCTTCTTAGGTCCACTTATGGGCTCAAATAAGCTTCAAGATCTTTGAATCTGAGAATTGATGACACAATATTATTATTATTATTATTAGAATAATATTACATAAATATCCAAAAATTCTTAAATTCATTATTATGACTATAATCTTGTATTGGTATGAGATTATTAAGATTGTAGGGAACTTATTTAAATAGTTCGTTGTAAAACAAAGTTATATGGAATCTTTGAATTAAATACTTTAAGTACGGTTTAGTAGTATTATGAATACATGTAATCTAGATTTGGATTACTGATGTAGTAGGACATCTTAGTGAAGGTACTTTGTATAAAGTGTTTATACATTAATAAGACCTGATATGTTATTAATACTTAACTAAATATTGTTTGTTTTATAAGTATTAATTAAACATATCAATAAGATGATCATCTACAAATTGATCTTAATCCTGAAGTTATTATGAACTCTTGTTTATGTCATTTGGGTTCTTTCATTTACTCGTTATGGTTTGTCAAAATGATCAGGCCAAAAAAATATTTGTTTTGGGAACTCATTGGTGTAAATGGCCGGGGACATAATATATAGATATGGAATCTATATTGTAACGTCCCAAAATTTCCTAATAAGGCTTAGTACATTGATTAGGGTGTCGGCATAATTGGAATTATACATGATTTCATGGAATATTATGTGATTATGTTAATTACATGAGTTATATTATAGTATGACTGATTATGCATGCTTAAGTGTATTAAATGTGCTAATTGGCCCATTTTTGTAATTTTGGCATGTTGAGGGTATATCTGTAATTTTATATGCTTTATGATTGAGACCACAATAGTATGTGGATATATTTGAGATACTCGACATGAGTGGTCCTTTTGAGCCAACTAGCGAAAAAGTTGCAACAAGGATTAATACCTCGCTCGGGGTGAGCCTAGGGGTATTTTAGTAATTTGGTGAATTATCGAGAATTATTAGAGTATGAGTTATAACTGGGTAAAATAGTTGTATTTGGAAGATTAGTTGATTTAATTGGGAATATAAAGTGAAATTTGATGTTAATGGGAAATTAGGGCAAAATGACTATTTTGCCCTTGGGCTCAACTTTGGAGATAGATTATGGCTAGGGGTAAAATGGTCTTTTGATCATTAGGCTAAGTCAATTAATCCAAGTGCTAAGTATTTTGGGGCATACACATATAGGAATTTCCCTCTCTCATCCTAATACCCTCTTGAAGGGGTTTGTAATTTGAAGAAGACTTAGCTAAGACAAGAAAGCTCATTTCGTACTTCCAAGGGACATCGAGTGAAGAACTAGATTGGATTGAAGCTAGGTGCAGTTAAGGGGAAAACAAGAAGTTGGGGGTCTCAAGGTTCAGAGAGGTTGTACTAAAAGGCTCGGGAGGAAAGGATCATGCTCGTAGTCGCTTTACCTTATCGCTAAGGACTTCACGTAAAAAAACCGACACTTGCACCTAGTGTAGGATGCGCCCCAACTATAGGGCACGGGGATGACCGTGTCATGAACAATTCAAAGTTAAATATCTACTTTGTATAAACATCTGTTGTTATAATATCTTGTATTGATTGGTTGTGATCATGAATGTAATCGATCGACCCTTGATTATCGAACACTAGTATGACGTGTTGCGAATTTGTTGAAAGTAAATTTTTACTCTATATCATCATTTGTTGTTCTAAATGTTTGTAATGATTGGTTGCTTCTAGTTATTGATCGGTCGAGAGGCCGTTATCGACCTTGAGGTCGTTATTGGCACTACATGCATAATGTAGGCCGTAGGGGTGGGGACATTACAAGGATGCGATATGCATCTACTCGGCATGAGTCGTTATATTGGGTGAAAAACTAATGTGAAGTTGTTTATGATTTGTATGTTTGGAATGAGTGCATTTATTATCTATGAAGCATGTTGTTTACTACTTATGATTATTTGGATATTCGTTATGGCATGTAGGGTTTTCTTGTTGGGCCTCAGCTCACAGGTGCACTGTGGTGAAGGGAACAGCAAGGTGAATGATGATTAGCCATGAGTTCGAGGGCTTTGGAGCGGTGCATACATGTTTGGCCAGCTCGGCCGCCACGGTCAAGATTTATTGAGGGACTCAATGTAAAAGTATGAATTTTGTCGCTTAGGTCGACTGTTTGTAAAACTACAATTGTAATTATGCTTTTAATCAATTTTCGCATATCCCATGTAAACTCTTTTACAGACTTAATGAAAGTTAAATCTTTTTATCCAAAAATTTTACTACCTGGACCTTTATGTTATTTAAATTAAACTTTTGAGTCAAAACAACTCGCTTAACGAGATAAGCACAGATTTATACACACGGTGTAACGACCCTAGATTAGTAGGGTGTTGCATATACCTTTATGAGAGGAATTGAATAATTATTCTTTTAAGGGTTAGATTTTGGAACTGAAAGGTTCTTGAGCTCAAATTCATAAATAAGTGTATGAATAAACCTTCACTAGTAAAGTTAATGGTACTTAAGGAAACAAGATATAATTAAAGTGGTAAAACGATATCTTATTTGTACTTTAATTATGAATCATTAATAGAGGATTAAATTGTATGTAATAATTAAATCGATGGACGCTTTTTATATTTAAAAAGTTCTCAATAAATAAATGTCTATAATTACAAGAGTCCAATCACATATTTTTAGTGGAATAATATTGAGATTAATATATAAGGTTATTATATTAAAAAGTAATAGTTAATAATATAAATTTATTGGAGTTTGAAATTATAGGTCCATAGGTCCCACATGTGGCTCTATCAACACTATTAAAGGTAGGAGTTGAAACTGGGAAAAATCAGAGAAAAAACATATTTGGAAGAAATTTGTTCTGTGTGGTCAAATATGTAAATGAGACAAATTAATAATTTAATTAATATATTAATTTTTAAAATTTATTAATAAATTAAAATTTTAAAAATGATTTTTAATTAAAATGGTATTTTCAAAATTGTCATTTAAATATTTGTGGTAGTTAATTTTGAATTATTTAATTTTATTTATTTAAATAATGTGAAAAGATAATTCTGAAGATTCAAAATTGGTTTAGTATTAGGTTATAAAATAACCCTAGTCCACGAGGCTTTAGTATTAATGTTCTTGAAGCTTGAGCTGACAAGCTTTAATGGAGGTTCTCTCAGGAAATGTATATATTTCTCTGAGTACAAAAGTTGGATCAAATGTCTAAAAGCCAAAAGTCTTTTACAATAAATGCCCTGGCCCTATTTATAGTGGTTGGGGCAATAAATTCCCTCAGTGGGGATTTATTACAAATATTCCGAATCATTTGGGAGTTTAAAGCCAATAAACACCTTTGGGTGCCCTAATTAAGGCGGTGGGCCAATACATAGGTTGCAGTCCACTACTTTACAGGAGACACGCCCCCTGACACTGCTAGAATGTAGCTGCACATTCCCCATGTCAGGCGGCACATTGGGACATACCAATTGTCGACTGTACGGGCTCGACACCAATACTCGAGGCACAAAAAGATGTTAGATGGTCGTTTGCAGTACAAAGCTACTGTGACTGACATCTAGCGCTCCCTTTGGGCCCCGAGGAGGACTAACTGATCAAGAAGATGGGAGGACCTTAACGGATGTCCACGGGACGTGGCCTAACTTGAAGACATCCACAACTGGAAATGGAGAATAACACGTTCGGAGGAATCTACTCTACGAGGAGTCCTAGGCGAGCTCTACAATAGTTCAATAGCTCTAATGACTACCACGTGTCTAATGATGAAATCACAAACAACATTTTCCCCTCAAGTCTTCACTTATCGTGGGACAGTGGAGGCTTAGTCTCAGAGGAGTAATTTCAAGGGTCTTTGGGAAGTTACTCCTCATTGTAAGGCCCATCAATCATTGTAATTAATGAGGATTCTGTTCCACGAACAAGATGTCCAATCCATACCCGAGGTGTCCTTTAACCCTATATTTGGGGATTCCTTTTCCCATGCTAATGATCGCGATGTGTGCCTTGATAACTCTGATTGTTCAATCACGCTCGAGTGCCTACCTCGTAGGTGATCAATGGTCGGGGTAGAGTTGCACCCCTCCCCGCCCAAGCTCTTCATGTATAAAATTGGAGAGTTGTCTCTATCCTATTCAATTGGTCCATTAGAAATTTTTAGAATTACCAGAACTCTCCAATCTCTCTCAAACCCCTTGATTACTCACAACTCTAATCTTCATCACTTCTGGACCTCCGGCGACCTCAACAACTGGATAGAATATTCATACTTCTAGGAAAACAAAATGAAATATTTTCATGTCCGCACGCGACACAACACTTACAGGCGCTACATCTCAAGCAATTGTGTTATTTCCTTTTCTGTTTTTAGTTTTTGGGTTGAGATTAGTTGCATGTTTAGGCACTGGTGATTCTCAGTATTGAGAGGTCATGTTGACCTTCTTTTAATCTTTTTGGGTCCATTTTAACATTAAAAATGGTCCTAATGGAAACTTTATACCTATTTGCATTCTTTCGCAATTCTGGACCCTCAACCAGAATATGGAAATTTCCCAGATTCCGACGAGGTCCATGAATTCCAGTGGTACCCTCTGGCACCAATTCTTTAGTTCAGATGACACTGCAGTCCCTTAGAAGTCTTTCTCCTCCACTCCCCGAGCAGTCGTCTTAGGGATTCCCATTTTGACCAATCTTTCTTCTGATTAATGCGATAACTACTTGGTCTCGCTGTGTTAGATGCTGAAGAGTTACATCATCTCCACCAGCAAGGCTTCTACTACTTCGACCAGGAGATACTGGAGATGGCTTGTGATGTTGGACGACACCCAAGGGAAGGAGGCGGGTGTCCTTGGAGTAGAGTAGGGCCCTAGTTGTGAGGGAAGAACCTACGAGGACGGAGAGGCCCCGGCTGATTGGCAACTTAGAGGAAAAAGTGAACCTGGGTCCTACATATGGGACCAACATATATGTGGTGGATAGTTTTGAAGCCGAGCAGCTCCCCAGCAAGCCGAAACAATGGGGAGGCCTCAATAGAATACTCACCTTCTATGGAGTGGAGGATTGGGACATCTTGACGCGCCTGTCATGAGAGAGCGAAAGGGTGAATGAGAGCATCCACGACCTCGGGGCCTAGAGTGTGTCTCACTTCTAGGCGGGAGCGGCCTTGCCCCTACACCAATACTATGTCGACTTCCTAAAGTTCATTGGCATAGCCCCCTTCCAGCTATCCCTAAATGGGTATCGAGAGTTAGCCGGGCTATAAGTTTTGTACAAGAGGCAGAACTGGCTCGTCCCCTCTCTGGTCGAAATTCTATATGTCTACAACTTCTGGGCCCTTAAGATGGGGGAGCTCGGTGGGTACTATACTTTGATGACGTATACGTACCCGAAGATGTCTTAAAAGGCTCTGTTCATGAATGAGAATCACACGTGGGATTACAAAGACCACTTCTTCTTGACAAATGGCTTTCCCACGCGGACCAACCCCACTCTACCTCTGACTTTGCTAGGGTTGATAAGTGTTCTTAAACCTTTCGTTTGGTTGTCCTCCGTATGTAGTAAGTTCTTAGGAAATTCCTTATGTATGTACCTACAACTGTACCCTGTTCATCGTGGCCTACAATGAATGTCTTCAACGGATGAAGGCTCTTATCAATGAGGAGCTGAATCTTGGTCGCCTTGTGATGGAGGATAACTTACAGCAATACGGCCGCCTCGTGGCAGACCAGTATCTGGGTTCAATGGACCTCTCCCCCTTTAGAAACTCTAAGAAGTCCTCGGAGGAGGCCCAGCATAGAGTACGTGGTTGAGGAAGCCCTCCTCAAGTTTACTCAGCAGATACAGAAAGAGCATGTGGAGACTATGCTCATTGTTCAGGTCGCTGCCGAGGCCAGAATGACCAAGAGCTTGAGGAGGAGCTCTAGGTGGGGATAGATTCGTTGTCTATAGACCAAGGTGAATCCCCTATCATCGTATGCAATATTAAGCATGTAGGAGAGGGAGGTAGTCCTAAACATGTGTGGGTCTCACCATCACTCCTTCAGTGCGGACATATATCGGGACGTCCTTGGAGTAAGAATGAGTTCAAATACTACCAAGAAATGATTGACACGTTCCTCCACCACCCGAAGAGAGGGTCAACCCCCAAAGGTTTATGCTGTTGGACGAGGTTATGTCCATGCACGCAAGGTGGTTCTACTAGTATGAGACAAAAACCACCCAGAAGAAGAGCAGACTAGTGTGAGAGTTTTCCCATTCTATTCTTCACCTGAAGGAGCCCTCTAGTGGTGGGGCTCCCGAGGAGTTTTCATACATATTTACAATACTCTACATGAATTTTTGTACTTTGTTTCTTCTGCCTGCATGAGGGGAATGAATATTTCAAGGCCCTTATGGAATTCCTTTGCGAGGACAAGCCGAAGACCCCAATGCCGCCTCCTAGTTGCGAAGAGTAGAAGCCTATCCTATTAGGGAGGCTCGGGGAGAGGACAACTCCGCTGGCGTCGGAGCTCCTTCAAGGTTTGATGGAATCCCTCTGCGAGATGCCTTCTCGTAGCTTTGCCCGTTGCAGAGGATAAAACAATATTTTCCTCCGTGCAACCTATCATTATGCCATGCTACGGTTAAGTATTATTCTGGATTTTAAAGACTTATTTTTTTACAGCTAAATGCTGTCTAGAAGCTAATTTTATTTCGTTGTGCAGGCATTAGATCTTTGTCAGCGGCTTGGGGACATCGTCATGACAAGGTCCTTCGAGCTCAAGGAGTTAAGGGTGGTTGATGTGTCACTGGAGGAGCATTCTAAGCTCTAGAAGGCACTGGAGGATGAGAAGGCTCGTGGCTCTGACCTGGAGACCTGTCTAGCAACGGAGAAGTCGAGACTCCAAACGATCGAGGAGACTTCCTCCAAGCTAGTGGAAGAAGCCACAGGGTTCTCCAAGGCTGCTGAGAAGGTTTTCCATAAGTTCATCGAGGAACATAAGGTGTAACGGGAGGAGACCCGCCTTGCCCGCAATGAGATCCACCATGCCTACAAGGAGGCGGCCAAGCATGCAGGAGAGGCATTGCATCACGTCGAGGATGTCACCCAGGACCAAGGAGACGCTACCTGAGCTCAGGCGAAAGCTGCGCAGGTAGTTTTGATGGCTCAAACTGCTACCACAGAGTTTGAGGGCTTGAAACTTACAGTCTAGGAGTTTGTGTAACACCCCAAACTCCAGGGACCGTTACGGTGTGTCTTGTAAACAGTGCTAAACTCGCTAATCGAGTCATTTGGCCAAAATCGTGATCTAGGTATGATTAGCGGTTTAGGGATTAAACATTTTGGTTAGGGTGTAACATTTCACTAGAACGTTTAATATATACATTGGGATCCTGAAAATAAAGTTTCAGAGTCTATTACAGAAAAATATTTACAACAGGCCGTTCTAAGCGGCAAAACAGGGTTCAACCCTAGTTCCACTTTAAACCTCGGCCATGGCGGACGGGCAGCTGCATATGTACAAGTCATCACCTAAGCTCTCCAACTCAAGGATGGTCCAGCTTCCTCTTGCCTTTACCTGCACCACGTAGCACCCGTGAGCCGAAGCCCAGCAAGAAAACACAGTAAAGCATGTTATAATATCAACAACGATCATAAAAACCATTAAGGACTATCAGTCCAGGAAAATAGGTGACAACAGCCAAAAGTCACAATAATGAGCATCGCTCCCTCTAGCCATGTGACGATAGGGTCACCAGGGCTTAACTGATAAGTGATCCTTTCATAAGTTTGATTAGGACAGGTGCATGGTGAATGGTCACCAACATAACCTTCCTCCCGACTCTAGAGTCGTGCTATGGACAACGTCCCCTAGCCATGTGACAACAGTCACCGGGGTCATATACCTTGGCTATAAACATCTGGTCATAGACCAGGCAAGCGCTTATAAGTTCTTCGACCCTAGGGTCGGTCTAGCATTAATGCCATAGAGCCATTCAATGCATGATTCTTGACTCTAGAGTCGGTCCCTGACTAGTCAGTGCCATACACAAGCAAGTCATGCCACCAAACATATACCACATGTTCAATATCCATAAACAAGGTATTTAGCATGCTTACTAAACCGATACCAGTACAATTAGGACCATGTACAACCACAGAGGCTCAAGCTCTAAACAATATCATACCCAGTATGCAAAGCATATCCTAATCACATGTTTCTCATGCATCATATGCAATATATCCAGCAATCCAACATGCACCAATAACAGCCATGCATGTCACGTTTAATAGTCAACCAACATGCATCAAGAATAGCCATGCATGTCATACATGATAATCAACCGACATGCATCAATAATAACCACGCATGTCATACTCAATAATCAACCAACATGCGTCATAATAGCCATGCATGTCACATATACACAGGGTGCAGTTTTCTTACCTCAAAGTCGAGCTAGAACGATTAAAAGAACGACCCTTGAGAACGATCAACTTTTAGTCCTTTAGCGGTCACCTAGCCATAACCAAATATAATATATCATCAATAAAAATGATCAACATAAGTTCCCAAACCAATATCTAACCTCCGGGACATCAATCCCCACTTAACCGGGTACTAGGATCAACCCCGAGGCCTATGGTAAGCATCCCTAAGCTAAAAACACAATTTTGGTCAAATCTGCCCTGATGGGCCATGGCTCATCTCCCTGACAGAGGCATAATTGCCTCAGAAGTCACCTTAGGCCGCAGCACACAAAAGCCAGGCCGCGGCTCATTACCCAGATCAGCCAAAAATCAGCAACGCACCAGCTCGACCTCCCCTGCATATTCCCTTAGAACCAAGCCTTAAAACTAGTTCAAAACCTTCTCCAAACACACAATTCAACCTCTAAACATCACCCATAACTCCCCCTCATCAAAACCCAACCAAACATAGACAAAAACTCCCCTTGATTCCCACTTTCTACATCAAAAACCATAAGCTGAAAACCAAACGGAAAACAGAGCATAACCTGAATTCAATGGCTAAACCTCACCTTAAAAACAATTTTGAATCCCCTTAAATGTCTGAATCAAGTTCCCTAGCTCCCACCTTTGATCTCTTAGCTCAACTCCTCAATTTGGGCTCTCAAAATTCAAAGAAAAGTGAAGGGAGAAGCTTGTACGGGAAGAAAGGGAGAAGGAGAAAGATAGGCTCTATTTTATTTTCATTCCACAGCCTTCTAAAATTCCCTTAGGCTGATATAAATCCTTAAGGTCAAAAGACCATAATGCCCTTAAGCCAAATAAACCCCTTTAAAGGCTTCCAAGGGTAAAACCGTCCTTTCCCGCCTATCTCGTTAATTATAATTAACGCTCTCCAATTCCCGCTATTCTCAATATTCCCAAATACCAATAAATCATATCCCATTACCCTTTAATTCCCGGTAATGCTCTAATCATTAAATTCACCCCGAGACTCACCCCGAGCCCCGAACTTAGACCCGTTATGACTAGACCGAACACTTACATCTCATTTCGAATAGCTCGAACCAATCCACCTTATAATGTGGCTATATTAATTAATCCCAACCATGCACCCAAAATATACAATTACGCCCATAGTGGCCAAATTACCAAATTACCCTCATAATTAACATATGAGCCCATATGCATGCATTCACCATCATATAATAATATAATTCACATAAACATGCATATAATCATTAAATACTATAATAAATAAATTATAGCCCTCCCGGCCTCCTAATCAAGGTCCTAGACCTTATTAGGAAATTTGGGGCATTACAGTTGGAGAAGGAGCTCGATGTGCTGGTAGAGGACACCTTTATGTGACTCTGCAGAGCAACATGAAGATGGACTTGGCCTTCCGGGACAACCCCAACATCATGATGTTATTTGAAGAGCGCTTTCAGGCAGACGAGGTAGAAACTGCCCATGCTCAAGCTGTAGTTGAGGCGAGTCATTCCCCTGAGGTCGATCCTATAATAGACATCGTCGTGGAGGTCTAGCTCCCCCCCCCCCCCTCGGTGAGTAGGACCTTGTAATTTTGTTTTATTTCTTTCTCTTAAAATAGGCATGTGTGCCATTTCTCTATTTGGTGTACAAACAAGTGAATTCTCGAACCCTTGAGCGCAATTCTAAAGTTTTATACTTTACTTGATGGATTTTGCTTGCAATATTCTTCTACCTTCATTACATTATTACTCATCATATTTTTAGCGTTTAACAATTGTGCAATTTGGTCATAAATTTGGTACGATTTTAATTTTAACTTAACGCAATCTGATGTCACGAGATTTTTTAAACTTATATTGTCCACCACGCGTGGGCCTTTGTCTTCGAGACTTAGGTCTTTATTGCCCTACTCAATTCATCTAGCGACTTGTGCTCGATTCTTGACGACTCAATTCTTGTCTACTTACCTAATATTTTGACCAATTTAAGCACCTAGTGTTGCTTCATGGGCTCCCAGTCCTCAAAAGTAACTTTAGTGTGCTGTCAAGTGAGGGCACTCGAGATGTCCTTACGTCCTTCAATTCCAATAACTCGGGTCTTAGGAAGTCAAATTTACTTAGGGTTCAAAAACTAAGTGATACTCCACAGGTGTGTAGTCCTTGGGAGGTTGCACTAAGTCATTTTCATTAGTCACATTTATAGCTTTGCCCCCGAGTACGAGTTACTAGGGTTTTGGGAATCAGAAACTCACTACTAGTCCTCGGGCTCTAAGTCCTCAGAACATGGATCAAGATCTTCGCCCCTTTAGGTTAGGCCTTGTGAACAAGTTTTTGGAAAATTGCAGTTTGCACCTGAGTACGACAGTCTCGGGGCTTGAAAACTTGTTATTATTCCTCGAGCACGTAGTCCTCGGGAGATAACTCAAGTTCACCCATTAAATTTCTGTTTTAGGTTTTTCCAATGCTAGGCTTTACTAGTTTTCATAGGACATTCTATTCTTGCATGTCGTGACACTAGGCCTACTCCACTCATGACAAGCTTAGTTTCCTAGGTCCTGCATAACAAGTACAGGTGGTCAAGTTTTTCGTAACTTTATATTTGCGCCCGAGTACAGGATACTCGGGGCTTGAGAACTGGTTACTGCTCCTCGAGAACATAGTCCTCGAGAGATAACTCAAGTTCAGGTGAGGTTTACGCCAGAGTATAGATGACTCAGGGTATCGATTACTCTTCAGGAGCTTAGAACTGGTTATTTCTCCACGGGCGCGTAGTCCTCAGGAGATAGCTCAAGTTCACCCCTAAATCTTAGGATTTTCCAACGCTAGGTTGTTCCAGTCTCATGACACTAGGCATACTCCGCTCATTACAAGCTTAGTTTCCTAGGTCATGTTCTGTGAGCAATTACCCCGCGAGGTGACCCAACTATGCCCCCAAGTGATCGGAGACTAGTCTTTGTTCACTTATCCAGGCCAGCGAGCGGGTGCTGCATGAGTAGTCAATTAAAATTTTAAAAAAATAAGAGAAATATAAGCAGAATTTCTGAATTTTATCTACTGTGTTTTGTATACACGATTTCCATTAATTGTCCCCGGAAACTATAGAATCACTACAAATTTAAGAAAATACACTTCTCATACTATTGATAATACCAGCAAGGATGCATGGCATTCGAAGCGCGGGGCACTAATTCCCAATTCATTTGGGCCAGTTTGTATGTCCCTTGACACACAATACTCTTGACTTGGTATGGGCCTTCCCAGTTAGGGCCCAACACTCCAGCACTGGGTCTCAGGTGGCTAAGAAAACTTTTCGCAACACCAGGTCTCTGACCCCAAATTTCCTATCCTTCACTTTAGAGTTTAAATATCTGGCCACCAATTTTTGGTAGGGTGCTACACATAGCTATGAAGCTTCTCAGAGCTCTTCCACATGCTCCTGTGACTCTCAAAGTAAAGCATGGTTTCTGGTCAGATCATAAGTATCTCGTTGGTGCGTGGAGATTATTGCTTCAACTGGAAGCATGGATTCATACCAGTAGGCTATGGAGAATGGTTAATGGCTAGTAGAGGTCCTAGTAGTGGTTTAGTAGCTCCACAATTCCTTAGGCAACTCCTCGGGCCACGTGCCTTTCACATGCTCAAGCCTTTTCTACAAAGTGGCCTTGAGCATCTTATTGATCGCTTCCACTTGCCTGTTTTCCTGTCGATGGGCCATGAAGGAGAAACTTATTATAATTCCATGCCTTTGAAAAAAATATGGGAACAGTTCATTGTCAAATTGGAGGTCGTTGTCGAAGACTATTTACCTGGAAGCCCGTAGCGGCGAACGATATTTTTGATGAAAAAGTCCAGTGCCTTTTTGGAAGTGATCATAGCGAGAGGTTCTGCCTCGACCCACTTCGTGAAGTAGTCAACTATCACAATAACGTACTTCACTCCTCTCTTTCCTGTGATTAAGCACCCGATGAGGTTAATGGCCCAGACTACGAAAGGGCAGGGACTTGTCATCTATGTGATCTCATTCAGATGAGCTCAAGGTATGTTGGCATAGCGTTGGCACTTGTCTCATTTCTTGACGTAGTCCATTGCATCAACATTCATTGTAGGCCAAAAGTATCCTTATCTTAGGATTTTCTTGGCGAGGCTCTGCCCCCAGCATGGTCCCCACAAAAGCCCTCATGCACTTCTCAGAGGATGAGGTTGGCCTCTTGTTTGGACACACATCGGAGAAGGGGCAAGAAATATCCTCACTAGTACAACTTATTATCCATGAATCCGTACCGAGGTTATTCATAGAGCAGCTTCTGGCGGCTTTCTTATCCTGCAATAATTCTCCATATACATGGTATTTCACAATAGGCTCCATCCAACCATCCTAGGGCTGGATTACTTTTATCTCCTCAAGAGTTGAGATGCTCGAAGCATTTCTTTTGGTGGTCACCATGACTGAATCTTCGAAGCTTTCTTCACAACTCTCAATGAAAGAACCAAAATGTTGACTTCCTTTTTTGCTATCAACCAATTAAACAAGAACTTAAAGAAATGCAAGTAAAAGACACATATTTATTGTGGCTCAGATTACAAAACAACCCTAGTCCACGAGGCGTTAGTATTAGTGTTCTTGAAGCTTGAGATGGAAAGCTTCAAGGGAGGTTTTCTCAAACAACGTATATATTGCTCTGAGTACAAAAGTGGGATCAAATGTCTAAAAGCCAATAATCCTTTACAATGGATGCCCTAGCCCTATTCATAGTGGCTAGTGAAATTAATTCCCTTAATGGGGATTTATTACAAATATTCCCAATCATTTGGGAGTTTAAAGATAATTAACACCTTCGGGTGCCCTAATTAAGGTGGTGGGCCCAAGCGTATCACACAGGGCCGAATTCTTAGGTTTCACCCCACTACTTTATAGGTGACAGGTCCCCTGGCACTGCCAGAATGCAGTTGAAGGTTTCCCATGTTGTACGGGCATTGGGACATACCAATGGTTGAGTGTACGGGCTCGACACCACTACTCGAGGCACAAAAAGATGTCAGATTGCCACTTGCGGTACAACTGTGACTAACATCTGGCGTTCCCTCCAGGCTCCAAGGACAAACTCCTAGGCCTGTAGGAGTAACTAATCAAGAAGAGGGGAGGACCATAACGGATGTCCTCGGGATGTGGCCTAACTTGAAGGCATCCACACCAAGAAATGGATAATAATGCATTGGGAGGAATCTACCCTTTGAGGAGCCCTAGGCTAGCTCTACAAGACTTCATTAGCTTCCAAGGAGCCTAATTTCTTCTCTAATGACTGCCACATGTCCAATGATGAAATCACATAAAATATAATTAATTTGAAAGTTATTCATTAATTAATCTGATAAGGTTTGTTATTAGGATTATATATTTTTTATAAATAATTATTAAGACACATATCCCTGAAAAGGGATATGTTACACGCCATTCACAAGTGATTCGCATGTGACTTGGTGTAAGATTGGATCTTGGGTATTTCTTTTATTTATTTAATAATTGATTTATAATTTGAATTTTAAAATTTAAATTTAATTAATTCTTTTATTAGTCTATCAGATTGAAAATTGTATTCAATATGCTTAATTGAGAGAATATTATAGAGAGAAAATTCAAAGCTTTTCACAAAGAGAAAAATATATCGTATTTTTTTTCTCTATCCCTAAAAATTGTCTCAGACCTGAAAATTTCCAAGATCTCATGTGTTGAGAATATCTAGTGAATCACAAAATTTCCACCATAACTCTATGTTCCCACACACGTCTTGAGGTGTAGAGATACATCTTGGAAGATCTTGCTCTGAATATTTTGGAAACTGCTTTGTATTGGATGTTCATAGGAGATACAAAAAGATAGCAAGGATCTTGATAGCTCTACAACTGGTAAATCCTTATCTTTTTCTATCTCATTGATCAATGTTTGCATATTAATGGATCCGGTTATTTTAAGATTTTTTTAAATAAAAGTTTTTGAAATCCCTGGGCTTACCACCCAGTGCATTCCGCTACACACATGGTAAACCGGTTAACAAGTCTGCCTATGATAACCCATATAGTATCCTCTCCCTTAGGAATAGTTGGTAGACTGGAAACAATGTCCATGGTAATCATTTCCCTCTTCCATTTTGAATCTCCAAAGGTTTCAATAACCTAGCTTGTCGTTGATGTTCTGCCTTCGTTTACTAGCATGTTAAGTAGTGAGTCACGTACTTCACCACTTCCTTTTTCATTCACAGCCACCAAAAGTACTTTTTCAAGCCTTGGTACATTTTGGTGGTACATGGGTGCATAACATAAGGGGCATTATGAGCCTCGTAGAAAATCTGCTTCTTGATGTCTTCATCATCAGGAACGAAAATTCTACCCTTAAATCCCAGCACCCCATCATCTTAGATATGGATGTAGTGCACCAAATTTTTTTTTTTAGTTATTAAAATGTTTGTGTTTTATTTTATTTAATTGTTAAGTGTTGTGAATTAATTTATTTATTTGTTTGATTTATATTAAATTGTTAGAATTGTTTGGTAGAATTTTGTGAATTTATTTGCTAGTGTTATTTATTTGTTTTAATTTTAAAAAATGTGATTAATTGAGATTTTGTTGAATGCACTAAGGTGCATGGTAGGTAGTGATGCACCCTAGTTATTAAGTGTGTGCTAGTGCACGGTAGCATGGTGCACATGTGTAGAAATTTCTACACACTTGTAGATTCCTTTATTTGGAATTAATAAATAAAAAGAAAGGGAAATGAGAGAGTCTTGGACGTGCATGATGGCAATGGAAAACTAGAGTAAAAGGAGAAAGAAAGTAGGCGTGAGTTGAGAGGGAATATGTTATTGGTATAAATTTCATTTAATTGATTTGATGCTATTTTAATTATTTAATTGATTTGATTTGATGTTATTTCTTTTATTATTTTATTTCCTTCCTTTTTGGTTTTGTCTTGCCCTGGGTGTGTGTGATATTACGGTATGATCTATTTGGTCATGTAGATGTCAAGATACTTAGCTAAAATATATTAAGAAGTTCCCATTTTATGTGTGAAAGGAAATAAAAAAAAGGCTATTGTCATTACAAGGGAATATGGGGATTTAATAGGATAACTATAGGTTTTGTTATTCCATTATACCACACTAAACAGCCAGCCCCATATACTAGTATAGAGAGAGTAACGTGAGAAAGAAGGAGAAGAAGGACAAAGGAAAAGGGTTTCAAAGCTCTAGGTAATGTGTTCATCTATGGTGTTTTTTTTTTTTTAAATCTTTGGTTAAGAATATCCTCCTTCTTCAATCTTAGAATAATGGCGTTTTCTTTCTTTGGCTCTATGGTGTTCGGAACCCCTAGGACTTTTAGCAAGGAGGTGGTTCTAGTTGGGTCTTGATTTTCTATCAAGAGAGGTATTGGATTTTTTCCCCTTCAAATCTTTGGTTGTTGTTATTTTATGTTGTTATTTGGAAAGATCATGGCTGAAATTGGGTTTGAGTTTTGGGTAGGATACTATGTTGTGTTGATTGATATTATTGATGTTGGGATGAAGGGTTGTTTTGTTTGATACATAGAAGTTTTGGGCATGTGCGTGTCGTGTGTATAGGCAAGCATGATTAGATATTTTGGTCATACATGAAATCTAAAATTCTTATGGTTATTGTTTACCGAGTTTTTCGGAAACGAATACAAACAGAATAATAAAAAGATAAGAACTGTAGAAATGCTGAAATATAGTTAAACAAACAGTGTTTTTACGTGGTTCAGGCGTTAACAAGCCCTAGTCCACGAGTCGATGTTATTATACTTGGGAAAGGTTACAGTAAGATGGCTGGTGCACAAGAACTTCACACACTCACAGTGTTTCTCTCGGGTTCTCTTGAAGAAGATGAAGCTAGAGAGAGTTTAGTAGAGTTTTTGCTATATGATCTCTTCGTCCCTCTTCTTGTAAAATGAAGGGGTCTTTATAGCTAGGGTTTCGGATTAGGGTTTTTCTCTACGTCCATGAGTCTTAATTACACCAGCCATAAATAGGGGATACAATTACTGTAGAAGCATGGCTACAAGACTCTATGTGGGTATATTTACGTGAAAGTATGGGGAACACACAAAGTCAGCCGTCTTTTCCAAGTTGTCAGCGGAACAGTAGGCGAAAAGGTACCCTTAGGCGTGCTGGGATGTGTGCGGCTTTGACCTGACGGGCGTGTCAGGCGGGATCCTGTGTCAGACGGATATCGTTCCAAATATGCCTTCTCCTGGACTCGACCGTTCAATTTTGTTCTGTGCGAGGCACGGAACTGTTTCCGCGGGGACCACTCGAAGAGCCTCTCCTGGAAGGGGCCTCCCCGAGGGGTATCCTTCGGGAGTCCGGGAGAGTCGACGAGTTTCCGTGTTGTGCTTGCTTGGAAGAGTAATCCGGATACTAAACAGGAGAGGCGAAGCCTTTCTGTCCATCCGCGAACTCTGGTCACCTACCGTGAAAGACATCGATAATTCTGCTTCCCCGAGGACATCAATCTAAACGCTATCCGGAAATCTGGATAACAGTTATGTTTCATGGTTATTTTGATAAGATTATAAGGCTGATGATGGATTCATGCAAATGTATTATTGTTGTTGTTGAATCATTATTTTATCTTTCTTGGAAAACATGTTGGAATTATGTGATCTTGTATTTTTATTAGGGTTCATAAGTTTATTGAAATTGTTGGTAAACATGCCTATGAGTTTGGGGGTAAATTGTTAATATGTGGAAATGGTGGTGCATGGGTTTCAGCCTATAGGGTGTGATGCATGTTGTGATGTTTTTATTTTTGTGTCACTTATACATGTTAGGAACATGCTAGGTTAATTTGAATAAAAGAAAGGATTGTCTTGAATTTTTATAAATTGATATATTGGTGATTTCATGAAGATTATGGATTGGGTTTTGAGAAACATCCATTAAAGATGAATTTCATGCTTGCTGATTTTGTGAATAATTGGTGAGTAAGTTTGGTGAAATAATGATATGCATGCATAAGTAATGTCCCTAATGATATGTTGTATTTATGAGAATAAAATGGTGTTTTAATTCACACTTAAAATGATATTTTTGCACAAATAATTACCTACAGATTTTTTTTTTATATATTTTGATGAAAATATGTGTTTTAAAAAAATGAAAATGGTGATTTTAATGATATAATTGGTTGCTGGAATTTTTGTAAAAAATGTGAAGTTGTATTTTTAATAAAATAAATTTGGTGAGTATGTTAAAATAAATTAATACCCTAAACTATGGAAATATTAAAAGTAGTATTTTTAATATAACATGAGTGTTCATTTAAATAGTTACGATTTTTCTTTATTTAATTAAGAAAAATATTTAATTTAGTTCACTTGTGAATTTTAAGTAAATTAAATTATGGCTGAAAGTTTAATTAAATATTTATAAAAATAAACATTAGATTTCTCACATATGAATTTATTCTATTTTAAATTTAATCTTTAAAAAATAACACAAGTAGTAATATGTTTTTCCACATCTAAAATGGATTTTTCTCACATTAAATTTATAAATTTGATAATTTAATTATAAGGTTATTTCTAGTAAAACATGTTAAATTTTAAGTATTTTACATAATTGTTGGTCTTTGTTATTTTACGAAAATTAAAAAGTGATTAATGGAATAATAATTTTTTTAAAATGTTGATTAAATTATTTTTATGAAATAAAATAATGCTTTTGGAAGATTAATCAACTTGAAAATTTTAAAGGGATAAATAATGGTAATCAAAGCATGTTACAATTTTAATATTTCCACAACGATAGAATTATCGTTTTAAACGCCACGCTTACGTAACGTTCCCACGTATGAATGTCGCATGCAAATTCACCAGGTCTACGAGAGAGTGGAGAAGGTCCAGGAGAAAGCTGATCAGTCACTAGCTCCGTGCCCGCGTTGGACTGATCAGTCGTGTTGTTCTCCCCGGTGGTACTTTCCACCGCCATATCTTGTTCACACGGCACCAGGCCCACCATCTGACGGAGGTCCAAAGTGACCAATCTTTTTACATCCTTCTCCCTAAGACTCATGCTAGCCAACTTCTCGGCCCACTCAAACATCCCCTTAGTAGGCAATGGTCGCTCGAATGGACCCGCACGTGTAAAGGCCAAGTTGTTGGCCTCAATGTCCGATGTAAGGAAGTATTCTTTGTGATACTTCCCAGGGTTTGATTTGTGAGAGATACCATTGAGGTATGTAATCCCCCTATGCCTATGGTAGAAGTGGAAGAAGCCCGTGTTGTTGTGGGAGGGATTGGTCCTAAGGTCAAATAAGTAGTGCACCTCATGAGGGGTGGGCTCGTCCCAACCATGCAGGAAGTAGACGATGTACAACGCAGAGAGTGCCTGGATCCCATTCGGTGCGATCTGGAATGGGGAGACATTGAAGTAATCCACTACAGACCGGATATAGGGGTGTAGCGAAAGTGTCTCTCCGGCGTGCACATGGTGCCTGGACCAGGCCTATTGGCTCTTTGATGAGAGCCCGGACATATCACGTTTTCCTCGCTCAATACCAAAGCTTCAATGTGTTTTTGGAACAACGCGGGATTAAGCTTTGAAGCTTCGGCAATGAACCAGGAAGGTTCTTCTTCTCCCTCCTTATGTGGCCTCTGAACAGCCAAGTCCTGGATCGCGGTAGCAAATTTCTGAGAAGGTTTTTCTGAAGTTGTGGCAGTGTGAGCGTGACTGCGCTTTACCACCTTCTGCACCGCCCTGCGGGCAACCTGTGCATCATGTTCCTGAGGAAGTCTGTTGGATTGTTTCACCCTCATCGTCGACTGAGAAACTTGTTGAAGGAACTGTTCCTCGTGGAGGAGATACAAAGCTGAGCGAGGGAGGATCTGCTTGAAGCAGCGAAGGCGGTCCTCTGGAGTACAACCGGTGGACGAGTTTGGTGAGGAATCGCTATTTAGAGGAGTCTCGATTGATTGCGGGATGGATGTATCAGAGTCCGTATGGTTGTCACCTCCCCTATAGTCAGAGCGATTCATCTACAAAAATGAATAAAACATGGGGAGGTGAGTAACCATACAGAAAAAATTCGCCAAGAATAAAATTTATTTTTATACTTAGAAAAGTTTGTCTAAGTTATAAAAATATAGCACACAAGAGAAAAAATAATCTTAGTGCCCAAGAGTGCCTAAAAAGTACTTGAAGTATTTAAGATCACTAAAATTTTTATAAATGGAAAATTTTGGGGTTTTCCTATGAGGCTAGATTCCCTATGTGTGCGTGTGTGCCTGCCAAAGGGCTGGGTATGCGTTTAAAAGGAATTGAAGAAGGCCGAAGCCTAGGAGAGTGGTTGTGGTCCTATCGGACCACATGGTGGATTCTAAGCCAAGGACTAAGTGCATCCGATCGGATGCCTATGCACCTTAGAATGTGCGACCGAGGAGACGTTCAGCAGCCGTGGGAAACCAAGGAAACTGCCTCTGTGCGAGCCCAGCACCAAGTCCCCCCAAGAGACCTGATCGGACATAGCACACCCGAGGAGAGGCGTGTCGCACGGTCTTAGCAGTGGCATTCGAGCGTCCGAGCCCAACGTGTCCGATCGGACATGGGCAGTCAAGAATGGTAAGTGTGGTCCGATCGGACCATATACTTGCCCATAATTTTTCTTGGCAAACCATATGAGCAAAGCCCTTAACTATACACTCTTCCTACCTTAAACCCAAACCGAATGGGCAAAGCCCTAAAATCCCTATCTTAAACATACTTCTTCATTTCACACATACAAAAACAAGATCAAAGCATGGGAATGAAAAGTTTTTATTATTTCTTGAAAACCCATTATACTATCAAAAACCCCAAAACCCATACTCATGATTCATGCCAAATTAGCCCATTTTTCTTGAAATTCCTATGAAATTAAAGGTAATTTCGGGTTACCCATACCACAAACATCATCAAAATCACAAGCTAACACATTGTACAAGCATTCATAAGAAATTCAAGAACAAGCAAAGCTATAAGAAGTTTTGGCCATGGCATGGGTTCCCTAGAAATATTTTGAAAAATTATAACAATGTAAAGACATGGAAAAGAAGACTTACTCAAGGTTGGAGACCCTTTGGCTTGCTTGAAGAAGGAGAGCTTCCCTTGAAGTTCTTGGAGTTTCGGCAAGAAGAAGAGAAGTCTTGGGGATTTTGGTCAAAAGGGAAAGAAGAAGATCAGAGGTTTTTGGAAAATGTGATTTTTGCTTGTGTGAAGAAAAGTGTGTAAAGTTGGGTTATTTAAAGGAAAAAGTGGGGTTTATAGTTTATTTTTAGACCCTTGGCATTCCGGAACTATTTTTTCTCTCCACGATCATGGGTAGTTTTTTGCAGTGATCGTGGGTCTGCTGCATGGAGTTGAACACTTATTATTTTTTATAATGACGTCAACTGGAGAAAAAGTTTATTATGTGCATGTATCATATAATAAACTTGGGGGGCAAATGTTATCCAAAAATTTGAAAAGGATGATGTGGCAGTAAAATTGACACGTGGCATGAATTAGTTGGGTGATCTGGCTTAGCAGTAGCCCAGTGCATCAGTGAAAGATTTGTACTGCTTGAGAGATGCCATGGTCAAGCCAAATATACCCGAGGAGAGTACTTGGGCTGAAGGGTGCTTGGCTTGGACCCTTTTCCGAGAAGCCCAAGTGTTTGGTTCAAACTCAAGTCCAAGGAGCTTAAAGGATGGGTTTGGACTTTGGCTCAAGGGACAAAAGCAGCAGGTCCGATCGGAACTTAGCCTGAGGAGCCCCTGAGTACTTGGCTCGGACCTATCTGAGGAAAGCCTCCCAAGTGTTTGGCTCGGACGTGTCCGAGGTAAGTCTCCCAAGTGTTTGGCTCGGACGTGTCCGAGGTAAGCCTCCCAAGTGTTTGGCTCGGACGTGTCCGAGGTAAGCTTCCTAGGTGGTTGGCTCAGACCTATCCGAGGTAAGCTTTCAAGAAGTTTGGCTCGAACATGTCCGAGGTGAGCCTCCAAGATGGTTGGCTAGGACCAAGTCCGAGGGGAAGTCCCATGCATGCCAAGAGATGGACTTAGATTTTGGCCAAGGAAAGGCCACACACTGTCTGATCGGACCTTAGTTGGAAATGCTAAAGGAAGTTGCCTCGGACCTATCTGAGGTGAGATGCCAAAGGAAGTTGCCTCTGACTTGTCCGAGGTGAGATGCCAAGGAGAGTGGCTCGGACCACCTTGGTCCGAGGAGAAGGCAAGAGGAGATTGGCTCGGACCACCTTGGTCCGAGGAGAAGGCCACACAAGGTCCGATCGGACCTTAGTTGGAGGAGGTTGGCTCGAAGTTATCCCAAGTAAGAAGCCAAGAAGATTGCCTCGGACCTATCCGAGGTGAGAGGCCAAGGAAGTTGGCTCGGACCACCTTGGTCCGAGGAGAGCCAAGCATGCATGACCTTGGTCCGAGGAGAGCCATGCATATATCACCTTGAGCCAAGGAAATCTTGGAGGAGTATATCTAACCAATACTTGCATGTAATCAACATGCATGTGTTTGACCAGGAGACTACGTCAAAATCCCCGGAGCGACTTCAGCAAGAATCGGTCTGGGCACCCGGGAATCTCTCATTCCTCACTCAAATTGAGGAATCGGTTGTATTTTAAATATTTCTTGTAATTTAAATATAATATGAATAATAAAATATCCCTATCTAAAGGGGATATCAGTTGAGGATCCCAAGCCTATAAATAGAGGGTTGATGGGATCGTAAAAGGACTTTTGGGCAAATTGAGAATTAATCTATGTTCTAGAGAGAGAAAGTGTGTTTTTCTTGAGAGAATCCCTTTTTTGTATTCTGGAATATTTACACTGAAGAAACTCAGTTGACACTGGTTCATCTGATCTTGAGTGTGAATACAGTAATAAAATCTCTAAGTGGATTAGGCTATTACCGACTATCGGGGTTGAACCACTATAAAATCTCTTGTGTTATTTACTTTCATTGATTAAACTGTCTATTGTTGTTTACATTCTCTTGAAGGCTTGTCGTTATTGACGTTCTCACGTCGTTGGCTAAAAACACAGTCAACACTGTCAACTATCACCCACACCGAGTCAAGAAGCCCTACAGTCCTCGGTAAACCTCCCACTAAATCCATAGTAATATCCTCCCATTTCCACTTGGGAATACCCAAAGGCTGAAGCATCCCCGCTGGTCGTTGATGCTCAACTTTCACTTGCTGACATGTCAAACACCTAGCCACGTACTCCACCACATCCTTCTTCATCCCGGGCCACCAATATAATGTTCGTAGATCCTAATACATCTTCGTGGTGCCCGGATGAAGCGAGTACTGTGTAGTGTGAGACTCATCTAGAATCTCTCGTCTGATTCCTTCATCTGTTGGAACACAAATCCGCCCCTGATATCGAAGTATACCAACCTCAGAAACAGAATAATCCTTAGCTATCCCCGCTAAGACATTCTGTCTAACCTCCTATAACTGCGCATCCATCAATTGACCCTCCTTGATCCGCTCTAGTAGGGTCGACTGCAAGGAACATTGCCCAATAGGCCCACCACCAGTTCTATCCTTGCCCTGGTCATCTCATCTGCCAACTCTCTGGAAATCTGAACAGAACTACATAACTTCCTCGAGCCCCTCCGGCTCAATGCATCTGCCACAACATTGGCTTTCCCTGGGTGGCAAAGAATGTCACTTTCATAATCCTTTACCTACTCCAACCAATGCCTCTGCCTCATGTTCAGATCCTTCTGGGTGAAGAAATACATCAAACTCTTGTGGTCAGTGTCTATCTCGCACTTCTCCCCATATATATAATGTCGCCATACCTTCACTGCGAATACCACTACCGCCAGTTCCAGATCATGGGTAGGATACCTCTGCTCATACTCCTTCAGCTGCCATGATGCATAAGCTATAAGTTTCTCATTCTGCATCAACACATAGCCCAAACCCATCGTTGATGCATCACAGTATACCACAAACTTTCCTTCCTCCGAAGGAAGACTCAGCATAGGTGCAGTAATAAGCCGTCGCATTAATTCTTGGAAACTGTTCTCTCATTTCTCTGACCAAACAAACTTTTGATTCTTCCGTGTCAACTTTGTCAGCGGTGTAGCAATCTTCGAGAATCCTTCTACAAACTGCCTGTAATAACCTCCTAACACGAGGAAACTTTGAACCTCCAAGGCGTTCCTTGGCCTCAGCCAATCTCTCACTGCCTCCACCTTGGACGGATCCACCTTAATCCCCTCTGCGCCAACTATATGCCCAAGAAAAGTCACCTCTGGCAACCAAAACTCACACTTCTTAAAATTTTCATAAATCGATGCTCCCTTAACATCTGCAAGACTTGACCGATCAACCACTGAATCTGAGTCCTGACCGATCAACCGCTGAGACAAGTTCTTCAGAAACCAGAGGCCTCAGGACGATTACTCAAGTGGGTAGTAGAACTAGGACATTTTGATATCACTTATCATTCAAGGACGGTGATAAAAGGACAAGCATTGGCAGACTTCATAATCGAAGGAACCAACCTTGAAGACCCTTCCTACCAATCGAAGGGTGGAGATACCGAGAAGGAAGGAGATATTCCTGTATGGAAGCTATATGTTGGTGGAGCATCCAATGAACACAACTCAAGCATAGGATTCATACTGATCACCCTAGAGAATCATCGAATCCATTGCGCTCTCAGATTTGGATTCAATGCTTCAAACAACGAGGCTGAGTACGAGGCATTATTAGCTGGATTACGCTTATCTCAAGATGTACATGCACAACTCCTGGAGATATTCATCGATTCCCAGCTAGTGGTGTACCAGGTACTGGGGGAGTATCAAGCCAAGGGACTTAGGATGGTGCAGTACTTGAACAAGGCGAAGGACTTGTTAACATAGTTCAAGAGATACTTGATTACACAAGTCCCGATGGAGATAAATGCTAATGTTGATGCCTTAGCCAAGCTTGCCAGTGCCAAAGATGCGGACACCCTCAATGTCGTTCCCATAGAATCCTTGGAAGAAATAAGCATAGCTGAGCAGGAGGCAAATGTATTATTTTTGAATTATCTATGTAAAATCCATTGTGCTTCAATGAATGAATGAATTTATTTCTTAAGTTTCACTTAATTCTTTAAATTTCATTCAATAAGGGACTTGTCCTTTAGACTTGTCAACTCCATCGGATCATGTTTGATTCTGGTCCTTGAGGGACCTATCGACCCATACGATCCAAAAGAGAGACAGGTCCTAGGACCTTGTCGTCAAGTTATCGGATCATGTTCGATTCTGGTCCTTGAAGGACCCATCTACCTATACGATCCAAAAGAGAGACAGCTCCGAGGACCTTGTCACCAAATTAATGGATCATGTTCGATCTTGGTTCTTGAGGAGCTTATCGACCCATAAGATCCAAATGAGAGACTGGACCAAGGACCTTGTCGCCAACTATTTGATCATGTTCGATCTTGGTTCTTGAGGAACCTATCGACCCACACGATCAACAAAAGAGATAGGTCCTAAGACCTTGACTCCAAATTAATGGATCATGTTCGATCTTGGTTCTTGAGTACCTATCGACCCATAAGATCCAAGTGAGATATTGGTCCAAGGACCTTGTCCCCAACTTATTTGATCACATTCGATCTTGGTTCTTGAGGAACCTATCGGCCTGTACGATCAAAAAACAAGAGACTGGTCCGAGGACCAGTTGCCATTATCGGATCATAATCGAATCTGGTCCTTGAGGGACCGATCGATAATTTGATCTTAGACTCGTTACAGGCTTGATTAGCCCATCTAGACCTGGTTGGTTCAACTTAGACATTTCTTTCTACAATCATTATAACAAGTACACGAGAGATTATGTAGAAACCATCATTACTACTGAGTATGAAACCATCACCCGACTACCAATGAGGGACAGGCATTTGCTGCTTGCATCATTGGGTGAAAAGGATAGTACTATGTGTCTAATGCTGGAAGCAAGGCATGGTCAAGTAGCATGTGACCAAGGCTTTTAAACCCATGATCACTTGGGGCCATATAGTACATACCAATCGGGGTATACACGAGCAATGAGGGCGTGACCTTAAGTACTATGCAAGCTCAAGTTTTTCTAGGACATTTGTTCAACATATGTTCCGAAAGTGCAAAAAAACAAAAATAAAAAAGGCATTGGTAGGGAGATTCCTACCCATGTACCTTATGGTGTGGTCGGCTAGTCCATCAACCCTATAAGGTGGTCGGACTATCACCCATGGGAAGGGTGACCTGACCGTTTTGTTCATGGTACTTGGTGAAGTATCATACTACTCACATTACCATGGTTGTTAGCATGAAAAACGTAAATGAGCATGGTTAGTATGGCATGTAAAATACATGTGTTCAGAGTATAATGATACTTGAACCAATGAGGGTTGTGAGTTGATCTACTTAGTAAGCATTGGAAATAAATTTTTTTCAATCAATACACTGAGTACTCGTAAGAAAAAAGCATAAAGGCATAAAATGTCATATGTAAAAACTGTCAAGTACAAGGTGCCCCACCAATGGCATGAGAGGAAAGACAGAATAAAGGAACAAGAAGACTAACTAGGGCGAGGAGTATCATCTGAAAGACTACCTTGAGCCTTGGCAGCCTAACGAGCCATACACTTCCTAAGCTCCTTCACTTACGTGTTCTCGGGAAGGAAATCAAAGTTCAGATCTTTGTTGGACTTCTAGTTCAAGTAGAAGCAAGAGAAGGTTGTCTCTGAATACTCCTCTCAAGCCTTGCCCCAAGCAGCTTTGACCTCTTGCTCCTTCTCGACAAGAGAATCCTTCCGCAATTGGTCCATGTCAGCAATCAACTTCTCTTTCTTAGCTTCAGACTGTTGGAGCTGATCGGCAAGTTCCCCCTCCATCTGGGTTTTCCTGAGAGTCAACTCAGTCACTTTCTTCTGTTTGAGCTCCCCGGTACTACAGAGGGTGTTGATCTATTCATCCTTTGAGGCAATGTCAGCATCCCTAGAGCCAAGAACGCGCCTAAGGTCCAGTACCTCTTGGCGGACAGCTTCAAGCTCAGAACAAAGCTTGGAGAGCATAGAAGTACACTCTACAGACCTATCACGAAAATGAGAGACCAACATCAATGATTGCAAAGAACATACAAGTGATAGATAAACAGAACACAAGCTAAATAGACAAGAAGAGAATTGTAAATGACTCACACTCTAAATGTGTAAGAGTGACTTCGTGAGAATGGTGTTCGGGTCCTCATTCTTGATCCCATTAAAGGTTGTTGTTGTTTGCTCCAGATGCGATGCTCGGTCCATGAGGGCGCTTAAGTTTCGTATTGTAGATTAATGTGGCTCAGACAAATGAGCAGGCGTAGAACAAGAAGCACCCACATCAGTGAAAATGGGAGGAACTGGTGTAGACAAAGATGGCTATGCCTCTACAACATGGCTAGACGCTAGAAGAATTGGACTTGGCGCCAAAGGAGTCGGAGGAGACACCTCAAGAATAACCTCCATTACCAACTCAGCCTCATCCCTGGCCCTTTTTCTGCTAGAATAGAAGGACTAGCCTCGGTGGGAGTCAACCTCTACTAGGTATGGACAAAACCAAACATGTCTGAGCCTGCAAAAGAAGATCAAATGTTAGAAGGATATTAAGTACAGATGAATCATAAAATAAAGGTGAGAAAGTATCGAACCTTCTAAATGGGTCTCAGGGAGTCTATGGCTATCATGGGCTCCTCGTCATCCTCATGTCCGACTAACACCGGCGAAGAGGGTACCTCCTCGACATGAATGGGTCCCAGGGAGTCTATGGCTATCATGGGCTCAAAACCATTGTCATCTAGAACATCTGATATGGTAGGAGGAAACAGCCACACCTTCCTAAGGTTCTCTGGAGTAACGAGGGTCTTGACATTCTTCTCCTCATGGGTCATGGCAATAAGTGCCTTGGCCCTAACTGTCATAACTGGGTTGGGAGTGGTCTATAAAAAGGCCCAACGTGCTTAAACTTGGAGTAGTTGGCCTCTGCGTCCTTAGTAAAGAAATAGTTGTCGGCATATCTAAATGCCTTGCTATTTCTAGAGATCTCTTCCAAGAAGGTGTTGGTACCCTCGCTCATATAATGGTGGAAGTGGAAATACCCCGAGTTGCACTGAAAAGGGTTTGTCTTCAAGTCAAACAGGTAGTGGATCTCATGAGGCAATGGAGCAGCCAATTTTCTGTGGAGATAGATAATGTACAATGCAGATAAGGCCAAGATCACATTAGGAGCTAGTTGAGAAGGACTAATACCAAAATAGTCTACTATACGTCGAAAGTATAGATGAAGAGGAATTAGGGCCCCAGACCTAATGGAAAAACGTGTCCAAGCGCACATACCCAGAGGGGGGTCCTCAGCTTTGTCAACTGGACCAGGGATAGTGATGGACACGCCGGAGAGGTCAAAGGTCTTCCTCAAGTCTTTTACCTTCTCTTCAATCATGTCAGAGGCCACCCCCTTGAACCAAAAAACCTCATAATCAGCCGGGTGAGGCTTCTCAAATGATTTCCATATGATCTCCCTGGCGAAGGTGGCCCCAGAATCTGATAAATGGAACTCCTTTTGTCGTCTCTTCTTTTGCTGCTCAGCTGGCAAGACTTTCTTGCTCTTGGAAGGAGGACGAACCACCTTAGGATGGAATCTGTGAATGGGATGCTCCTGAGGATGATTAGTATGGCGACGAGAGCCCTTGGTATAATCTTGCCGATAAGAAGATTGATGGGGAACCCGACTAGTATCTCGGTGCAAAAGGCGTTGCAATGGTTCTCGCTGACCTAACCTATCGTGCTGAGAAGAATGACTCTGTTGAGGTGTACCTTGGGTGCCTTGGGAGCCACGGAGCGTACTATGCTGAGAAGTAATTTGAGAAGAGCTCGGCGAAGAGTCCTGAGTGATATGTCTGGCAATCTATGGATCATCTTCAGAGGGTTGCCAAGTTTATGCTTCACTCTTGCCATTGGGCAGTACCTCTTTAAGAAGTCTTCCTCATTGAATAAGTATAAAGCGGAACAAGAGAGAATCCTTTTCAACCTTTCCAAGAACTCCTGGGGAGTATGCTCACTTACTGACTTGTTTGATTGAAGAGGAGCTAGACATCTGCAACAAAAGAAAAATAAAGATTAAAGTTAGTAAATGGGCATAATGAATCCAACAGCTAAGGGCCTGTTCATGAACCCCTAAGGTGGTCCTCCTAGCCCTAATTCTAGGCATGGAAGTCGCCTAAAGGAAGGAAAGGGAGTACTCAGCCCATGAACCCCTAAGGTGGTCAGCCTAGCAATAATTCTAGGCTTGGAAATCGCCTAGAGGAAGGGAAAGGACTACTCGGCCCATGAACCGCTAAGGGGGTGTTTGGTATGAGGTTTGGGTTTGAGGGAGTAGAGTTAGAAGGGGTTTAGATTAAGAGAATGTGAAACTCAAATGTTTAAAGGGGTTAAGATTACTCTCAAATCAAGCTAAAAAATGGGACCCACTTGGAAACACAAACTCCAAAGCCATTAAAAATAAATTTACCAAACATGGGTTAGATTTGACATTCCCATTCCCACCAAACCAAACCCCCATACCAAACACCCCCTAAGGTGGTCAGCTTAGCCCTAATTCTAGGCCTAGAAATTGCCTAAGGGAAAGGAAGGGAAGTACTCAGCCCATGAAGCTCTAGGGGTGGTCGGCCTAACCCTGTTCTTAGAACTGGAAATTGCACAAGGGGAGCCCTGGAGGTGGTCGGCCCAAACACTGTACCTAAGCCTGGAAATCGCCCAAGGCAAGGATTAGGAGCCCTAGAGGTGCTCGGCCCAAAAAATGTTCCTAAGCCTGGAAATCGACCAAGGCAAAGGTTGGAAACTCTGAAGGTGCTCGGCCCAAACCTGTTCCTATACCTGGAAATCGCACAAGGAGAAGTAGGAGGTACTCATCCCATGATTGGGTGCCAAGGAGGTGCTCGGCCCAAACTTTGGCCTACCCCTGGAAATCACAAGCACTAGGTTTGGAGTCCCAAAAATCGCCAGGACTAAGTGGTCGGCCTAGGGTCTTGCATCCTCGGAAATTGTCTAGTCTGGGGTTTATAACCCTCAAAATCGCCCAGCCTGAGGAATTTTACAGAGAAATTTTGATTCAAGTAGGTCAATTATTTTTTATCAGGATACAGAGGAAACAACAAAACTTTTTCTTGTCCTTTTTTCCTTCTGAACGCAAGGGTGGTGGCTTTCGGTATGCTACCTCCTGGTATGTTTCCAAGTAAATCTCAGCCCATGATGTGGTCAGGATGGTATAATTGGTGAACCTGGGCAGGTAGGGTTGATGCTTAGGTTGTTTGTCGGTGGGTGCTTGTTGGGGTTTTATGCCCTAATCAACACCCAATTTCTTTCTAATCTTATTTTATTATCAATAAAAGAATATAAATCATTTTTTGACTTCGTCAATCACTTTGCTCACATGATTTATTTTCACAATTATTTGTTTAATATAAACTTCTATTAAATCTCGAGCATATAGTTAATCGTATTTATAGTGACATAATCATATTTGAATATAAATATGATTATATGTTCAAAAGAAGTTAGTACTAATATTATTCAGTGGACAGGATCTACATTGACTTGCCAATCTACGATATGATCTACTTACACATCGCAGTGTTATGATCTTTCTAGAACATTAGCGACGTAGATAAGATCGGATGTATTTGTTACATTGGACTGGACCAACATTGACAGTTGATAGGATAAGTAAACATATTGTTATTATCTATTCTATTCATATCATATAGTTGACCATAGGTCAATTCAATCTCAATTCTGAGTGATTAGTATTCTAACTATTGTATTATTTGAGTTCTTTGACTTGTTCGTTACCAGCTTACCCTTCAGACTAGCCCAAACTTACATCTTGGGAACTCGGTAGTATAATTGAGTGGGAGTGTTAATCATAGAAATGAACATTTATAGCTCTTGATGAAGAAGTGAAACGATGGTTTCCTATTAGTTTGGTTCAAGGTGCTAAATGATAGAGATCTCATTTCAGTATTACTATTAGTTTACTGAATTATCATTTACAAGGAACTAAGTGTTTTAAGGATAAAATACAATGAGGGGTCAAATGGCATTTTAGTCCCATCTCATTGTGGACCATCTATAGAGGATTGAGTGAAAATTATGGTTGTAACAATGGATAATTAATAACGTATCTATATTTGATATAGAGCGTTTTATGAATTCAAGAGTGCAATTCCGAGTCTTTAGTGGAGTCATGAGGAATTAATAAGTTAGTAAATTTATTTGTTAGATTTATGATAACTTATTAGAGCTTGATGTCATAGGCCCAAGGTTCCCACTGTACCTTGGATGAAATCATCTAGATAGTCTCAATTAATTGATTTAATTATCAATTTGAATTATCAAAGTTGATCAGGTCAATTTTGGATAGTTTCACAGAGTTATGGAATTTAGAGAAGAAAATAGAAATTAGGGCAGATTTATTAATTAAGATAAATTGGTATCTAAATTAATAAATAGGTTTAAATCAAGGTTCAAATTATAAATAATTAGTTAATTAATTAAATCAATAGAAAATAATACAAGGCTTGATTTTAAGTCCAATGGGCTTATAATCAAATGGGAAATTTCACGGGCCTAAAGCCTATGATAATTTCGACCTAAGGCTGTTAATTGGCTATTATTTTATTGATTTTTTAATTAAATTAAATGGCCTAATTGAGTCTATAAAAGGAGTGCTAAGTGAGAGAAGAAAACACAAGTCACAAGTCAGATTTTCTGATAGTATTTAGATTCTCTCTAAACATAAGTCATTTTCTAAGCCTCTTTGTTATTTTCTATTCTTCTCTCTGTATCTATCTCATGTGATGAGAATTACCCACTCTAGGCTAGGTGATTCTAAGGATACTTTGGAAGATTGTGAAGAAAATTGAAGATCGGTTCAGTTGCTTGATAATACTCTGCAACAGAAAGGATACAAGGGTTAGAGAAACTGAGGGAATGACTCATTCATTCCGTTGCATACAATGTAAGTATTCTTATCATTGTTTCTCTTTGAATTCAATTTTCTAAATATGTTCTAGGTTATCTCATATTAATTTGTTTAATATTAGATCTATATGAAAATAAATAAAGATCATGTATGAGTTTTCCCAACAACTGACCTCAGAGCCTTTGGCAATCTTTATTTTCATGCATGAACATGTTAAAAATTATTTTATTTGATGTGTTTGAATAATTGGTTGGTTTTTCATGTTTATATGAAGCATATTGATTTTATTTGATGATTAGTGTACGCCCTGGATTTCCCACGGGCTGTTTAGCAGGACGATCCTCGGACTAAACATGATTTAGCCCGAGGCTCCCACAGGCCAGAGGCTTTATCTTCAGGACGGGCCCTTTCTAGCTCGAGGGGATGGAGTTTCCTGCTCCCTCTTGTTGTTCCAGGAGCTGGGAACAACATCCGGCGACCACTGACGGATCAGCTCGGGTTATGGATTGCTCCGGTAGTGAGCTTCTCAGGAAGCTCTGACCCTATGGGAAGTCAACACGCAAGATAAACGTGCATAATCCTGCCATCACGTGTCCGATATCCCCCTGACTTCTCGGACACGCCGCAGGAACGTGCGTATTCAGACACCCACGGACGGGTTGGGCCGTGCGGCCCATTATCTCCTTCCATACTGATTAGACCACACTTATGTGTCAGGTTTAGGAAGTAATCATGAATATCACAGACTTGATATGACAAATGGTAAGGTCACGGGATGACCTCCCTACCAATTTCCAGGTGCCTTCTCCTATAAATATGGAGACCCTGGGAATTGATAGGGGTTGGAAAAAATAGTCTTGTAAGAACTATATATTTGGTAAACCAATTACCCAGAAAAGATCAATAATATTGACTAGTGGAGTAGAAGGATTTTTAACCTTCGAACCACTTAAAAACGTGTTTAAGGTCACCTAGTTCTTTTCACAAAGATTTCATATCTGCGGCGGTTCTACTTTTAAGTACTAATCTCTTTCTCTTCTTCTCTTAATTACCTGTTGCCGAAGAACCGCGTCAACAGTTTGGTGCTTTCATTGAGAGCAAGTCCAATAAGTACTACCACAAACATACAACTATGGTGACCACTCGATCCAAACATGGCAACGAGACAGAACAGCATGATGGGCAGGAGGCCCGCCATGTTGCCCTCCCCGAGGAGCAAGTTTCTGAAGTCCAGCAAAGGCCAGGAAAGCAGCCGGCCGGCCAAGACGACACTGGTAGTTCGACGCCCCGGCCGCCTAATCCGAATCCAGGTTATTATACTGCGGTGGAGATGGAGAATGCTCAACTGAGGAGCCAGCTAGCAGCAGCTGGTCAGCAAATCCAGGATATTCTGAGTCGACTACCCCCTCTCACAACCAACGGTAACGTTGGAGAGAGGCAAGGCGAGGCTCCTAAGTCTCGCCGGAGTAATCGATCCAGGTATAGCCGTTCGGGTAGACTCCCTGCAGCCAACTCCACCCCTTCATCACGCCATCAAGAGGCGAACTTCAGGGAAATGCCTCAGACCGAACCGCAGCAGTACAGCCGTTCGGTTAGGACATCAACCCCAAGCTCTCAGCCTTCCTCGAGGACACCCGGAAGAGATAGGGGAAATTCCCAAAGGAGGGCCGAGGAGATCCGGAGACGTCAGCCCGTCCCCGAAGAGCGTCCAGTTCCTCGTCCAGATCGCCCAGCGCGAAACCATCAAGCTGGCAGGGCCGAGAGGCCCCCACCAAATTTAGTCCGTCCAGACGGCACTAGGATCGCCTCTCCGGTCAGGCATCCTCCTTCTCCCATCAGATACCCGTCTCCTCAGCCCGTCCGAGACATCCCGACCTACATAAATAGTAGGAGAGACCCGCCATCGGCCGGGCCTTCCCGGCGCAGCAGGGTGCCGGGGGAAGGATCAGGTCGGAGCCGCCAAAGACGCACATCGAGCCTGTCCAGCAGGAGTCACTGGACCGGTAGTGCACGGAGTGATCTTTCGGGAGGAGACCTGCGACAACGACTAAGTTCAGCACAAAGTCACCATAATACCCATGGAGGCGACCTTCGAGATCGCCTCAACTCTCACAGAGAGGATCGAGTTAGGGATGGTAGCCAGGCCCACTCAGTTGGGGTCCGATCCGAAGTATGTAATGGCGGGAATGCCCCAAATGACCTATCTCCAGATAGGAGGGGCAATAACCCGCCTAATATGTACAACGGGTCCAGAGCTGTTGAACAGCCCCGGAATAACCCAGGATCTCAGGACAAAACCCTAGAGCGCTTAACTCAAATGGAGGAGTTGATGAAGAAGCTCTTGTCGGAGAAAGAAAAAGACGAATATGATTCAGGGGATGAGATGGAGCTCTTCGCCCCCAACATAGCAGCAACGGCATACCCTTCTGGCTTTCGTATGCCTCACTTGTCAAAGTTCAACGGGGATGGAGACCCATCTGACCACTTAGGGATGTTCAACACCCTAATGATGGCTCATAACATCGGGCCAGAGCTTCGTTGCTTGATCTTCCCTTCCACCCTAACTGGACCTGCCAGGCAGTGGTTCAAACAAAGTAAAAGGCAGTCAATCAGCTCCTTGAAGACCTTTTCGGCTGACTTCAAGAGGGCATTCCGCGCCTCTCAGGCCGCCAGGGTCCAGGCCGACTCCCTAGCTAACGTGAGACAGCAACCTGGAGAAACGCTAAAAGCCTACTTGAGCAGATTTGCAAATGTCGCTGCTCGAGCCAGAGACGCCGACGACAGCTCCAAACTCATGGCTATGAGGACCGGGATCCTAGTAGGCGGAGATCTGTGGAAGGATATTCAAAGGAGGGGGGTCAGCTCAGTTAGTGAATTCCTTAATAGAGCCCAAGAATGGATAAACTTGGAGGAAGCTGAAGCTTCAGCCGCGGGGACCAGCCAGGTCCTCGAGAAGCCCGCTGGGGCGGGAACAGAGATCGTAGTAGCGACTCCCGACGTCACGCAGAGCAATCCATAAGCGGGGCAGGATCATACCAGCTTTATGACCCCGACTAATGTCTATTGTTATAAGGTCATGCCGTTCGGTCTTAAGAATGCCGGGGCAACCTACCAAAGGCTGGTAAATAGAATGTTCGCGGATCAGATCGGGAAGAACATGGAAGTGTACGTCGATGATATGCTTGTCAAATCAAAGACTGCCACCAACCACGTTGCCGACCTGGAAGAATGTTTTAACATACTGCGAGAATATGGCATGAGGCTCAATCCTCATAAATGCACTTTCAGTGTCGCATCGGGGAAGTTCTTGGGTTTCATAGTCAATACCCGAGGAATCGAGGCAAATCCCGACAAGATCAGGTCACTGCTCGAGCTTCCATCCCCCAGGTCGCGGAAAGATGTCCAACGCCTCACAGGAAGGGTGGCGGCACTGAACCGGTTCATTTCCAAATCGACCGACAAGTGCCTGCCTTTCTACAACCTGCTCCGCGGAAACAAGAAGTTCGAATGGACAGTAGAGTGCGAGGGCGCATTCCTCGACCTAAAAACGCACCTAGCTGAGCCACCTGTGCTATCAAAGCCCAGGGTAGGAGAACCTCTTTTCCTCTACATGGCCGTGACTGAGGACGCAGCTAGTGCCGTTCTGGTGCGAGAAGAGGACCAGGCTCAGAAACCGGTTTATTACATCAGCAAGAGACTCCTCGGAGCTGAGTCAGGGTACCCGTTGATGGAAAAGCTGGCGTTCTGCCTAATCACGGCCTCGCGAAAACTCAGGCCATACTTCCAGTCCCACTCTGTACACGTCATGACCGATCAGCCTCTAAGGCAGGTTTTGCAAAAGCCTGAAGCCTCGGGACGCTTGCTAAAGTGGGCGGTCGAACTCAGTCAGTTCGAGATTTTCTATACTCCCTGAACTACCATAAAAAGTCAAGCCTTGGCCAACTTCGTGGCAGAATGCGCGGGATTCCGTGAGATCCCATCGGAAGATTCACAACAGCTCACATCCTCAGGCTCATCGTGGAGGATCTTCGTTGATGGCTCATCTAACGAGAACGGCTCCGGGGCCGGAATCATTCTGATATCCCTAGAAGGACATAGATTCCATTCGGCGCTGAGGTTCGGGTTCAAGGCATCCAACAACGAGGCAGAGTACGAGGCCTTGTTAGCCGGACTTAGGATAGCTAGCGAGCTAAAGGCAAGCTCTGTCCAATGCTTCAGCGACTCCCAGCTCGTGGTGAATCAGGTCTTAGGCGAGTATCAGGCGCGGGGTCCCAAGATGGCCTCTTATTTGGCTAAGGTAAAATCCGAATTGTCTACGTTTGGGCAAGGGTCGATCGAGCAGATACCTCGGGAGCAGAACGCCAATGCAGATGCTCTCGCCAAGCTCGCCACCTCGGGGGAGGCAGAAACCCTGGGGTTGGTGCCAATTGAGTTCTTGGACAAACCAAGCATAGACGGAGATCGAGCGGATATTGAGATGATTGACATCAGTCCGACCTGGATGACTCCCATTGTTGAGTACCTCGTCGAGGGCAAGTTACCCGAAGGGCGCAACGACGTACGGCGAGTCCTTTATCAAGCTTCGAGATATACGCTAGTCGAGGGGGTGTTGTACCGACGTGGGCATTCATTACCTCTCCTCCGGTGTGTTCTTCCAAGTGAGGCGAAGGCCATCCTGCAGGAAGTTCATGATGGATTCTGCGGAGATCACACTGGGGAGCAAAGCCTGGCCTTGAAGATTCTTCAGCAGGGTTTTTACTGGCCGACTCTGTCCAAAGACTCGATCTCATACGTAAAATCAAATGTTTCTCGTTATTTGCAAGGGTAATTTTAAAGTAACAACAAAAGACCCTTTCCCAGTTACTTGGGGGGCATATGGTACCCGGATATATCCAGGTCTCCTTAACGACTTAGGTGTTAATTTTTATCTATGGATAAGAGTTATCACAAACTAAGTCCTATCCTGGTCTTAACCAGGTCATAAAACTTGGAAGTTAACAAAAATTTGTTGACCGTGGTTCTTCTTTAAAGAGCCCGGGATACGGATAAAAGTTGACGCGATCTGAGTTTTTTCAAAATAAGCTCCTGGTCTTAACCAGGTCATAAAACTTAGAAGTTAGCTAAAATTTGTTGACCGAGGTTCTTCTTTAAAGAGCCCGGGATACGGATAAAAGTTGACGCGAACTAAGTTTTTTCAAAATAAGCTCCTGGTCTTAACCAGGTCATAAAACTTAGAAGTTAGCTAAAATTCGTTGACCGAGGTTCTTCTTTAAAGAGCCCGGGATACGGATAAAAGTTGACGCGAACTAAGTTTTTTCAAAATAAGCTCCTGGTCTTAACCAGGTCATAAAACTTAGAAGTTAGCTAAAATTTGTTGACCGAGGTTCTTCTTTAAAGAGCCCGGGATACGGATAAAAGTTGACGCGAACTAAGTTTTTTCAAAATAAGCTCCTGGTCTTAACCAGGTCATAAAACTTAGAAGTTAGCTAAAATTTGTTGACCGAGGTTCTTCTTTAAAGAGCCCGGGATACGGATAAAAGTTGACGCGAACTAAGTTTTTTCAAAATAAGTTCCTGGTCTTAACTAGGTCAGAAAACTTAGGAGTGAACTAAAAATTTGTTGAACGCGGATCTTATTTAAAGAGCCCGGGATACGGATAAAGTTAACTCGAACTACGTTCATAAAAATAAAGAGTGATAAATTAGCAAACTGGAAGGAGAAAGGCAGCGTGTGAGTGTCAAAGCCTTAGAAGAAGGGGGCACTTTACCGTTAAAGTCATGTCCATAGCGGACTCTATAACTCGGACCGGGCTCGTTGTTTCGATGGCCCGGAGCTCCTTCTCCCTGATATTGTAATAGTGGCTGACGGCGTAGCTGGCCGACTCGTACACCGTACCCCGGAAATGCTTCGGGCATCTTCTCCAGAGCCCGGGGGTCGACCGGGATATGCACGTCCGGGGCTGCCGCGGCCAGATTCCCGACCTCTATTACCCCGTCCTGGGCGGCCAGTGGAGATCGTTGGGGTGGCGGATGCATGAGTCCTGTCCTGGTGACAGGGAGGTTCGCCCCCGCGACCTGGGATGACGGGTCTCTCTCCTTCTCCGTAGCTGGGGATTTGGTGGAGACCCCGGTCGAGCTCTTGGACTCGCGAAGCCTCTTTAACCTCGGCCCCGCTGGGGGATTCCCACCAAACACAACGCCCCGCAGACTATTCCCGGGCTGAGACATCTCTTCTGCCAAAGAGCAAAAAACACGGTTATCAGCAATCATACAGAAATAAAGGCAATAAGAAAGCAAATACTAAGGGAGCCCTACCCCCCGAGCTGGAAGAGCCTAGGACGATTATCTCACGAACTGGCAAAGGTTCTAGGTCCGGTTCTGAATCGGGGCAGGACTCTTCTACGTACTGCCTAATCCCCGGAGCATAGACGCCCCTTTGGAGCGCAGGCCACGTGCGTAAATTGGTCCCGTACTCCTCAAAAATGGCCGACCTAAAGGCTAGGGTATTATCTACTACTACGGTACCCTTGGGCCGACTCTCTTGGTTGTCCAGCACGAGCTGGTCAACGCAGTGGAGCAGAAGCGTGTCCAGGTTCGGATTCCTTGGGTGACGATGGACGAGCTGCCTAGGGTTGAACCTAACCAGCCGGGGGTCTGCAGTGGCCCTATCTACGTTCTTAAATAAGTAAAAGTTACCTTGACCGGAAGGACCCGCGGCTGCTCCGGATTGGACCCTCTCCTCGATCATCCCCTGGGCGACCTCCAAGCTCCTCTTCCTGTTCCTCACCAGAGGAACTTCCTCACCTTCTTCCTCGCCTTCGTCATCTGCGACCTCCTCCGCGACGGTCGGCCTGTTTTCGCGGGCTGGGGGAGGACCCCGGGGCCTTTTCAAATTCAAAGTCTGATTTGGGAAAATCAGCTTGCAGAATACCATCGCCTCGTCTGTCACGAGCACGCGGTAGTCTTTCTCACTGGGAGGCAGGTTCGCCAGTGTGTCGTATTGACCCCCGAGGGTCACGGACTTTTCGGTCCTCGAGTAGATGGCTGCAAGGTTGGTTGAAATCAGAATTGGAATAAGGGACGAGCTAAAATAAGATAACCGTTAAAAGGCGAGCTAAATGGAGGATTACTTACGAGGGCGGTTGAAATAATGATGATCGCAGTTTCGGAACCCAGTAGACATAAAAAACTGGTCTTTGAAGTCATTTGGATGGCTCGGCAGCTCGATCACTGTTGCTGTGTTAGGGAAGCGGGTTAAGTAATAGAACCCGTCGCCTCGCCCCCGCTGGTCCGGGCTGGCTTTGAAGCAGAAGAAATATAAGATATCAGCAGGAGTGGGGACCTCCCACTCATGCTTTTGGAACAAATACCTCAGTCCCGCCAGCAGACGGTAGGAATTGGGGGGGAGCTGAAATGGGGCCAACCCCACATAGTTCAGAAAATCAGCAAAATACTGATCCAGGGGGAGGAAGGCCCCTGCCTTGAAGTGTTCCCCGCTCCAGGCCGCGAACGACTCGTCGAGCGGCGTGCAGCTCCTCTCCCCATCCGCAGCAGGTCGGGCGATCACGGAGGTCTTCCCCAGAGGAATGTTGTGGTTAAGGAAGATTTTGGTGATCTTTGCCTGGCTGGTTATCTTCGAGACGATTCTCTCCGCCTCGAAAAACGCGTCAGGAGCCACCTCGGCCTGCTTCTCCACCGCCGGTCCAAAGTGAGGAATTGGCGAGCTGGTCACCACCGCCTTTCCTTTATCCTTCTGGGAGGCCGAACTTCCCACATTCTTCTGTGGCAGATTTCTCTTTGGAGCCATCTGGTCGCCTATCGAACAAAAGAAAACACTTTAGAAAAGGCGACCCAAGCAGGAGAGTGAGGCAAGTATTAAGTACACGAGCTGCGGTAAGACCAGCCCGTGGAGAATGGTGCCACGCGTTCCAAGGAACACGCGCCTATGCCCTCAACAGATCCCAGATTACTCGGAATTCGTGTGTCAGATGGCTCAGAGTAAGGAAAAAAAATTTGCCTTGGGGGGAAAGTTTCAACAGGCAAGGCGTGGCAAAACCGCTTTTAAGGCGTATTCCCTAAGCTACCCGGTTTTTGCACCCAAAGTTCCTACGGATCCTACCCAGAAATTGTTCCTAAGAGAGAATCATGGAACCCATGTTCTAAGGCGATGTCCCATGGCAAGTGTGCCCTAATCAAAGAAGGGCCGTCACCCTCCATATCCGCGCGACCCAGAAAACCTCTGCATGTGGCTACAGTAAAATTTTTTACCTAGGCTACAGTGGCATGCTTTCAAAAATAAACAGGGACAGAAGACTTACAGTATAGGGTTGGATGGTGAGCGAGGTTGCTGCGCTGGTAGGAGCTTCGTTGGCACAGTAGTCTCCAAGGCCTTGAAGGAACTCGCACGCTTAAGCTTCGTGAACGGAGAAGATGAGAGCAATGGAAATGTGGGTTTTGTTCTTCGGAAGGTCAGAGAGAAAAGAAGGAAATTTGAGAGGTTCTTAATGGTAAGGTGGTCCGCGCGGGGGATGACCACCCCCCTTTTTATACAAGGGGGGATCACGTGTAAAAGGCTCCTGGGAGATCCTCCACTCGAAATGTGAAACGACGGCTGGACAGTAGGCTAGGCCATTTAATGCGGTTCTCGTAGAGTGTACCGTCGCCACCCACGGCGTTCCACGTATCAGACGCATGCGAAAAGCATGGAATGCGAAGGGTTGTGGGAGAAGTCTAAAAGCTCCTACTATGGTCTCCCATGTCTGACGTCATGGACCACGAGCAGGAGCTTGGGGGGCAGATGTACGCCCTGGATTTCCCACGGGCTGTTTAGCAGGACGATCCTCGGACTAAACATGATTTAGCCCGAGGCTCCCACAGGCCAGAGGCTTTATCTTCAGGACGGGCCCTTTCTAGCTCGAGGGGATGGAGTTTCCTGCTCCCTCTTGTTGTTCCAGGAGCTGGGAACAACATCCGGCGACCACTGACGGATCAACTCGGGTTATGGATTGCTCCGGTAGCGAGCTTCTCAGGAAGCTCTGACCCTATGGGAAGTCAACACGCAAGATAAACGTGCATAATCCTGCCATCACGTGTCCGATATCCCCCTGACTTCTCGGACACGCCGCAGGAACGTGCGTATTCAGACACCCACGGACGGGTTGGGCCGTGCGGCCCATTATCTCCTTCCATACTGATTAGACCACACTTGTGTGTCAGGTTTAGGAAGTAATCATGAATATCACAGACTTGATATGACAAATGGTAAGGTCACGGGATGACCTCCCTACCAATTTCCAGGTGCCTTCTCCTATAAACATGGAGACCCTGGGAATTGATAGGGGTTGGAAAAAATAGTCTTGTAAGAACTATATATTTGGTAAACCAATTACCCAGAAAAGATCAATAATATTGACTAGTGGAGTAGAAGGATTTTTAACCTTCGAACCACTTAAAAACGTGTTTAAGGTCACCTAGTTCTTTTCACAAAGATTTCATATCTGCGGCGGTTCTACTTTTAAGTACTAATCTCTTTCTCTTCTTCTCTTAATTACCTGTTGCCGAAGAACCGCGTCAACAATTAGCAATTTTTAGGTTACTTTGTTGTGTTTTCTATGTTATTAATTTTTATATATGCTTTATTTTGTGTAAAATATGTTAAAAATTAAATAGAAAATGACTTTTGTTTGAAAAATTGCTCAAAAAAAAAAATCAGAAATTTTTTGCCCTGGCTGCCCATGCGCGTGCACCAGCCACCCATGCACGCAATGAACAGTACCGGGTAATGTTCATTTTAATTTCTTTTTTAGTTTTTTAATTTTTTAAATTAAAGAAAATTAGCAAATTGTGGAAATTAATTATTTATAATTAAAGCCAAAAATATCAGATTTGTTTTTGTATCTAAAAATGTTTTTTTTTAATAAGATATTTTATTAGTTGAGATTTAAATAATTTGATATTTTCTACAAAGATTCAAAATCAAATAGACTAACAACTTAATTTTAAGTCTTTTAATATATTAAAATATTAGAATTAAGATATTAGATATTTAAGATATTTTCTTTTAAATTTTTGATATTTTTACTAAATCTTTATTTGAAAATATAAAAATGTGTTTATTCTATAGTTTTTAATATTTAAATTATTTGAAATTTGTTAGTTAGATATTTTCATGGATAATTGAATTTTTTTAACTGTTTTAAGATATTTTAGGGTTGTTATAACTATTAATATATTTTTTTGGAAATGGATAAAATATTAGCTTATTGTTGTAACAACACAAGATATTTTTGAAAAACAATTTAGATATTGATTTAAAATTTAAAATTGGTTAAATTTGAAAAATATCATTTTTTCAACAAATTAATAAAATAGTTTTTTAATAAATGGGATTTAAATTAACTTTGGTTAATTGTTGATAAATCCTATTTAAATTAAATTAATATTTTTTTTCAAATTAACCTAAAACCAAGTTGATTGTTGATAAATGAAATTTAAATTAACTATTGTTAATTGTTGATAAATTTCATTTAAATTGACTTATTTTTGTAAAAATTTAATTAATTTGAATTTTTTTTATAAACTCTAGATAATTAATTGTGGTATTTTTGCAAATGAAATAAATTGTGGTATTTTTGCATAAATTCATAGACTTGCTCATATAATAACATAATTAGACCCATCCAATTATAACATGTCTCTTTGCACTATATATGGTATTTTTGCAATTGGGCTTAGATGCATATAGTGGCCCATATGTTTGTTAGATATATGAATTTTGCCAAATAAAATATTCATAAAATGATAGGTTTTATTTGGGCCCATTAGAAAATGTAAAGTATAAATTCCTCTCTTGTGGGTGATTCCACTTGTGAATGCCTATTTGCTTTGCATGACTATGGGCCTAATCAATTAATAACCATTAATAAAACGAAGGTTTAAATTCCTGTCTTTTGGACCTTGTATGGAAGATTGGGGGCCTTTGCAGTGGGAACGACATACTGGACCCATCCTTCCTCTATACAAGCCCAATTGTTATGGCCCATTTACCTGAGTTGGACTTAATTGTATAGGTTCATTATATTAGTTAAACCTAAATATTGATTAGCAACAAATTAATTCTAAATTTATTGAATTTGTTTCAATGTGACACTTTAGAATTAATAGGAAATTATAGGACTTTGGTTTTAATTTTTTTTTTGAAGAACCATAGTCATTAATTTTTTAAACATAAATAATAAAAATACTATTTTTTAATTTTATAATGAGCTTATTTTAAGTATTTTTATTCGATATCCACCGTTGGTTTAACATAGTCCATAGCTTAATGGGGCCTCGAGGCTCTAATTCATCCCCCTATGGAAGGTGTTCATTAGTTATTTTGACAAGGTTAGATTTCGAAAGATAGATAATTATAGGTCAAATTCTACTAAACTCACCCCTACGGTGACTACTAGGAATAAATCTATGATTATCAAAACCGTGGGTCTCGCTCATAAAATAAGAGATTTTGTTTTCTTATTTTGATCGAATAGTAGGTTGTTAATAGTGGCGTCCATTATTAAATGAGTTTACAACTCTATTTAACTAGTGGTATTTTTTACTCTCGCCAACCGGGACAAGGATATCATAGATTAGTAAAAAAACCTAAAGAAATAGAGATATGATTGTTTTTGGTATTTTTTCTCATATCTTACATATTTTTGGTATATGTTGTGTTGTGTTAACCGAGATTTTCGGCAACTCTATTAATAACTAATATTTACTGATAATTATAATGAAAGCAGAAGATTAACACGGGGTTTTTACGTGGTTGCGGTGTTAACTAGCCTTAGTCCACGAGTCTATATTATTAGAGCTTCAAGAACCTTTTACAATGGAGTTTTTCCTCTATATTTTGACAGAGTTTCTGTCTTTTTGGTGAAAAGGGGACCCCTTTTACAGTGTTCTGTAGCTTATATTTATAGGCTAATGGGAACACCGGGCTTGGGCCGGGTCCGACCTAGGCCCATTGGAGGAATGGATATAGGTGGCCTTTCTAGTGGAGGCCCAATACAAAAGGTACAAAATACATGAATTCCAAGCCAGCTAAGGCCCAACAGGTTGACCTTAGAGCTACGTCTCGCCCGACAAAACGACGCTTTTGGTCTGATCACTTCGAGTTACGAGGCAGATTCAGGAGACAAGACCAGTCAGAGTATTTGGATGCGCAGACCTGGCACATCGGCGTGCAATCCCGAGGTGGCCTTTTCTGCAAGTGAAAAGTGGGGACAACGCCCACGTGGAGCGAGTGGCATCAGGGTCCTGGACGCCTGGACCCTTCAACCGGGGGTGTGGTGATCCGGGTCCGTTTACCCTTGTCCCATTTCGTTTACCATAGGCCCGGACCATATCAGGGTCCGAGATCGGGACGCGTAGGCCGCGGTGGTCCGAACGCTCTGTACGCCGCCCGGACTATCATCGCGGAGAACGGAGCCGGAGGGACATTCCGGACCCCTCCAATGGGCCCAAACATGAACTCCCGATCCATACCCTTCCCTTTGGACACTCCATACCAAGAGGCCTTGGGTCGGGCCCGCGTGCTTACATGGCCCCTGACAGTGGGCCTGGACGAAGGCCCCGAGCCCATGCAGGAAATGGGGATAACATTTACCCCCCAAGCCTTCGCCTAGGTCTGCCAAGAGGAGGGTTGCATCGTCCCTACGACGCTTGCTTGGTTGCCTCCTCAGTTCCTGCCCGAGTTCGTGGGTCCAGGTCAGAAGGCCGTGGCATTGGTTGGATGCTTGGCCCGGATAGTTTTCCACGATCCGGGGACGTTTATCTTTGTCCCGCTTTATGGCAAGGATACACGTGTCGTCAGATGATTGCTGCACGGGTCTTGAAAGGTCGCCTAGACCCCCCAAGGGTCGCTAGGCCTAGACTAGGGTGTCAGCGCACGTCTCGAGGCGTCCCATCCGCACGGGGGGGCATCATTAATGTCCCTGGAACGAGGTGGACCGTAGGATGGGGCGACCTGTGGCATCCGCCACCCCTGGGCCGTCAGATCTGAGACGGCGAGGATCCAACCTGAAAGGACTCGTAAATGTCCCTGCGTGACTCCTGACCGTCTGATGAAGAGGCACCCGTCTGTTGGATCGTGGGCCAGAACTTGGGGCCATTATTAATGTCCCTGGAACGAGGTGGACCGTAGGATGGGGCGACCTTTGGCATCCGCTACCCCTGGGCCGTCAGATCTGAGACAGCAAGGATCCAACCTGAAAGGACTCGTAAATGTCCCTGCGCGACTCCTGACCGTCTGATGAAGAGGCACCTGTCCATTGGATCGTGGGTCAGAACTTGGGGCCATTATAAATACCCCACGGACACCACATTTGACACTTTTACCTCTTCGAACCAGCTTAAGAACCGATAAACGCTACACGAGCCTTGCATGTCCGACATTACCGACGACCTACATCGCCACCTGCTAACTCTGCACCGCCGCCTGTTCCCCAGAACCCCAATCTCCGTTCTTCTACCTGAAGACGTGTCTCGGGTTTGTCCTGCCGACGAACTACTACACCGGCTGCACCATTTCAAGAACGAGGTTCTGCCGTCCTTACAGTCGGACAACCATCATCTTCTACGGTCGACACCACACAGTAAGTCTTTTTAACTCTCTTGACAACTTTGTGAACTTATGTTCTTTTGATGCGTGTGTTTAGGCTCTATGCTTAGTTGTTAGAAAGGCCGCCCGGTCCGGGTTGCTCTGTATCTAGACGCTTCCCGGACAGAGGGCGGGCCTTAGCAGTCTCCTCTTTTCCCGATCAAGGTCCTCTGGCTCTTCGGAGTCCCGGGCCTAGTCCGAAGGGGCTCCAAGCAGTCCCTAGGAGATCCCCCGTACCTTGATCGACTTTCTTGGGTTCAGGTACTGACTGCTTGGCTTTCTTGCTTTGTTCCCAGATCACCAGCTATGGCAATGGGCATTACGCTCCATTCTGAAGAGGAGGTCAATAGGGCCACTATCGCCGTTCCTGGATCCTAGACGCCCAAGGGCAACAAATGGGAAATGGATGTGACGGCCAACTCATTCCAGAATTACCAGATGATAATGCTCCTGGAGCAACGTCTGGGCATCGAATCAACTCCGGGCCTCTTTCACAATCGCCTGGCCAGGCTCGAGGAGCGGGCGCATACGTCCGTGGAAGGATTTGAAGCCTGGAGTGCTGGCCATATCAGCGCGGGAGCTACGCTCCCGCTTTATGACTATTTCGTGTGGTTCCTAACATACGTGGGAATCGCATCGTTCCAACTTCTGCCACAAGCGTACCGTCTACTCGCTGGATGGCGGGTGTTTTGCGCTGCGAAGGAGATTGCAGAGCCCACCCCTGCGGAGGTCTTGTACTTCTACAAGATGGAGCCGCAGGTTAATGTGAAGGATAAGAACCTGGAAGGCTTTTACAGGATGAAGCCGCGGAGCAGCTATCCCGCTCCTACCAGCTCCTGGAAGCATCCCCCAGACGTCAAGCATTATTGGTTCATGACGTCCGGGTTCCTTGTGGACAAGAACCCCACACTGCTGCTGGACTTCCAGCGAGTGGGTAAGTATTTCCCTAGACCTCTCTTTTATTCATCTTTTCTACTCGTCTCTTATCATATCTTCCGGGTGGCAGGGCCCTTCGCTTAAACCCCCCTTACCGAGTTCATCCTGGAGAGGAGGAGATTTTATGCTAAGTTGACTGCGGAGGATCTGGACGTAGGGGACTACGTCACGGACGACAATCTCCGGCTGGTTGGGATGCTCGCGGCCACCCAGACCATTGTTATCCCGAACCTTCGGGGCATCCCCTGCGAGAAGAACATCGACGTCCGGGAGCAGTTGGCTCTGGACCACATTGCCACTGTGGTAACAGCAACGCGGGCCGACGCGACCCAGCGTAAGAAGAACCAGCCCCCAGCGGAAGTGGCCACCTCAGATGAGCTGGAGGAGCTCTTCGAAGATGCCCTACCAAACGTCGGGACTCCCAGGGCTAGCGTATCGGGGCGAGGTAACTCCCCTTTAATCTTAACTTATGCTCCTCAAGTCGGGGACTTAGCTAGGGATAGGCTAGTACCACCGGGCCCCGCGTTTGGGGCCGATGGGGAGTTGAGGCCTTCGGTTCCCGTTCCCGTAGGCTTAGAGGTCCTCATGTTCTTATCCGAGTTCCTCCAGTACGGGGGCTTCTTGAACCCGGACGACGTAGGGGATCGGGTCCATTCATTTGCTTTAAGGGAATTGAGTCTCGCCCGGGGACTAGATGAGGGTTCGTCCCGGGTCATTTCCAACTGCTGTGTGTGTTTTCATCTGTTCGGTTTATTGTCCTAACTCCTTTTTCTGTACTTTTACAGAGGGCTCCGACATGTCAAACCCCGCCAGCGAAATGAGGCGACTCATCAAGGACATGGCGGCCAGGAAGGGAAATGAGGTGACGGGCTCGGAGCCCCGCCTTTCCAGGGAACTACCTAGGACGGAGCTCCGTTCAGGTGAAGAAGCTCTGGCCGTGGTCCCCTTCCAAGCCGTGGAGCCTGCTGCAGACTTCACTTCTGACCAGCCCCCCGTAATTGATTTGGAGGCGGGCGCGGCTGTCAGCCGGAGCTCCGGGAAGAGGGGCCCGGAGGCAGACGCTGGAGAAGGCAACATCGGGAAGAGGCCCCGAACGACGTGGGCCGGCTCGACTGAAGAATCACACGGGGAGAGTCGGCTGACCGCGAAGGAAATCCCTACACCGCCAGTTCTTCCCCTTCGCCCAACTCTTCTCGAGGAGGGGGAGTCAGCCCTGCGGGATGAGCAGTCCCGGCTGATCAACCGAACCTGGGAAAACGGCCGGTGCTGGAGGGACGACACTTACAAGGCCCTGACGATCCGTCGCCAGGTTGAATTCTTGGATCGTCCTGCCGAGTTCAGCGCTCCCTAGCCAATTGTGGACCGACTAGTCGCCGAAGCGGTCTTCCGCCCTAAACTCGGCCAGGACACAGCCCCCCTGGCGGCTAATCTGTTGGACCAGGTTGGGAGCACCATGTCCAACCTTCAGCTGAAGAGGTACGCCACGATAGCCAACCCGGACGTGCTGTTCATCTCCCAGGCCCTCCGCCACCAGGCCATTGCGGTAACTTTTACTTCTCTTATACTCCTTCCCTCACTTGTTGATGATGGTTTTGTTTTCTAACTTTTCTTTGCTCCATGTTGATCTGTTGTCCCAATGTAGTGCCGATCTGATGGCCGAGCTTGCCATAAAGATGGAGACGGCCAAGCTGGAGTTGGAGGCGGCCGTGAATCAGAGGGAGGCCGCCAAGGAGGCCCTTGGCCAGGAGACGGCCCTCCTCCAGGTAGAGGTGGCCCGTGTGAAGGCAGAGCGCGAGGAGCTCGGCCGCGCCAAGGCCAGGTTGGAAGAGGAGTTGTCCCGAAAGACAAAGGATGCTGATGAATGGGCGACGCTCTTGGAGATGGCCGAGGCACAATCCGCCCTGGACAAGGAGGAGATCTTGGCCTTGAAAGCCCGAGTCTGCGAACTGGGCGACTCTCTGCTTCAGGAGAAGGTGGCGCATGAAGCGACCCGTCACGAAAAGGAGGAGGCCAAGGGCCTACTTGACGTCACCTTTGACGAGGCCATCTACATGGCCTAGTGCAAGGATAAGAGTATGAATCTCCTTGTCTTCCCTGATCCTGAGTCAAAGCGGGGCGAGTACGAGGCCAAGGAGAGGGAGGATGCGGACCTCCGGGCGGATGCACTGTAGGCCCGAACCCCGACCTTGTACTTTTATTAGTGTTTTTGGCTTGTAATTAAATTTAAAACACTACTACCTTCTTTGGTTTATACGAAGGCTTCCTTCCATTGTTCCAAGTAGAAATTTCATTTTGTTGCAGCGACTAACTGAATGCAAGGGTTTAGTCCTGGTTCCAACGGCCTGGACTAGACCCAACGACTTAATTTTCCAAGTCTCTAATCCTGGCACCCAGTCCAGGGCCCTCGGGGCTTGGTTTAACTTGGAGCTTTGTTCTCCTTTTATCAGTTTTAGGCCCTGGATTTGCCCTGGGGCAAACCGGATGCTTTTATATCCCGAAGATCAATTGTCCGGATCAGACCAGCCATGAGCTCCGTCCTCTTTATTTTACTTCCCTAGACATCACTTGTCTAGGGCGAGGCCGGCCTTGGTCCCAGTCCTTCTTTACGTTGGACCCGCGGACGTCGTTCGTCCGGGGCGGGATCGACTTTTTGGGCCCGGTCCTCTGTTCTATACTCCGGGACATCGTTTCTCCGGGGTGGGACCAGCCTTGGGCTCGGTCCTCTTTTTTATACCCCCGGGCGTCGTTCGTCCGGGGTGGGACCGGCCTTGGGCTCAGTCCTCTTTTCTATACCCGCGGACGTCGTTCGTCCGGGGCGGGACCAGCCTTGGGCATGGTCCTCTATACCCCCGGAGGTTGTTCGTCTGGGGCGGGACCTGCCTTGGGCGTGGTCCTCTTTTATATACCCCCGGACGTCGTTCGTCCGGGGTGGGACCGACCTTGGGCTCGGTCCTCTTTTTTAATCCTCCAGACGTCGTTCGTCTGGGGTGGGACCGGGCTCGGTCCAATTTTTTATACCCCCGGACGTCATTCGTTCGGGGTGGGACCGGGCTTGGGCTCGGTCCTTTTTTATACCCCCGGACGTCATTCGTCCGGGGTGGGACCGACCTTGGGCTCAGTCCTTTTTTATACCCCCGGACGTCGTTTGTCCGGGGCGGGACCAACCTTGGGCATGGTCCTCTATACCCCCGGACGTCGTTCGTCCGGGGCGGGACCAGCCTTGGGCGTGGTCCTCTTTTATATGCCCCCGTACATCGTTCGTCCGAGGTGGGACCGACCTTGGGCTCGGTCCTCTTTGTTATAACCCCCGGACGTCGTTCGTCCAGGGCGGGACCAGCCTTGGGCATGGTCCTCTATACCCCCGGATGTCGTTCGTCCGGGGCGGGACCAGCCTTGGGTATTGCGTCTCTCGGACTGTGGTCCGAGCCGGGACTAGCCTAAGCTTGCGCCCTACCAGGTATTTAGTTTATACCTGGGATGATACCCCCCGCAAGTGAGCGGAGACGGGTCTGGGGTCTCTTGAGAAAGATTAGCATGGTTGTGACAATTGCCCTTTATGACGTTTTGCACACGTCATTTCCATTGTTCGAAAGAAATTCTCCCTGAGGCGTACATTGTTTACAACAAAAATATTAAACTGGGAAAAGCTCTAGGACTATTGATAGTATTTGCGGAGATGCTTTGCGTTCCAGGCTCGCGACACTTCTGAGCCATCAAGCCGCTTCAAGCGATACGTTCCGTGGCATACCTTGTGTTGGATCTCATATGGCCTCTCCCAATTAGGGCCCAGAACCCCCACTCCCGAATCTTGAGTAGCAGGGAAGATTCTTCGTAGGACTAGATCGCCGGTTCCAAACTTACGGCTCTTGACTCTGGAGTTGAAATGTCGCGCGATCTTGCCCTGGTACATCTTCAGCTGCACTTGCGACTCTTCCCGGATCTCTTCGATGAGATCCAGCGATTCCTGGAGTAAGGCATGGTTCTGGGTGGGATCATATGTGTCGCGTCGGTGGGACGGGACGGTCGCGTCGGTGGGACGGGACGGTCGTTTCGATTGGGATGACAGCTTCGCATCCATAGACCATAGAGTAGGGGGTGTGTCCGGTTGACGTCCTTTCGGTCGTCTGGTAGGCCCATAGTACGCGGGGGAGTTCCTCGGGCCATTTGCTCTTACAGGCCTGGAGCTTTTTCTTCAGTGTCCCCTTTAGGATTTTGTTCACTGCTTCTGCCTGCCCGTTTGCCTGAGGTCTGGCAACCGCGGAGAAGCTCTTCACTATACCGTGCCTTTCGTAAAAATCCGTGAAGTGGGCGCTGTCGAACTGCTTCCCATTGTCGAACACGATTTTGTAGGGGAGGCCATACCGACACACTATGTTGTTGATGATGAAATCAAAGGCCTTTTTGGAAGTGATTGTGTTCATGGGCTCTGCCTCAACCCATTTTGTGTAATAGTCCACAGCCACAATGACATACTTAACCCCTCCTTTCCCGGTCGGGAGGGATCCAACAAGATCGATCCCCCACACTGCGAAGGGCCAGGGGCTATTCATCAAGGTTATCTCTGTCGGGGGGGCCCGTGGGACCTTTGCGTACCTCTGGCACTGTTCGCACTTGCGGACGTAGTCTATACAGTCTTTCTTCATGGTTGGCCAGAAGTATCCTTGGCGCAGGATCTTCTTGGACAGACTAGGCCCGGCCGTGTGATCTCCGCAAAAACCCTCATGCACCTCATGCATGATGGTGCTCAGCTCCGTCTCGGACACGCACCTGAGGTAAGGCATGGATAGCCCCCGGCGGTAGAGTTTTCCGTCCATCATGACGTACTGGTGGGCCTGGTACAGGAGTTTCCTGGCTGCGGTCCGGTCGTTTGGAACTTCCCCGGTGGACAGGTAGAGGATCAGCGGTCCCATCCAGGAAGTAGAGTGGTCGACGGTGTGGACAGCGAGGGCCCTGATGCTCGGGACGGGGAGATGGTTGATGTGAACCAGTCTGGCCAGCTCGGCCTCTGCATCGGTGACCAGCTTCGCTAGTGTATCCGCGAAGACATTTTGCTCCCGGGGGATCTGGCGGATGGAATGCGCTACAAACGTTTGGAGCATTTCCCTCGTTTGAGTCACGTATGCCGCCATTCTCTCTCCCTTTGTCTGATACTCCCCCGAGATTTGTCTAACGACTAGCTGGGAATCGTTGTAAATTTCCAGGTTCGTTGCCCCTACTTCTCGGGCCAAGCGCAGACCGGCTAGGACAGCTTCATGCTCCACCTCGTTGTTCGATGCTGTGAACTTGAAATGGAGGGCATTTTGTAGCTGGTGCCCCCGCGGTGACACCAAGATGATCTCGGCCCCAGCCCCATTCTCGTTCGAGGCTTCGTCCACGAAGATTTTCCACACGGGCGCCGCGGGGGCTTCAGGAATATTTTCTTCCGGAGAAATCCCGGAACATTCGACGATGAAATCGGCCAGGGCCTATCCCTTGATGGACACCCGGGGCATGTAAGATATATCGAACTGGCTCAGCTCCATTGCCCACTTCAGGAGTCTTCCCGATGACTCGGGTTTCTGCAACACCTGTTGCAGGGGATGGTTGGTTAAGACCTGTATGGCGTGAGCCTGGAAGTAAGGTCGAAGCTTCTGGGACGCCATCAGTAGGCAGAAAGTTAGCTTTTTGATCAATGGGTATCGAGACTCGGTGTCTAGTAACCGCTTGCTCACATAGTACACCGGGAGTTGTGTCCTTTCTTCCTCTCGCACCAACGCGGCGTTGATTGCGTGCTCGGTCACGGCCAGGAATAGATACAGTGGTTCTCCTTCTACCAGTTTCGCCAGGATAGGGGCTTTGGCCAGGTGTTCTTTCAGCTTCCGAAAGGCCTCTTCGCACTCGGGCGACCACTCGAAACGCTGGCTTCCCCGAAGGACGTTGAAGAAAGGGACGCACTTGTCCGTGGCTTTAGAAACAAAATGGCTCAGGGCAGCCACTCGCCCCGTCAGGCTTTGCACGTCCTTGTGCTTCCGGGGAGAGACCATGTCAATCAGTGCCTTGATCTTATCCGGATTGGCTTCTATTCCCCGGAAGCTCAATATGAAGCCCAAGAACTTCCTGGAAGCTACGCCGAAAGTGCATTTCTTAGGGTTCAGCTTCATCCCGTACTTCCGGATAAATGCGAAAGCCTTCGCCAAGTCGTCTGAATGGTTCCGGGATGTCTTAGACTTGAGCAGCATATCATCGATGTATACCTCCATGTTTCGCCCTAACTGGGCCCGAAAGGCATGACTATGTAGCAATAGATACCCTTGTCGGTTTGGAAACTAGTATGCTTCTGATCCACCACGTGCATAGAGATCTGATTGTAGCCGGAGTACGCATCCATGAAGCTCAAGATCTCGTATCCAGACGTGGCATCCACCATTTGGTCGATTCGGGGAAGCGGGAAACAGTCCTTCGGACATGCTTTCTTGAGGTCCGTGAAGTCAATGCATGTTCTCCAGGTCCCGTTTGGTTTCGACACCAAGACGGGATTGGCCAGCCACATGGGGTACACAACCTCGCGTATGAAGTTGATGGAAGACAACTTCTCCACCTCCAGCTTAAGGGCCTCGGCCCTCTCCGTCCCTAAAGGCTTGCGCTTCTGGCGGACCGGGGTCGCGTTTGGGTCAATACTTAACGCGTGGAAAATGATATTGCGGTCGATCCCGGTCATGTCGGAGTGGGACCAGGCTAGAAGGTCCTGGTTTCCCTTGACTTGGGCGATGACGGCGGCTCGAATGTCCGCCGGCAGGCTTTTTCCTACTTGGATGATCCTGGTCGGATCGGTTTCGCTGATGCACACCTCTTCTATTTCGTCCATTGGCTTCAGGACGCGATCGTCCCCTATCCGCTGGTCCAGATCATCCTCTTCCTGGACCACCCTCTCAGCAGGAGGGAGGAGGGCTGGTTCGATGGGCTCCTCCCGAACCATGTATATGGGCCGATCGGAGACATGGTAGCACTTCCGGGCGCTCTTTTGGTCTCCCCGGACAGTCTCTACCCCTCCGTTGTTGCATGGGAACTTCATGAAAAGATGGAAAATGGAGGTGATGGCCCCGAACTCGACCAGTGCGGGCCGGCCAAAGATGACGTTGTAAGCGGTGGGGAAGTCCACCACGACAAAGGTCCAGAACTTGAACGAGTGCTGCAATTCACCCCCCCAGCGTAACCGGCAGCTGGATCTTTCCCATGGGGAGAAGTGCATCTCCGTTGAAGCCGTTAATTTGGGTCGGGCAGGACGCCAGATCCGCTTCCGTCAGGCCAATGGCAGTGAAGGCGGGTTTGAACAACAAGCTGACGGAGCTTCCGTCATCCACCAACACACGGGACACCAATTTGTTGGCGATTTGAGCATCTATGACCAGCGGGTCATGGTGCGGAAAGTGGACGTTGCGGGAGTCGTCCTTCGTGAAGGTGATGGGGAGGTTTATCAATTTAGGGCACTGAGCCGGAGCCTGGACAAGGGTGCAAACTTCCTGGTCGTGGTCTAGCTCGCTCAGGTAGCGCTTTTGGTCATTCCTTGAAGGCCCTCCCAGGTGAGGTCCGCCCGAGATGGTTGCCACATGCCCGTCAACTCGAGGGGGTGCTGCCCCGGAGGGATAGGGCATTCCGGGGCCGGGGAATTGCGCGGCGAGGGCCCCCTGAGGGGCCTACGCTGGAGGTCCCTGTGCATACCCTCCCTTGGGGGGGGGGTATGCCTGGGTCGTTCCCGGGGCCGTGGATTGCCCGGAGCTTGCTGACATGCCCGGGACTCCCATGGGCATCCTTACCCACTGGTGGAGGTGCCCCAGCTTGATGAGATTTTCAATCTCATCTTTGAGCTGCCGACACTCATCGGTGGTGTGGCCCACGTCCTTGTGATAGGCGCACCTTTTGCTGGTGTCTCTCGAATTCCTTCCCCCTTTAAACATGGGGCTAGATTTCCGGTAGTGGACCGCCCTCTCGGTCGCCAGATAGATGTTTTCCCTGGTGTCCACCAAGTTGGTGTATTTTGAAAATTGGGGCTCGTAGCCCCTCTTCCCCTTTTTGGCCGGCTCGGGCCGGTTCTGGCCTTTGCCTGATCGCTTCCCCCGGGAGGGATTCACGCTTGCCTCAGTCACTCCCGTTTGTGATTGCTGGGCCACGACGGGGGCCATGCTGTGTCCTGCCGGTGCGACGCCATAACCGGAGAAGTAGGTTGACTGGGCCGGGGCGTACCCCGAAGTGGCAGGGCCGTATACCGTAGGGGAGTAACTGACTCCGGTCGTGACGGCCGATCCCGGGGCAATTGGGGGGCGTGGCGTAGGACTGCGCCGGGAACTGTCCCGTATACCCCGAATTGTCTGAGAGATGGGATGAGGAGCTGGGGGCCACCCGAAGGCCTAGATCTGAGCTTCCTCCCAGTTGATGAATCCTTGGGCCCTCCTGATGAATTCTTCCAAGGTGGCGGCCATGCTGCTCTGCATGTCATCCCAAAGGGGGGACACGGCCCGGATCCCGAATTGCAGTGCCACCAGGCGCTGTCTCTCGTCGACTTTCGTCTTGGAGGCTTCTTCAGTAAAGCGCTGGATGTAGGATCTCAATGTCTCCGCGGGGAGTTCCTTAATATTGGCGAGAGCGCTGATTTGCATATCCATCCTCATGGCGGCCACGAATTGCTTTCGAAACGCTGACTGCAGCCCAGACCAGGATTGGATGGACCCTGGTTTAAGCCTTTTCCACCACTCTTCGGCGGGACCGCCCAAAGTGATCGAGAAGCAGAGGCATTTGCTGTCGTCGTTGACATGGGCCACTGTCATGAGTCGGTTGTACTGGGACAGATGGTCCCTGGGGTCGGTATTTCCAGTGTAGGCAGTGAGGCTCGGCATCTTGTACCCCTTGGGGTGTACGGCATCCAGGATGTGCCTCGCGCATGGCTCTTTATCCTCTTCATCGGAGTCGGTGTCTGCGCCTTCTTGCTTGCGGACCAGGCAATCAGTGACCTTTTTTAATACAGCCATCTGCTCCATGAGAAGCTTGGCCGTGCCATCCTCCAGGGGGATTCTCTCGTTCCTCCTGTCGTTGATGTTGTTCCTGAGGTCGCCGTCTCGAGGGAGGATTTTTTCCTTGCGGGCTCGCTCTTTCCTAGCGTTCAGTCCATCGCGTAAATCTATCCGGGAAGTGTCGTCCCCTGAACTGAGGGTGTGACGTTCCTCGCGGCGAGGCCGTTCTCGACGGTTCTTGTTGACCGAGGCACTTGGGTGCAAAGACCTTTCCCGCCCGTGTGGCCCTGGGGCGTGCTGGGGCTGTGCATTCCGTGGCCGCGTCCCCTGCGGATCGATCGGGTGGCCTCGTCCTGGGACAGGGCACACCTTCTCTTTCCTAGGTAGCCGCCGTGAACGTGCCCCGTCTTCCTCGACGGGGGTGGTCTTCTCCCGGGTCTTCCGTCGCTCCCCGTCCGGGCCTCCTGGAGCCGGTTCGGAAAAAGGCTCCGGGGGATGGATCGGGCTGGCACCTCTGGGGACCCTAGCTTGCTTTTGGGGAGCAGGTTGCTGCGTTTCTGGAAGTGGGCCAGCTGTGGGGTTGGCTGCCGGACCCTGCGCGGCCATGAGCGCCTGCAAGGCTTGGATAGACTCTTGCATCTGTCGATGCGCCTCCGCCTGCTCACCGATCCTGGCTTCCTGATCCAGGACTTGCTGCCTTAGTCTGGTCACCTCCAAGTCTTGTTGATCGTCGTGGGGGGTCCTGGGATCAGCAGCTTCGTCATGGTATTCCCCCTCATTTTCCTCTTCATAATACTCCTCCTCATTTTCCACTTCATATTCTGTCCCACCCTCGTAGTCCTGTGACTCGTCTTGGTGAGACGTTTGAGGAGGCACGTCCTCGGGCAGGTCTTAAGGAATATGCTGCGAAGGCAGCGGGTCTCCGTTGCCCTACTCTGGATTGGTAGGGTCGAAGGTGGTGTGTCATGTGTTCACCATCCTAGTAAAGGCCTGACGTTAGCACTAGCTTCCTTCAGCTCTCAATGAAAGCACCAAACTGTTAACCGAGATTTTCGGCAACTCTATTAATAACTAATACTTACTGATAATTATAATGAAAGCAGAAGATTAACACGGGGTTTTTACGTGGTTGCGGCGTTAACTAGCCTTAGTCCACGAGTCTATATTATTAGAGCTTCAAGAACCTTTTACAATGGAGTTTTTCCTCTATATTTTGACAGAGTTTCTGTCTTTTTGGTGAAAAGGAGACCCCTTTTACAGTGTTCTGTAGCTTATATTTATAGGCTTATGGGAACATCGGGCCTGGGCCGGGCCCATTGGAGGAATGGATATAGGTGGCCTTTCTAGTGGAGGCCCAATACAAAAGGTACAAATTACATGAATTCCAAGCCAGCTAAGGCCCAACAGGTTGACCTTAGAGCTACGTCTCGCCCGACAAAACGACGCTTTTGGTCTGATCACTTCGATTCACGAGGCAGATTCAGGAAACAAGACCAGTCAGAGTATTTGGATGCGCAGACCTGACACATCGACGTGCAATCCCGAGGTGGCCTTTTCTGCAGGTGAAAAGTGGGGACAACGCCCACGTGGAGCGAGGCGGCGTCAGGGTCCTGGACGCCTGGCCCCTTCAACCGGGTGTGCGGTGATCCGGGTCCGTTTACCCTTGTCCCGCTTCGTTTACCATAGGCCCAGACCATATCAGGGTCCGAGATCAGGACGCGTAGGCCGCGGTGGTCCGAACGCTCTGTACGCCGCCCGGACTATCGTCGCGGAGAACGGACCCGGAGGGACATTCCGGACCCCTCCAATGGGCCCAGACATGAACCCCGGTCCATACCCTTCCCTTTGGACTCTCCATACCAAGAGGCCTTGGGCTGGGCCCGCGTGCTTACATGGCCCCTGATAGTGGGCCTGGACGAAGGCCCCGAGCCCATGCAGGAAATGGGGATAACATGTTGTTTCTTGAAATTTTGTGAAAATAAGTTTTACTGAGCAAAAGTGATTGTAGTATTGATAATTTGTAGTTTTAAGCTAAATAGTATTCGTGTCTACTCTCATTCTTTCTCAACTTTTGATGGAGAAACTCACTGGAGAAAAATTCCTTAATTGGAAGCAGAATATCAACATAGAGTTGATTGGTGACAACTCTGAATACATCATGATTGAGGAATCCCTAGAACGAGCACCATGTCTGCACGTTCGTGATGGAACCATAAATGCTTGGATAACATCGTCTTTGCACATACGTGATGACACCGTGAATGCTCGAATGGCACCGTGTCCGCACGTTTGTGATCAACTCAACTATGGTCTGACATAGCTCATGAACGAGCTTCAGATTTTTAAGCCTATCATGGGTGGACCTAGTCAGGGAGTCGAAAATAAGACCACTACTGCAATTGTTGATCTAGCTAAGGCTGAAGCTAACCAAGCTTCGTCTTCGAAAGCTGGAAACAAGAGGAAGGTGGAAAAAACTACAACCCCAAGCCTTCAAAGGCTGTAAAGATGAGTGCACAACCAAGTGCACAGACGCCTAAGGGGAAGAACAAGAAAGGTGAAGGTAAGTGCTTTCACTACAAAGAGATGGGGCGTTGGAAACGAGATTACCCTAAGTATCTAGCAGTGAAAAACAAAGGTATTATAGAAACATGTGTTTTAGAGAATGATAAATCTGTTTGGATTATTGATTCTGGATCTACCAACAATGTTTGCAACTCTTTACAACTTCTTGAATTGTGGGAGGAAGTGGACAAAGGCGGCTTAAAGCTTAGAGTTGGGAACGGAGCGTTCGTTGCCGTCCAAGCTAGAGGAAGCATTCGTCTGAAGTTCGGAAATAAATACTTAATTTTAAATGATGTATTTTTTATTCCGGATTTTAGTAGAAATTTAATTTCAGTTTCCATGTTGCAATTAGAACAATTTGTTATGTCTTTCACAAGTTCTAATATATATATTTCTTTCAATGGATCACAATTGTGTATTGCATATTTGGAAAACGAGATTTATATTCTGTGACCTAATAAACCCCTCACTCTTAACAATGATTTATTCAAGGTAGCTAAACCTAGGACTAATAAACGTCAAAAGATCGATAACGATAATATGACGTATTTATGGCTCTTGAGATTAGGTCACATTGGCTATGATAGGATTAAAAGACATACAAAGGATAGGCCATTGAGGGAACTCACCTTAGGTGAATTACCTGTCTGTGAATCTTGTCTAGAAGGAAAACTGACCAAGCGTCCATTCTACGTAAAGGGTGATAGGGCCAAACATCCACTTGAACTTGTTCATTAAGATGTTTGTGGACCTTTGAATGTACAAGCTAGGGTTGGTTTTGAGTATTTCGTTACTTTCATTGACGATTACTCTAGATACTCATGTCTTTACCTAATGCATAGGAAATCAGAAACATTTTCAAAGTTTCAGGAATTCCTAGCAATGGCTCAGAACCAATTAGGTAAAAATTTAAAGATCTTGCGATCTTATAGGGGTGGAGAATATTTGGATATGCAGTTCCAAGATCATTTAATTAAACTTGGGATTTTATCACAACTTACTTCCCCAGGTACTCCGCAACAAAATGGTGTAGCGTAATGCCGGAACAGAACTTTATTGGAAATGGTTAGATGAATGCTTAGTTACTCAACTCTACCAACTTCGTCCTGGGGACATGAAATTGAAACCGCGAACGACATTCTCAATGTCGTTCCGTCTAAATCAATCCCCAAAACACCTTTAGAACGCTGGAATGGTAGTGAACCTAGTTTACGCCATTATAGGATCTGGGGGTGTCCCGCTCACGCATGAGGAAAAAGGAGGGAAATCCAGAACCACGAACTAAAGTTTGCATGCTTGTTGGATATCCTAAAGGTACTCGGGGTGGACTTTTCTATAGTCATTCAAAAAAGAAAGTGTTTACTTCTGCGAATGCTACTTTTCTGGAAAATGACTATGTCCAAAACTTCAAACCTCGTAGCGAAGTTGTTTCAGAGGATATGTTTAAAGAATTGACCCCAACCAATGTTCCATCATCATCAACGCGAGTTGAAGATGAAATTCCCACTCTTCCTGTCCAACCGATGCCAATCAATTTAAATGAAGAAAGTACCACTATTCCTAAGCAAACAGTCACGGAGCCTCATCGTAGTGGGAGGGTTTCTATGAAACCCAGTTTGCTATGGTTTGGATGGTGAAAACAATATGGTTGTTGGCGACACTAGTGATGATGATCCGTTGTCTTTCTAACAGGCAATGGCTAACTGTGAAAAGGAACTATGGCTCGAAGCCATGAAACAAGAAATGGAGTCCATGTACTCAAATTTCGTCTAGGATCTTGTGGAAGCACCTAGTGACTTTAGGGCCATTGGGTGCAAGTGGATCTACAAGAAGAAATGAGGTGTTGATGGAAATATCCAGACTTATAAATCTCGATTAGTGGCAAAGGGTTATACCCAAAGAGAAGGCGTGGACTATGAGGAAACTTTTAGTTCCGTAGCCATGCTCAAGTCCATTTGCATCCTCCTATCCATAGCAGCCGTTCTTGACTATAAGATTTAGCAAATGGACGTCAGGGCAACTTTTCTTAATGGAAATCTTGATGAAGTCATTTATATGGATCAACTAGAAGGATTTAAAGTAGCTGGATAAGAAGGAAAAGTTTACAAGCTGAATAGGTCCATTTATGGACTTAAGCAAGCTTCTCATTCCTGGAATCTTAGGTTTGATGAAATAATCAAAACCTATGGCTTTGAACAAAATATTAATGTGCCCTGTGTTTACCAACTGAAGGCAAATCAAATAGTGGTGTAACGCCCTGGATTGCCAAGACCGTTACACTGTGTATTTATAAAAGTGCAAGACTTTCTAATCAAGTCATTTAGTTAGAAACGTGTTACATAAACTATAATTGAACTAGGGTTAAAAGATTTTGGTCACAAAAGTTGCATTTCATATATTTAAACATTTTAGTACATGGGATCCCAAAAGAAATAGAATTTAAAAGACAGTTTATAAAATTTCAAGTTATAGGTACATCTACTTGCCACTCTAAGGGAAAAACAGACATTTAGGCTTTCCCGTCCTGTACCACTCCTCGGCCGTGGCGACCGATCAACTGACTATATACATTTAGCCTCAAATCTCTCCCACTCAGGACTAGTCCACTTTACCCTTGCCTTTACCCGCACCACGTAGCACCCGTGAGCCAAGGTCCAGCAAGAAAACACAATAACATAGCATAATCGTCAATCAAACAATCAGATAATTCATACAGTGTAATCATACACTCAACAGTCCAAGACATCCATATAATCAGGCATTTAGCATACCAAGCTTATCAATTTTCATTAACAACCAATTCACATTTAAAAATTAGAGTCAAAGCCCTTAGGTCGCACCCCTACTTATCCCACTGACTTCGGCCTGCTTAAACCGAGCTTAGTGAATATCAAGCTGTCCTTAGCTACCAGTGGTCGAGCCACGCCCTGTGCGCAAATATTAATTCTGGCACTCTTATGCCGTTTATCACATGTTCCATGGCTTAATACCATCTATGACATCATACAAATATAGGGAACTCTTAGTCCCAATACAATCACATAACCGGGTTCAGTTTTCTTTCCTATGAATTCTGGTAGCTTTGATCATTGATGGCAACCCTCAAGCACGATCCCTTCCAAGACCTAGCGTACACCTAGTCACGATCATAAGTTAGAATCATTACCAAACTTCAATCCCAAAACCTAACCTCGGGACCAATCCCAAGCCCTCGGGAAGCCCTAATTCCACCAAACGGGGTGGTGGAATCAAACCCCGAGCCCCCGGGCAAAAACCCTAAGAAATAACCCAAAAATCCCCTTCTAGAAATAGGGTAGCGCTACAACACCCTAAAGTGGGTGCTATAGCGCTACAAACAGAAGCAAAAATGCTCAAATCAGCCAAGCCTAGTGCTGTAGCACCCAAAGGCTAGCGCTACAACGCTAGTTATAGCACTTATGCACTCTGGTTTTTTTTTTCTCCTTTGATTTTCCCCGAGCCAAACCTCTATAGAACCCCTCCAAACCTCAACCATACACCAATTTTAGCCCATCATCATCTACATCTTACCACACATGACCCAACAACCTTAATTCTAACCACATGCATCATCAAACAAAGAAAGTAAGTATTGAACTCAAAATTCAAGAACCCCAACCAGAAAATCAAAACTAACCCAGAAATCAAGTTGATCAATCTCAGAATTTTCTTACCTTTCATTGGGAAATCAACTTTAGGTTATCCTCCAAACCTTTCCAGCTTTAAACTCCTTAATTCCCAAAGCTCAATTCTCCTAACTTCCATCAAAATCAAGTTTCAGAAATCATTTCTAACACAGTTTAGAACTCAACAAAACCTTGAGACCTTACCTCAATTAAGTGACAAATCCCTGCTAAAACCTCAAGCTTCACCAAGGTCTCTAGCCCCAAGCTCCAACCCAAGTTTTCCTGAGTTAAATCTTCCAAATTCCTCAAGAGGTGTTGAAAGATGACCAAACCGATTGGAGGAGAAGAGAGTAAGTCTAAGTGTTCTGTTTTCTCTTCTTTCTTCCTTCATTCAGTTTCTACTTCTTTCTAACAATTCCACTATGTCCTAAAAGTTGAATATAACTTATCCCTTTAAAGTCAAATGACCATATTGCCCTCCCAATTATAACTAAACCTTTAAGTCCTTCTAAGGGCATTTTGGTCATTATTCCCAGTTCCCGCTAATTCCTCGAGTGCCCCTATTAATTACCGCTTACATCTCGACACCTAACTAATCACCATTTATATTCCTCAATATCAAACAGTCTCCAATATATTTTCTAAATTCCCAGAAATACCCCCAGACTCACCCCGAGCCAGGTATAAATCCCCGCCGTGACTTTTCTGCTAAACCACTCACTAGGATCGCCTTGAGTCACAAGTTACAAATATATCCACATAATGATGTGGTCTCAACAATTTATCACAAATATTCACATTTATGCCCTCAACGAGCCAAAATTACGAATATACCCTTACAACCTAAACAAGGCCTACATGCATACTAGTACACATAGTCATGCATCACATTTATCCAATTAGTCATATAAGCATGCATTTAATCATTTAAATCACTCATAATCCAGTTATGCCCTCCCGGCACACTAATCAAGGCCCTTAAGCCTTATTAGTTATTTTGAGTCGTTACCAGTGGAATTCCTGGTTCTTTATGTAGATGATATTTTACTCATTGGAAAAAATGTTAAGAAATTATCTGATGTGAAGAATTGGCTGAGCACTCAATTCTGAATGAAGGATTTGGGTGAAGTAAGTTATGTTCTAGCTATCCAGATCATCAGGGATAGAAATAACAAACTTTTAGCTCTATCTCAAGCAACTTACATAGATAAAGTGCTTGAACATTTCTCAATGAAAAATTGCAAGAAAGGACGTTTACCGTCCTGTCATGGAATTTATCTTTCAATGAACCAGTCTCCCTAGACTCCTGAAAAGGAAGATACAATGAGAAAGTTCCTTACGCATCTGCAATTGGAAGTCTGATGTATGCCATGTTGTGTACGAGACCAGATTTCTGCTATGCAATGGGAGTAGTGAGTAGGTATCACTCAAACCCAGGACCGGAACATTGCATAGCAGTTAAGCATATCCTGAAGTATTTAAGGCAGACTAGGGATTATATGTTAGTCTACAAGGGTGGTATTCTGAACCCTGTAAACTACACTGATTCATATTTTCAAACTGATGTCGATGACAGGAAGTCTACTTCTGGAATAGTCTTTACTCTTAGGGGTGGAGCCGTGATATGGAGAAGTGTAAAATAGTCTGCAATCTCAGATTCCGCCATGGAGGCTGAGTACATAGTTGCGTCAGAAGTAGCTAAGGAAATAGTCTGGCTAAAGAAGTTTTATTTTGATCTTGGTGATATTCTAGAAATGGATAAACCACTTGCGTTGTTTTGTGACAATACAGGAGCGATAGCCAACTCAAAAGAACCTCGAAGTCACAAGAGGAGTAAGCATATAGAAAGGAAGTATCACATTATTCAAGAATATGTGGCCAGGGGAGATGTGAAGGTTATGAAGATTGCAACTGAAGACAATCTTGCAGATCCGTTTACAAAGACACTACCAGAAGCTACATTTGATAAGCATATCAAGGAAATGGGATCAGTAGAATTAAGGCATTAGTTTCAATTAGTGCAAGTGAGAGTTTTTTGGGGTTTTATGCCCTAATTAAAACCCAATTTCTTTGCAATCTCATTTTATTATCAATAAAAGAATAGAAATCATTTTTTGACTTGGTCAATCACTTTGCTCACATGTTTTATTTTCATGATTATTTGTTTAATATAAACTTATATTAAATCTTGAGCATATAGCTAATCGTATTTATTGTGACGTAATCACAGTGTAATATAAATATGATTATATGTTCAAAATAAGTAAGTCCTAAGATTAGTCAGTGCACAAGATTTACAATGACTTGCCAATCTACGATATAATCTTCTTACACATTGTGGTGTTATGTTCTTTCCAGAACATTAGCAAAGTAGATAAGATCGGATGTACTTGTTACATCAGACAGGACCGATATTGACAGTATATAACATAAGTAAACATACCGTTATTATCTATTCTATTCATATCAATATAGTTTACCATAGTTCAATTCAATCTTAATTCTGAGTGGTTAGTATTCTAACTAATTGTATCATTTGAGTTCTTTGACTTGTTTGTTAACAACATACCCTACGGACTAGCCCATACTTACATCTTGGGAACTCGGTAGTATAATTGAGTGGGAGTGTTAATTATAGATATGAACATCTATAGGTTCTGATGAAGAAGTGAAACGATGGTTTCCTTTTAATTTGGTTCGAGGTGCTAAATAATAGAGATCTCATTTCAGTAATTAATATCAATTTACTGAAATATCATTTACAAGGAACTAAGTGTTTTAAGGATAAAATACAACGATGGGTAAAACAGTATTTTAGTCTCATCTCATTGTAGACTGTCTATAGAGGATTCAGCGACAATTATGGTTGTAACGTATCTATATTTCTTATACAGCATTCTATGAATTCAAGAGTGCAATTCCGAGTCTTTAGTGGAGGCACGAGGAATTAATAAGTTAGTAAATTTATCTGTTAGATTTATGATAACTTATTGGAGCTTGATTTCATAGGCCCATGGTCCCCATTGTATCTTGGATAAAATCATCTAGATAGTCTCAATTAATTGATTTAATTATCAATTAGAACTATCAAAGTTGACCAGGTCAATTTTGGATAGTTTCACAGAGTTATGTAATTTTGAGAAGAAAAGAAAAACTTGGGAAGATTTATTAATTAAGATAAATTGCTATCTAAATTAATAAATAAGTTTAAATCAAGGTTCATATTATAAATAATTAATTTGATAAAGGATTTAAATAATTATTTAATTAATTAAATTAATAGAATATAATACAGGCCTTGATTTTAAGTCCAATGGGCTTATAATCAAATGGTAAATTTCACAGGCCTAAAGCCCAGGATAATTTCGACCTAGGGCTGTCAATTGACTATTATTTTATTGATTTTTAATTAAATTAAACGGCCTAATTGAGCATATAAAAGGAGTGCTAAGTAAGAGAAGAAAACACAAGTCACAAGTCAGATTTTTTGATAGTTTTTAAATTCTCTCTAAACACAAGTCATTTTCTAAGGATCTATCTCATGTGTTGAGAATTGCCCACTCTAGTCTAGGTGATTCTAAGGATACTTTGGAAGAGTGTGAAGAAAATTGAAGATCGTTTCAGTTTCTTGATAATACTCTGCGACGGAAAGGATACAACGGTTAGAGAAACTGAAGGAAGGACTCATTCATTCCGCTGCGTATACTGTAAGTATTCTTCTCAATGTTTCTCTTTGAATTTAAATTTAGAAACTTGTTCTAGGTTATCTCATATTAATTTGTTTAATATTAGATCTACATGAAAAAAAAATAAAGATCTTGTATGAGTTTTCCCAACAATGCTGACTTAGTTTTCTTTTCTCCACCCTGCTCGGCCCCTGAGGTATTCCTCTTCTTACCATTGCCCCCACTGCCGCCTTGAGGGTTTGTGCCATTCTTATATGCCTTGATAATGGTCGAATTGTTTATGCCTTTTTCTTCCTTCATGATAGCATCATCTAGCTTCATGTATTTGTCCGCTCAGTCCAGGAACTCCTGCAAGGTGTTGATAGAGTTCCTATGTATACTATCCTACAAGGGTCTTCGATAAATAATTCCTGCCGAGATGGCAACGAACTTCCCTTCATCTCCTACCATGGCCACTCGGTTTGCCTCTCTCATGAATCTTTGAATGTATTCTTTTAGGGACTCATCTTTTCTTTGCTTGATGTCTGCTAGCTGATTGGCATAAACCGGTTGAATCCGCCCGGCATTGAATACCTTGTAGAAGTCCTTCCTAAACTGATCCAAAGAAGTGATGGATCCAAGTTTGAATTTCCAATACCATTCCTGAGCTAAGTCAAAGAGAGTGGTAGGGAATACCCTACGCCTGTAATCATGCTCCACACCAAGTAACTACATTTGATCCTCGAACTTCCCAATGTGTCGTACTGGGTCCTTCTTTCCAGTGTATGTAGGAAGTTTTGGGGTCTTGTATTTCGGTGGTGGTTGGGTAGCTTGAATCTTGGCACTGAAAGGACTCCCACTTCTATGAGCCAACTCGATATCTGAAGGTTTCTTTGTTAGACCCTGAACAACAATAACGAGTGCATCTATTTGAGCCTGCACTGTTTGTGCGATCGCTTCTCCAGGTGGGGTAGAGGTCCCTAGTACAACCTCCTGAGCGCTGGACCTCTTGTTGATGACCTCCTTCAAATCCTTAGGTTGCTCATCTTTCCCCAGCCTATCGAATACAGTACTTGTGTTATTCATCGATTCTTTTCCCTTGCGAGACGGAGGGTGTAGGGGTGGTAGGTCCGCCTTGCCCCTGTCGGTGCGACCTTGCCCCCGAGCCTCTCCTCCAACATGACTTTGAGACTTTGAGCGGCCATTTCCATTCCTGTCACTCCTTTCATATGTTTGAACCTCATCTCCTCTGTTGTTTCGTTGGTCCCCCTAGGAGGGGGCCTTCGAGTTCCTAATACTCATACTCCGAGATGGAGTGTTATTCTTCTTAGTCATGGAGGAGGTATTCTTGGACTGTGCCTCTTCATCCTGTCTCTGGGAAAATGGTTCTGAGAGTGTCCTTAGGGTCCTACTCCTCCCCTGGGACTCCATGTTGCAGTTGTCCCGTATTCCTACTGCTTTGGCATGAGCCTCCCTCACCGCCTGAGCAGCAGCTTCTGCGTTAACTCGGGCTAATTGAGTAGCTGCCTCCAAGGCCACATCGGCCTCCTAGTGCTTCCAATCAGCTTCCTGCTCCCTCTGGATATTTCTCTGGACCTTCTCATCTATCTCCCGTTGTTGTCGTTCCATAGTCGCCCTCTAAAATGAAATTTTTGTAGCAAAGGGCTCTTGCCTCGCCAGAAATTGCACCATCTTCTTCTGGTGAACGTCCTGTGGATCTTCTAGATCAGGTTGATCTCCTACATCCACCTGAGATTCGTTAACGGGATCTATGGGATCTTGGGTGGTGGGATCCCTGGGAGCAATCTTCTTGGTCTGACTAGATTTTGGATGCATCGTAAAAATGATGAAAGCGTGTTTCTGAATTTTGTACTCTCAATGAAAGAACCAAAATGTTGACCTGTGAAATTGGTCAATGGTCGTATGTGCAGTATACGACACCTTTTGAATGAAATAAATAAAATAAGTGACAGAGTACGATTATCTTTAATAAAGACATATGAATTTTATAGTGGTTCAGCCCTATTCCGATGAACAGCAATAACCTAATCCACTTAGCTTTTAGTATTGAATCACTCGACAATTACACTGTTGAACCAAAGTATTCACTCGTTCTCACTTGCCCTGAATTGCTCCCCAAATGTTCTTTAGATCTCCAAAATTCCAGAAAAAGTGATCCAGCTAAGAGTCCCCGAAAAAGTCCGCGTAAATGAAGCCCTAGGTCCTTTATTTATAGTACCCAGGGGCTGTTACATGACCAATAGTACTGGGATTGTGGTTTGGAACATGATTACCATGTAATGGAGAGACGTGTCCACCTTCACATGATCATGAGATCGTGGGTCTTCTCGTTGTTTCTTTAGATCATGGTAGATAATGCACGATTGAAACTGCTGGGAAAATGTTAAGTCTCTATTGGTATATGAGACTTAGGTGATAGGCTCGATGACGAAAGCTTGGGCGCAGGCCCTGTGACATTTTGGGTGCTGGACCTGTTGATCCTCTGGGTGCTAGGCCTGTTGATCTTTGGGGTGCTTGGCCTGTTGATCTTCGGTGGTGCTAGGCCTATTGATCTCAATTTCAACGAGAGTGATTATTCCTCAGTGAAGTGTACTTGGGATTTTAGGCCGACCAATCTATGAAAAATAGGGTTGGCCAACTACCCAGGTGGCTCTTGGGCCTCCTTAGGCCAACCACCCTACGGATTGAGGCGAGGCCGACCACCCCTAGGGGTCCTTGGGCATACTGGGGCCAACCATCCCAGAGGTTGGGGTCAAGTCGACCACCCCAAGGGGTCCTTGTGCATGCTGGGGTCAACCACCCCCGGGGTAGAGGGTCAGGTCGACTTTGGGCCTGCTTAGGCCGACTACCCCTAGGGGTAGGGGTCAGGCCAACCACCCCTAGGGGTTTTAGGCTTGATCAACTTCCCTAGGTCCTGGACCTTTCTTTTTTTTTTTCGGTCGGTCTTTTCCCAATACTTTGTCGTTTTTCCAATACTTTGTTGTTTTTCCCTGATTTGTGATGTCACGTGTCACATTCTCATTCGCCACGTCATCCTCGTATTTTTTAGGGATAACACTAACAAATTTCAAATAATTTAAATATTAAAAAATATAGAATAAACAGATATTTATATTTTCAAAAAAAGATATAATAAAAATAACAAGTATTTAAAAGAAAATATCTTAAATATCTGATATCATAATTCTAATATTTTAATATATTTAAAATTAAGTTGTTAGTCTATTTTTAAATTTGAATTTGAATCTTTGTAAAAAATTCTAATTATTTAAATCTCAACCAACAAAAATATCTTATTTTAAAAAATATTTTTAAATACAAAAACAAATCTAATATTTTTGGCTTTGATTATAAATAATCAATTTTCACAATTTTATTTTAAAAAACATTTGGATGAACAGTACCCGAGACGGGTACTGTTCACCGTGTACGATGATGGCTGGGGTGCGCGCGCGCGAGGCCTTCTGGCTGACGAGTACTTCCTGACAACCGACCTGGTCGTAGATAATCTTGCCTTCCAGCTATGAGGTAACGAGTTGTTCACTTATGTCTCTTACTCTTTTGTTATCTTTTTTAATTGGTACTTAGCTTATCTCCTCTATTGTTCTTAAGCCCATGGGAAAGGCATCCTCCTACTTCTGGCATGCTCACTCAAGCGGCTGCCTTGAACAACCTTCCTTCTAATGAGAATAATTGTAGCATGTTCATAACTAGTGCCAACCATAGATTGGCTGGTCACCTCAAAACTCACCAGACCAATGGAAGTGCAATTGGTGAAAGAGGTTTCGAGCTGGAAATTGGCGAGGAGATGGGGAAATCCGAGCAACCCCAAGGAACCCCCCCCCCCCCCTTTCCAAGGAGGAGGGCAATGGGCATTAGAATAAGGGAGCAAGGCTCCAACACCTTCCAAAGATAAAGCGAAGGGTAAGCAGGTGCTGAAGGAGGATGAGGAGCTCCTCCACATGTCCTTTTCTTCCTCTGGCGATGATGAGGACCTCCCACGTAATACAAACGTCTTAATTCTTTTGTAATTAAACGTAGACATAAGTTGTGTGATTATATTTTACGAGAAATAAATACATATAAAAGCTATCTATGTGATAAGTGTACTGCTCGTTCCTCTTTATATCCTATGAAGAACTCTTAACATGTTTTCTCCTGATTACAGTTATGTCAGAAGCAAATATTTTTGATCTGTACGCCTCAACACCTTATTTGATGAAGAAGGCAGCTAAAAGGAAAGTTTCTTTTGGTGCCGGCTTAAGCAAAGAACTAACAGCCAAGCAGGCCAGGGGAGACCCTCCTGCCACAGCTTCTCCAGCTGCACCAAGCCAGATTTCTCCTGAGCAGACTTCACCAGCTAGCCTCCTCCAGCGATCACTTCCCCTCCAAAAATATTGGAAGGCCTAAATTCCTTGGCCGAGCAATTTTCTCTTGTACCCAGAAGCTCGTGCAACATTGCCTTAGTGTTGAGGCCTTTGCCACCCTAGAAAGGGTGTCTGTCGATCAAGCCCTTGGTCGAGCTATGTTTGAAACCTTGTCGGTAATCATTTGTTTCATTCTTTAAAAAATTATATTTCCTTTTACCCAAGTCTATTGCTCAATTCTAACCTTCTTATTATTACAGGGTATGATGACACTGGCTCATACCCATCCTTGAGCACTAAAGGTTGTTGACTCACTCTTGAGGGCAAAGGCCACAGTAAAGTAGTTTAAGGAGTCCCACACAATCAACTATAAACATGCCAAAGAGGTTGAGGAGGATCTTAAGGAAAATATAATCGAGATTGAGGGTAAGAGCCAGGTGATCCAGGTGCTCCAGGATAAGGAGACAAAGCCGGCGTGCCTGATCAATGGGCATGAGCATGCAAAGAAAAGCCTCGCGAAGCGCGTTGAATAGCTCGAGGTAGAGCAGAAGAGGCTAATGGAGGAGCTAGCACAAGAGAAAGAGAATCATTCTTTGGACCTGTTCAAGTTTAAGAATGCTGCTTTCAATTGTTTTCTCATGTTTTGGAAAAACAACAAGGAAGCAAACTTCGACTATCTACCAGCCAACCTCTATGACAAAGAAATCACCAAGTGTGTTGCTCGTGAGGAAGAGGAGTCTTCTGGTGCCTCCCCTGAGACCCCTGGTGTAGAGATTTCCCTAAACACCGATGGTGACCTAGGGCTCGAGCAGTCCTAGGATGAGGTGGTTGGTCAATGAGGCGAGAGTTTCCCTTGTCCTTCTTTTCCCTTTTTTTTATATATATAAGTTAGGCACTCAAGCTTTAAGGTCCGGACTGTAAAAACAATGGTTATCGAGCAGCCTTTAATCTTAGTTAATATTTGTAATATTTTTCTTGGCTTTACATACAATATGTTGCATGTCATTTTGACTAGATATAACAATTAATTGTTGTATAAGTTTTCAAACTTTTACTCGTGTGAACAAACGAAGTTTCTAGTTTCTAAGTTCTACTCAGTTGTGCTTTTTGCTATTTTGCTTATGTGTGAGTATGTATACCCTATATGCCCCCCAAGTGATCGAGGAGGTAAGTACTTGGTCACTTTCCAAGCAACCAGGCTTGTTTATGCGATCACTGCTCCTCGAAATCATATCATAAAGTAATATAATTCTTTTCAGGAATAAAATCATACAAGTTAAGCAATACTTGTTAAATAACAAAATTTGGCAATGTAAGTCTGTAAATCACACACCCTTGTAAATATCTCATAATAAAATGGACAAAATCGTGTCTATTGAATTAAAAAAATCGTATGAGCAGTGAGTGTTTCGAAGGAAAACATTAGGAATTGGATTTTATTAGATATCAAGTCATCTTGAGGGGTAAAAAAGTGCCTTACCACCACAAATAAGAAAAATACACTGATAGTAAAAAAAATGGTGAAACATTCCTTACAACAAAAAATACAGAAATCTAGAACTACACTGATCATAAAAAATGGTCAAAATGTGCCTTGCGACCAGTGTTATTGATAATATTTTCTCAGATGTTCGTCGTTCCAGTATCTTGTGACCAATTTACCATTTAATCGAGCAAGTTTATATGTTCCTGGATGTAAAACATCTATGATCTCGTAGGGTCCTTCCAAATTAGGCCCCAAAACTCCCGCTACAAGGTTCCTTGTGTTTTGGAATACCTGTCACAAGACTAGATTACCCGTGGTAAACTTTCTGTCATTAACTGGAGAGTGGAAATATCGAGCAACCTTTTGATGGTAAGTAGCTACACAGAACCTTTTAACCAACATTTTGGTCAATGAAACTGAGTCAATATGAACGTAAAAAATGAATTTAATGAATTGAAATCAAATAAAATGACACAAAAAATTCATAGTGGTTCGACCCCAAGAGTTAGTAATGACCTACATCCACATTCACTTTTATTAATCAATAAAGTCTTAGACTTAAGATCAAGAAGAACGAGGTTCAACTGAGTTTCCTAAGCTTCAGAAAGAATATAATTCGTTAGGGTTTTGAATGTAAAGGGTGAATCTAGAGCTTAAGAAAATATTGAATGTGAGAGATCCCTATTAATAGAGTCTCTTAGGGTTCTGTGGGCCCTACAAAATGATCTAGGCCTTATACGTGTAGTGTGGGATTGTTACAGCTGATTACAGATTTAAATAATACTGCAAAAATACATTCAAATATCAATTATAGAAATATCTTGGGATATTTCTTAATATCTCATGAAATCCGGAACATTTGGTTTAATGAGTTGTTCTTCAAGCAGGTCTCTACTTGAGCAGCTCCATAGGATATTACCATCTTCCTTCTCTTCGAGCAACTATCTTGTCTCGAGCAGCTCCTTGGAATTTAATGTCATTTACTATCACGTGTACTCTTCAAAAGCCACGTCATCATGTCCAAATGTGGGTTAAACAGTAGGTATTAAAAAATGATTGTAATGCCCAAAGTAGTTTATTCCACTATGAATGCCATAATTAATCTGAGCATAATGTATACTAACTACAATAATTGCTAATGAGACGAGACTGTCCATGTGCGGATTTGCCCGCACACAGAAAAGGACGACTTTTAAGTCAATTTATGACTTACGTGACTAAAACATGAGATAACTAGTTTATTTTTTTCTAGACGTAAGACTTATACACTAGTGAGATATAGCTCATTTAGAGACATTGACTAGGGGTGCTTATGCTCCATGTGAGAGATTTGTGGTCCGGTTTGCGACCATGACCATTGGCTAGGAGATAAGTATACTAGTTTGTTAGGAGTATGTCCTAAAAGTATGTAAAAGACATTTATTATTTCGATGAATAAATAGATACAATGGTCTATTATTGTTATATTTAGATTATTAAATTATTGTTTGAATAATTTTGTAAATATTAGAAAATTTCCAATTTCATTATTGAGGATGTGATCTTGTATTAGTACGAGAGAATTAAGATCACATGAATGAATAAAAATAGTCAACAACAACAAATTAAAGTTAAGGAATTCTTTAATTGGGGTTGTAAGTACGGGTTGTAAAAATAGAAAACACAATTCCTGAAAAGGAAAAACCAGTGCAACGTCGTAATGGGAGGATTGTGAGACAACCTATTCGCTACGAACATGAGGCACACGTTCTTGTATCAGATACTGAAAAGGACGATCCAATGACTTTTAAAGAAGCAATGGAAGACCCTGATGTTGATAAGTGGCAAGCAGCCATGAATCAAGAAATGGAATCAATGTATTCCAATTCAGTTTGGGAACTTGTAGATCTGCCTCATAATGTTAATGCCATTGGATGTAAATGGATCTACAAGAAGAAAAGGGGTGCAAATGGAAAGGTAGAGACCTATAAAGCAAGGCTTATGGCCAAAGGCTACACACAGAGAGAAGGTGTAGACTATGAGGAAACATTTTCTCCTGTGGCCATGCTTAAGTTCATTCGCATACTTTTATCCATAGCTGCCATCTATGATTACGAGATATGGCAAATGGACGTCAAGACATCCTTTCTGAATGGCCAACTTGATGAACCCATATATATGGAACAACCAGAAGGGTTTATTAAGAAGGATCCAGATCAAAAGGTATGCAAGTTGTTGAAATCCATATATGGATTAAAGCAAGCATCAAGATCTTGGAACTTAACATTTGATGAAACTATCAAAACATATGGCTTCGAACAAAATGTTGACGAAGCATGTGTTTATAAATACATCAAAGGAAAAGTTGTGGTTTTCTTAATTCTTTACGTTGATGATATCCTACTCATTGGGAATGATGTAGAGACATTATCAAATGTAAAGAAATCGTTGGCTGACAAATTCCAAATGAAAGATTTGGGAGAAGCGAGCTAGGTTCTAGGCATTAAAATTCTAAGAGATAGAAAGAACAAGCTGTTGGCACTTTCACAAGCAAATTATATTGATAAAGTGCTTGAAAGACATGGAATTACTCTTTGCAAAGATCAGGAGAACGAGGAACTATATGCTAGTATATTCGGGTAGTGACCTTGAACCTACTGGATACACTGACTCAGATTTTCAATCTGACAAGGATATTAGAAGGTTTACTTCTGGGTCAGTATTCACTCTTGGTGGTGGAGCAGTTGTCTGGAGAAGCATTAAGCAATCCAGTATAGTTGATTCAACCATGGAAGCCGAGTATATAGCGGCTTGTGAAGCAGTTAAGAAGCCTGAGTAGCTCAAAAAGTTCTACTCTGATCTGGAAGTTGTACCAGAAGTGGAGAAACCACTTGTTCTTTACTGTGACAACAGTGGAGCAGTGGCCAATTCTAAAGAACCAAGAAGCCACAAGAGGGGAAAGCATATAGAGAGCAAATACCACTTGGTCAGAGAAATCGTACATAGAGGAGATGTGTCCATTCTAAAAATTGCATCAGAACACAACCTAGCAGACTCGTTTACGAAGACGCTTTCTACAAAGCAATTTGAGGGTCATGTACGTAATATGGGATTGAGAGAAATGCCCTACTTGCTTTAAGTAAAAGAGGGAGATTGTTAGGAGTATGTCCTAAAAGTATGTAAAAGACATTTATTATTTTGATGAATAAATAAATGCAATGGTCTATTATTGTTATATTTAGATTATTAAATTATTGTTTGAATAATTTTGTAAATATCAAATAAATTCCATGTTCATTATTGAGGATGTGATCTTGTATTAGTACGAGAGAATTAAGATCACATTAATGAATAAAAATATTCAACAACAACAAATTAAAGTTAAGGAATTCTTTAATTGGGGTTGTAAGTACGGTTTGCTGAGTATCATGTTGATACAAATAATCTAGATTTGGATTATTGATGTGGTAAGACATCTCTATAAAGGTGCTTTATATAATATGATTGTATATGACATGGACTGATATGAATAAAAGTCTTTATCCAAAAACAATTTAACAATAAAGACTTGTAATTCATATCATAACTGATGATCATTTATAGATCAACCTAAATCCTGAGTGTTCATGAACTCCTGTTCATGTTTATTAAATCTTTTGATTCATTCGTTAAGGTCTCTTCAAAGAATGAGGCTAATGACTTTTGTTTTTGAGATTTAATATCATGGATGGCTGGGAACATGTATCAACAATACATAATCTAATTTTTCCTAACGGATCATATATTAGTTCCTTTAAGGGTTAATTCTAGAACTGAATGATTTTGAGCTCAAATCTATAATTAGATTATAGATTAATTATTCACTAGTGAATTAATGGTACTTAAGGAATAAGAAGTAAATTAGAAAGGTAAAATGGTAATTCTTCCATTCTAATTTATGATCTAATTAATTAGAGGGTTGAACTATTGTAAGATGGTTATATTAATGGACGACTTAACCTACGATTTCTGTAAAAGTATATCTATAACATAAAGAGTTTATAGTGGAGAAATATCAAAATTAATAAATTAACTATTATAATTAAAGAGTTTAATTATTGAGTTTCAATTTATTGGACCTGAATGTTATAGGTCCATGGTTCCCGAAATGGCTCAAACAAACACTGACAAAGGTAAATACAAATATGGGAAAAAAGACTTATTAGTAAAATATTTTTTCTATGCACCAAACATAATTATTCTATAATTATGTGTAATTAATTAATTGAGAATTAATTAATTATTTGATTTAACAAAAATATAATTAATTTTGAATTAATTTATTTTTGGGAATTTTAGTATTTAAATAATAATAAAAATTGAGAAAAATCACATGCCTTCCGTGGCATGTGGTACACGTGTAGCACAGTGATTAAAAAAAAAATTTGCAAGTCATCTCGAGGCTTTCAAACGCATCCAAGCAATTGGTATCTGATTGAAACATAGAAACCATAGATTCGCGTCACCAACTTGCTGAAAGCACAAATAGAATGGCCGATCATTCCTTGTATGAAGTTTTTAAGACCTCACTAATCAGCCTTACACTTTTGAGTTCATAATGAATGAAGCTCTTGGTAGTTTCTTGTTTCCACGATTTTAGTTATTTAAATATTAAATAAATAATGAGATATTGTAATATGATTAAAATATTATTATTTAAACATACTCTGATAACTGATTAGTTATTTTCAAATTGTTTAAAATAACTAATATTTTATTTTTTAATATATTGGATATATTAAATATAGGATATCAGTTGTTCAGAACGATACTTTTCAGGGATAGAAAAGATATCGTGAAATCTCTCTGAGAGAAAGAGAATAGTGATACAAGCATAGGTCACTGTTCTTCACAAACTTAGGTCCAAACTTTATCAGATCTCATGTGTTGAGAACATCTGATAAATAAAATTTTCCTATTATTTTGTATAGCGAGCCCACACTTGTTCTTTGTGTGTTGAGAACATTTTGGAAGATCTTGGTGTGAGATATCAAGGATTTTTGCCATACAAAAAGATAGCAGCAAGGAAGGACTTGAGGTAATTTTTTATTCATATCTTTGATTGAATATATATATGTATGTCAAGAAGTAGATCTAGAAATCTTGTGTGATTAAATTAACAATTTTGATTGTTGTTCCGCTACGTATAATCTCTGATTTGATCTATAAAAACCAACATAGTTAAACTTAGGAGTCTTAACAATCCTAGGGGTGCTTATGCTCCATTGGGATATGTTGTATAGTTTGGTTCAATTATGTGACATTGTTTAGTATTAGTCAAGTTAGCTGCCATGACATTTGGCAAGGAGATAAGTGTATTAGAAAAACCTAGGAGTCTTAATGAGTCAGTTTGAAGTCACCTACCCATGAGTTACTATTAATGCCCTTGGTAACCTGTTGGTTACCCTCAAGAGGTATTTATGGGTTGGATATCAATGCTGACACTCAGGTCTCCACTGTGTGTTGAAAAGTATACTAGAGGGATATCTTTGGCAACTCCTGTGTTGGTTTCTTAGGTCAATGTTATTATTATTCTATATATGATCTTTCATCTAGCTCTTTGTAGGTTTATTTTGATTGTTGTCTCTGTTTCTAGAGTAGATGATACATCCAGGACGCTTAGGCGTTCTTTAAACTGTTTGTTTAGGATCTAGATTAATCTGAAACTCTAAGTGTCTATTCTGCTTTGTGTTGTGAGATTGACTTTACTAAACATTATTGCTTACCTAGTTGGTTCATGTGTTGGTAAGGGCAAAGATAAATTGGGACAGTGAGCGCCCGAGTCTGCTTGGGAAGATGTACATGTGGCCCGACCTCTGGTAAGATTGTACTTTTAAATTATGTCTTAAACTCAAACACTTTTAGTTCATTGTGAGACTTTAAAGATAAAATGTAAATATTTTTAGGGTGTGCAGACATTGCTTTTAAAAGTTTTTTTATGTGGATTAATGAGACTTTTAATTAATGAAAATGGTTTAAATTTCTGCCAAATCTTTATTGGTATTTTTGGGTCGTTACATTTACAAGAGACGTGAATAAGTGAAAATGTAATGCGCTACTACCTTAGAGTCGTTACTGGGTGATTTATAAATGTGTCATTATCTCGCTAATTGAGGTTTTAGGTTGAAAAGTGTAATTAAATTGAAATAAGGTCTCAATTAACAACATTGGTTATAAGAGATTTGGACATTCATTAAAATCATAAAAGTTATACATATGGGATCCCAAAAACACTGTTTGAAAATGTTTTACAACTCTAAATATGAATGCAGTCGACCTAAGCGACAAAGCATATCATTATAACATATTCCTCAAATACCCCTAGGCTCACCTCGAGCCGGGTATTCGACCCCGTTGTGACTATTTCGCTCCCTAGGACTGTCTCGGATCACATATCACAAATATATCACCACAATCTGTTGTATCAAGCACAATCTAAATATAATTCACATTTATGCCCTTATCGGGCCAAAATTATAATTATGCCCCTATTAACCGAAATGGGCTCACATGCACATTTAATTCACCTAAACATGCATTTCTAATCACATAATCCTTTAATTCACATATTAACATAAATAAATCAAGTATTGCCCTCCTAGCATGCTAATCAAAGTACTAAGCTTTATTAGCAAATTTGGGATGCTACAGAAAAGCTTAGACACATAATAAGAATTTAATAGAAAAATCGTGTTTAATTGGAATTCTATGGAAACCCTTCACTTAACACATCGCGAAAACGTTATATTTTATTTTTCAATCGATTTAAGATGGGTAAATACTATTTTGGTATCTATATTGTGCAAAAGATATGGATTTGACAATCTCTTTTGTTAAATGACAATTCAGACCTTGGTTTAGCAAAATAGAACAAAATAATACCCTAAGCTTGATTTTGGTTAAACTTTTTTAAAATATGACCAAAATGCCTCTACTTTTATAAAGTAGCAGATTTAATAATTTGAAATAAAATATTATTAAATTGAAAATTAATATAAAATTTAAACAGTAATAAAAATTATATTTTAATTAATGAAAAATTAAAAAAAAAAAAATTATACCTAAATACAAACTTCAACCAAATCTTAAATCATAAAATTACAACATTAATCAAATTGAAACTTAAATAAAAATAAATTATTTCATTTAGAAATGCCAAATCAGATTAAAATCATTAAAATTTTAATTAATAAAAAACCTTAATATTAAGTTAAAACAAAACTAAAAACTCTAAACCACAATTCTTCTTCTTATTCTTTGCAGGTGGTTGGGTGTGATGGAAAAATGACTACATCGAAGCATGTGGCGCCTGGTGCGAAGAAGGTGCTTGCAGTGTCAGATCTTGTCGGTGCTTGGGTGCGATGGATGGAAGACGATCTAGGTCAGATTTTTGGGGCTTAGGGATGATTTGATATGTCGCATGTTGAAGACCAACCGCTAGGCTCTAATCTAGGTTTGATTTTTTGGGCTTAAAGGCTCCAATTGGCCCCAGAATTTAGGACGATCTTTGATCTACAAGCGTGTTGTTACAGTCGAAGGTGTGCGACTAGCAAAGGAGGTGAAATAGATAGGGGAGGTGTAACATGTAGATATGTGTAACGCCCTAATTTCTCATAATAATATCGAGAATACAATGTTGGATCATAAACATAAATTTTTCTCCTTTGTTTAAGAAAATCATAATAAGCTAAGGGATCTCATGTCTTTACAAAAATAAAATAAGGATTTTCACAAAATGAATTGACCAACATTTGAATAAAAAGTAAAATTAAAAGAAAATGCTTGTAAATAAAGTCATAGGCCCGTTGATCATTCCTCGACTAAATGGTCCCCACAAATACATAGCAAAGCTCTTATGTCCCACTCGCCAATGGAATTTCTATTCTCAATTGTCTGCACAACAACATCATAAGGAGTGAGCTTCTAAGCCCAGTAAGAAAAATACAAGCAAAAGTCATATAACAAGTAATCATAACAATCATATCATAAATCATACAAAAGTTCATAATACCTCAAAACATAAACATAATCTAGATCTTAACCATTGTTCATAAGAGGCCATAATCATAGATCATAGATCATAGTCAGAGGTCATAATCATAGGTCATAATAATAAGACAGTTATAAGAAAAAGACAAGTACATATACAGAGGTGGCAATTAAGCCCCTGACATAAGTCCGTCATACAATATTGGCAACGGAGCCTATCGAACATCAAGTTAGGTCCGTCATACATTTATGAAAACCTTAGTTCCAGAAACACTTATCTTCTTTTTGTACTTGAAATGATAGGGTCATACTGTTAGGAACAATTCCTAGTGCGCAGCGAAAATTGCGGTAATGGTAGTATTGTATACAACAACAAAATTTCATATAAATAGCTTTATATGAGGATCCTTTAATATGTAATATGTTAATCAATATAATATGTATATGTAAAAAATAATACGAAATGATTTACCTCTTGTAACCTGTCAAGAATCCTTGAATCTTTTCGTATATATTTCGATCTTCCTATCCTCACTAGAGTACTTACACCTAGATCTTCCAAGACGTTCTGTATACCTCAAGATGTGTGTGGGCACATAGAGAAAAAGAATCAATATTTGTGAATCAAAAGTATTATCAACACATGAGAATCTTAAATATAGGCTAGAGAGAAAAGTTTTTCTTTTGTGTGAAGAAGATGATAGTTTTTCTTCTCTATGTAAAACTTATTGTGTTTCTATTTTCTATCATATAGAATATATATACATTATTATCATAATTATAATAATAATAAAATTGTTCATCTTTAATAATAATAATAATATTAATAATAGTAATAATAATAATAATAAGTAAAGACTAAGTCTTACATTTCATTTTAAAATCCTTTTCAATATTAATTAATTAAATAAAATAAAAAACTAATAACTGATCACCATCAGTAGTGCTACATGTATTAGGCAGTCCAATAAGCCCTATGCGTGTGGCACTCTCCTTGAAAAATGAGATTTGATTTTTGTGTATTTTTATTTTAATTAATTAATAAATAGAAATTCAAATAAGGTATCATCTTTTTAAGGAAAAGATCACAACTTAAAATTCAAAATTCAAAATTTGAATTTCCATTATCATCTTATTATTAATTAAATAAATATAATAATCAAAACCAAATTCGACTATCCATATTTATACTTTCACACTTAAAAAAAATAATTAATTAAAATCAATTTCTTTTATTTCTACCCAATTTCGATAATTGTACAAATGCAATATCAAATTATGCAACTTCAATTATCACATAATTGCACATTTATCCTAAAGAATAAATATTCTCTCAAATAGCCCATTCACAGTTTGACCCTTGTATCAACTCTTACATTGAGTAGTGTTGATAGAGGCCCCCCGGGGACCTATGGACCAATAATTCCAAGCTCCAATAAATAAAATATTATTAACCAAAACTCTTTGATTCAATAATCATATTATTAATCTCATGATTATTCCACTATAAATATGAGATCGTAGTCTTGAGAATTAAAGACATATTTATTGAGAACTTTATTGTAACCATAAAGAGTCCATTGATATATACATTACATACAAATTAATCCTCTATTGATGATTCATAATTAAGTGGGAATAAAATTACCGTTTTACCCTTATAATTATATATTGATTCCTAGTGTACCATTGACTTTACTAGTGAAGGTTAATTCATAATCTGATTATGAATTTGACATCAATAGTCTTTTCAGTTCTAAAAGCCAACTCAATGGGGAACCAACATTCAATCTATAAGAAGGTATAGATTTCATATCTATTAAGCTATGTCCCCTGCATTATACATCATTGAGTCCCCAAAACAATAGTTCTTAGCCTGATCATTCTTACAAACCGCAATGCATGAATCAAAGGATCAAATGACATACATAAGAGTTCATAGTAACTTCAGGATTAAGATCAGTTTGTATATGATCATCAGTTGATGTGTTTTATAAATCTACGACACGGTATTTAAACAAGTGTTATTAAATCACATCTAGTCCAGTTCTACATACTCTCAGCATGCAAAGTACCTCCACTAGAGTGTCATTGTAACGACCCAAAAATCACTATTAAGTCTTAAGGGCCTTGATTAGCGTGCCGGGAGAGCACGATTGGTTTATGCATGAATTAAATAGTTTAATGCATTATTATGTGATAAGCATGCTTGTATGAGTATATGAATATATGACTTGCATGTCTAAGAGTATTAGTATGCATGTAGGCCCTGTTTAGCTTAAAGGGGTATATTTGTAAATTTAGCCCGTTGAGGGCATAAATGTGATTACATTATAATTGTGGAGACCACATTATTATATGGATATATTCCCTGTATGCAACTTGAGGTGATCCTAGGGAGCTAGTTAGCGGAGAAGTTACAACAGGGCCTGTTATCCAAAAAATTAGCATTGATGACGTGGCAAGTGATCCCTAGACACGTGGCTGACACCTGGAGGAACTCTGCTAGTATATCAACCAGAAGACGCATTAGAAGCAGTAAGCAGCCCAGTCTTACCTGCGACCAGTCTGGTCGATGGTTCTGCATACAAAGTAACATTACTGTGAAGATCTTTGTAGATCCCGAATTTAACTCACACAATCTCCTAAATATCCGATTATTTAGGAGAGAACATTGGCAACTAAATCATGTAATCCCCCTTGAGCCTATAAATAGAAAAAGACAGCTCAAGGAAGGGACTTTTGGCTTTGGAATTATTTGAGATTAGAGTAATTCTCCTTGGAATATTGTATTGTTCTTCAGAGGTTAGTGAAACTCATCGAACCCTTGTTCTTTGATCACTCCTTTGACTCTTAGATCAATAACAGTCTAAGTGGACATAGGTTATTACCAGATCCTGGGGCCGAACCACTATAAAAATATCGTGTTCTTATTATTTTTTGTCATTACATTCTTCTCAATACATTCATTCACATCAAGCATATTCTGACTCCGTGTCAGTTGACCAAAATCTGGGTCAACATTCTGGTGCTTTCATTGAGAGCTTGATTTATCATTGCTGAGAAAACTAATGGCGAAAACTGGAAGGAAAGCTGGACAGGCGGCCGCTGCTGCGCCATCAAATCCACCTCCTCCTCCCCCTGCAAGCGTGGCGAAGGATGAGCCACATCTGGACTTTGAGGAGGAAGAAATGGATGATGCAACGCTGAAGAGTACCCTGGGGGCGTTGCAGGAGGAGCTGGCTAGTCTGAAAGCCAGTCAAGAGACAACTGCCGAAGTTGTTGCGCGGCAGCAGCAGGAGATAGAACGGAAGCGCGCGGAATTAAGCGAAAGGCAGGCGGAGATGGACCGCCGCCAGAGTGAAGCCATGGCAGCCCTCGAGGCGGCCTTGCAGCTGGCAAGGAATCAGGCTGCACCTGTTTCGCAGCCTGATCAACCTGTCAGTGGGCCACCCCAGAGGGGTCTTAATCCAAGCCCACCGATCCAGCCTTCGAGTCCACAAAGGACCGAGCAGCCTCAAGTGCCCCATGACGATGTCCTGCTGGACCCTGAGACGCAGCCACCATCCCAAGCTGGTCGCGGCAATCCCCCGCAACAGAGGCAGAATAGGGCCGAGCATCAGCCTCGTAGTCCTAGATGCCGTAGGGGCGATGAGCCAAACCTACCGTACAGAGGTCAGTATCCCCCTGGTAACAGGAGGGACTCAGAGTTAGGCTCTACGGTCCGGGGTCCCCCACGGCATGATAATGCACGGGGACACCACGACCAGCGCAGGCCGCCCTCTAACGCTCGGGACGTTTCAGCCAGGGATGGAAATCGAGGGAATAGTCGATCCCACCATAGCCAATCAAGGTTCAGAGATGGCCATGGGTATAATGAGGCCGACTAAGGCAAGGGAAACGCTGGCCGAAGGAATGAAGAAAGAGGTAAAGGCAGGAGCCAGGTACCTCAAGATGACCAACCCGATAGACGGGATGCTGGGGGGCAGCCCAGGCAAAATAATGTCTTCAACCAGCTCGGAGGTAGCGAGCAGCGGAGAAGAGACGAGGATTTGAGAGACGTACTCAACGATCGCCGTGAGCGGCATGGTGAGAACATCCCCCCAGCAACAGATGCCACAGCGATTCCTGCCGCTTTACAGGCCCAAATAGATGCCCTCAACCAAGCAGTGCAGCAGCTGGTCGGGGGAAGGACATCTTATATCGACCACGATAGGAGGAAAGGCACTCCTTTCATACAGAGGATAGCTAATGCCGAAACTCCAAGCAAGTTCAAAATGCCTACACTTCCAAACTTTGACGGGTATGGAGACCCAGTGTCTCATGTCAATAAGTTTGAAATTCAAATGGACATTCAGAAAGTGTCCGAAGACGCTCGATGCAGGATCTTCCCTACAACACTTTCTGAAGCCGCGCAGGAATGGTTTTTTAAGTTCCCTCCCGCAAGCATAGTTTCCTGGGAAATGTTCGTAAGGCAGTTTTACAGACAGTTCTATGCAGGCTGTGTGCATCCGACCGAAGCAAACCAGCTGGTTGAAATTCGCCAGCAGGATGGAGAATCAGTGAAAGACTACATCTAGCGCTTTATGCGAGCGGAAGCTGGAGCGAAAATGGTGGGGGACGAAGGAAAAATGATGGCCATAACCGCAGGGGTTAAACGTCGTTCTCCCCTCTAGAAAAGTCTCTGAAAGGAAGGAGTGAGAACTACCCAAGAATTTTTGGACCGGACTAATCGCTACATCAAGCTCGAAGAAGCCATTACTGACGATGGAAAGCTCTCAAGCAAGGATAAGAAGGCTTCCGAACCCGCCAAAGCCGCCAATGGTTCCAAACCTAATGGCAACGGTAAAGGCAACAGCAACGGCAATGGCAAGAATGGTGGAAAATGGCCGTATAACGAGCCTTCCACCTCCGACAATAAACGAGCCAAGGGTAATCGTTATGAACCTCGGTTCACTAACTACACTGCCCTCGTTGAGTCTCGGGGAGAGGTTTATCAGGCCACAGGTTCTAGTGTGCCTTATAAAAAACTTGGCCCCATCCGAAAGGATATTTCGAAGAGAGACACTACCAAGTTCTGTCATTAGCATAACGACTACGGACATGACACCAATGAATGCAACCAGTTAAAAGATGAAATCAAGTTCCTTATTAGACAAGGACACTTGAGAAGGTATGTACGGGCCTCAGGAAATTCCCAACGAGAAGCTTCGGGTAGCAACGAGCAAGCGCCCGCGCGCCAATGCTCGCCACCCTTACAGCCTGCCCCCGTGACTGGCACACTCTTAACCATATGTGGAGGCCCGCACTTCGCGGGAAATAGCGGAAAGGCCAGGGAACAATATGCTCAGACTCTGCGCCACGACCAGGACATCGAGATGATGACTGTGGAGGAACGTGCACCAAAAAAGGCTCGGTCAGAGGAAGGTGAGATAACCTTCTCTGATGGCGATGCCCAACACGTCCGGTTCCCACATTCCGATCCGCTGGTCGTGGACATCCAGATGGCCAACATGATGGTGAAGAGAGTACTGGTCGATACAAGAAGTTCAGTGAATATCCTGTATAAATCAACACTAGAACGCATGAAATTATCCATTAAGGACTTGGAGCCCTGCAACCAAACGATATACGGCTTCTCTGGAGAAGGGCTCGCCCCCACCGGATTGATCAAACTGCCAGTGACGACGAGTACAGCGCCTGAAACAAGGCCATTACTCGCCACCTTTGTAGTGGTCGATTGTCCTTCGGCGTACAATGCCGTTATTGGAAGGCCTATACTGGTTGATCTACGGGCCATCATCTCTATGTGGCACTTGGCCATGAAGTTCCCAACAGACGCGGGGGTAGGACGCGTGTTGGGGAACCAGAGGGAAGCCAGGGAGTGCTACAACGCCTCAATCACAAAGGTGAAGAATGGAACGTCGAAGAGCACTACCTCAAATAGGTTACAAATGGCAGTTGATACACAAGCCCAATCCGGTGATGAAGTCACCAAATAGGGTGTTGCCCAAAGTGAGGATAGAGACTTAGATCCTCACTTTGGGGATTTTGAAGAAAACGTTGGACCCGTCGAGGACCTGGAGGAGGTCCAACTCGATAAAGAAGACCAGACCAGAGTCGTAAAGGTTGGGAAAAACTTAGAGCCTACCACGAAGCACGCACTGGTGGAATTTTTGCGAAAGAACCAGGAGGTTTTCGCCTGGTCGCATAAAGACATGGCTGGGATAGATCCTGCAGTTATCTGCCATGTCCTGAATATAGACAAGACTTTTCCACCTGTGCAACAAAAGAGAAGGCTGCTCGATAAAGATAGATCGAGAGCCTTAAAAGAAGAAGTTGAAAGACTAAAGGAGAATGGGTTCATCAGGGTGGCATTTTATCTATCATGGGTCTCCAATCCAGTGCTGGTTCCCAAGCCTAATGGCAAGTGGCGGACCTACGTGGATTTTACAGACCTCAATAAAGCCTGCCCAAAAGACTGCTTCCCACTCCCAAGGATCGACCAGCAGGTCGATGCAACTGCAGGGCACGAGATCCTCTCATTCATGGATGCATATTCAGGCTACAACCAGATTAGCATGCACCCCCCTGATGAGGATCACATCAGCTTTTGGACCGATACGGGCTTATACTGTTACAAAGTAATGCCCTTCGGACTGAAAAATGCAGGTGGAACTTACCAACGGCTAGTCAACCACATGTTTAAGGAGCTGATTGGATTAAACATGGAGGTATACATGGACGACATGCTGGTAAAGTCTAAGGAGGCAAAAGAACATGTGAGGGATTTACAAGAATGCTTTGATGTATTGAACAAATACCAGATGAAGTTAAATCCCCTCAAATGTTCCTTCGGAGTTGGATCAGGGAAGTTTTTGGGGTTTATTGTAAATTCAAGAGGAATCGAGGCCAACCCCGACAAGATAAAAGCCCTGATCGACATGAAATCGCCAGAAAGGATCAAAGATGTACAAAGTTTAACTGGGAGAATTGCAGCCCTAAGCAGATTTATTTCAAAATCAACAGACAAGTGCGTCCCTTTTTTCAACCTACTTAGAGGAAATAAGAAGTTTGAATGGACAGGAGACTGCGAGCAAGCTTTCCAGGCCTTGAAAACCCATATGGCACAACCTCCCATCTTATCAAAGCCAATCGAAGGAGAAACTTTGTTTATTTACCTGGCGATTACTGAAGTTACTGCTAGCTCGGTACTAATATGATAGGAAGACGGCGTACAAAGAGCAGTCTACTATGTCAGCAAGAGACTGATCGGGGAAAAATTGAGATATCCACCAATCGAGAGGCTAGCATATTGCTTAATCCTGGCCTCTAGGAAGCTACGCCCCTACTTTCAAGCCCATCCTATTACAGTTCTAACTGACCAGCCCCTTCAGCAAGTCCTCCAAAAACCAGAAGCGGCTGGACGATTATTAAAATGGGCAGTCGAATTGGGGCAGTTCGATATAACTTATTCACCGCGAGCGGCAGTCAAGGGACAAGTCTTGGCAGACCTTATTGCGGAGTTCACAGAACTCCCAGACAGCGAACAGTGCGAACAGCCTAAAGCGCCTGAGCCCCAAGACAAAGCTCCTTCGTGGAAGTTATTCACGGATGGGTCATCCAACGAATCCCATGCTGGAGCGGGAGTGATATTGATAACGCTGGAAGGGCATCGATTTCACTGCGCCATCAGGTTCGACTTCACCGCGTCAAATAATGAAGCGGAATACGAAGCACTCCTCGCTGGGTTGAGAATGGTGAAAGATATGAGCGTAAAGACGCTTGATATCTACAGTGATTCACAGCTGGTGGTGAATCAAATTCTAGGAGAATATCATGCGCGAGGTTTAAAAATGGTGGCCTACTTAAATAAAACAAAAGACCTGCTAGCCCAGTTCACTAAGTACACCCTCCAGCAAATTCCACGAGATCAGAATTCAAATGCAGATTCCTTAGCCAAACTCGCGAGCGCGAAGGATGCTGACACTTTGAACATTGTGCCAGTAGAAAGACTGAGTAAGCCAAGCATACAAGCGGTCAAATCCAGTATGGAGATTCGGATGGAAGATACATGGATGGCACCTTATTTGGAGTATCTGACAAATGGTACGCTACCAACAGATAGAAACAAAGCCAGAACTCTACAAAGGCGAGCTGCTAGGTACATATTGGTCGATGGTGTTATGTACCGAAGAGGATATTCCTTGCCACTACTCAGATGCGTTACACCAGAAAAAGCTAAGGAACTCATGAAAGAAGTGCATGAAGGCATCTGTGGGGATCACGCTGGGGGGCAGAGTTTGGCAATGAAGATTCTAAGGCAAGGCTACTTCTGGCCAACTATGAACGAGGATTCGATGGAGTTTGTACGAAGATGCGATAAATGTCAAAGATTCTCCAAGATTCCACGAGCAGCTCCAAACGAATTAAAATAGATGCAAAGTCCGTGGCCTTTTGTAGTATGGGGGATAGATTTGATTGGATCCCTACCTACAGGTAAAGGCGGAGTAAAGTACGCAGTCATAGCAGTCGATTACTTCACCAAATGGGTCGAAGCTGAACCGCTCGCTACCATCACGACCAAGAAAATCCTTGACTTTGTTATCAAGAACATTGTCTGTCTATATGGTTTGCCAAGAAAGATAGTTTCAGACAACGGGACCCAATTTAACAGCGATTTATTCACCGATTTTTGCGAAAGACATGGAGTCATTAAAAGATTTTCTTCAGTTGCACACCCCCAGGCGAATGGGCAGGTCGAAGCCGTGAATAAAACTCTTAAAGACACCCTGAAGAAGAGGCTTGAAGAAGCTAAGGGAGCGTGGCCAGAGCAACTGCTTGAAGTCCTCCGGTCGTATAGAACGTCTCACCGAACAGCGACAGGACATACCCCATTTTCCTTAGCCTATGGATATGAGGCAATGTTGCCTGTCGAATTAGATCCCCCCTCACATCGACGTCTAACATACGACCAGGACCAGAACAGCCAACTGATGATGGAATCCCTAGACTCGATTGACGAGATACGGGAGAAGGCCCAACTCCGAGTTGCTGCATACCAACAAAAAGTCGCCCGGTACTTTAACTCCAAAGTTAAAGAAAGAAAATTCAACGTCAGAGACTTGGTGCTACGACGAGTTTTCTTAAATACCCGCGACCCTACTGCTGGAGTGCTCGGACCTAATTGGGAAGGACCTTACCAGATTGAAGAAGTCCTTCATCCGGGCACCTACAAACTTGCACGCTTAAACGGAGATCTCGTTCCACGTTATTGGAATGGAGAACACCTGCGCAAGTATTATCAGTGAACAATCCTTTTTAAAGGACTGGCTTGTATTAATTTTTCTATTTACAAGTTTAGCAAAGAGGGTTAGCCACGCTGTATGGCTAATCGCTCGTATATGTAAGATTCTATTTTAGAATCACTCGTAAAGACATGTTTAGTCCATTATTAATACGAGATTATAAGGGACTGTGCGCAGCCAGTCATTCTTGCCAACCTTTGTGAATTTATATTCACAAGTATTTGTTCATTATGTGTGTTGTTTTGCTGTATTACAAGTATTACTTTTTCACCCGAGCAGAAATGTTCGAACAGGTCGTGGTCAAGGCAAGTGACCAAGGACCTAAAGCTCCTCGATCACTTGAGGGGCATATAAGGCACATCGATAGCAAAGCATACCATGAGGTATGTAAACACATGAACAAAATGAGTGAAAGCATGCTAAGGTACTTAGAGTATTTTTCAAAATTTATATTTTGTCAAATCAAGCCAAAGTACTATGCTAAGTTCGGTCATACGGACAAGTGTCATAATAAATAAAAATATTATAGCATCATGAAGCAATCTTTTACACCGCAAGCATCACTGCTTGGATGTAACTGTTCAAATAAAAGAAAAAGTTTGCTGCCCATGCAGCAAATCTTAAAATAAAAGATATTGTCTTTACATCACGACCCGTGGGTCGTGTAATCAAAAGAAAGAAAAAAATAATAGAAAAGCTTAAGAGGCATTGGGAGCAGGAGGGTCTTTATCAGCATTCTGATTGGTCGCGTCCTCAACGACCCCTTCTTGCTCAATAACCCCTTCTTCTTCAGTACCAGCCAGGCTTGGGGAAGCAGGAATCCTTGCTCTCGCCTCCTCTTCAGCCAGTTGAGCAGTGCAGCAAGCCAGCTCAGCAGTCCTGACATCTTCTGAAAGATAGCTGAAATCGGCGCCCTGATTGTGTTTCCAGAAGTTATAAAAACACCGGAGCATCGTCTTCTTATACCTTTCCAGATTCTTGGAGTTGTCGAGCCTCAGCTGCTCCACTTGGCCCTCGAGAGTAGCGATGGTCTCGTCCTTGGACTTAAGCACCTCTTCCAACCTCTTGACTTCGCGAAGATGGGTTCGGCTGACATCTTGATAATCCTGCCTCTGCTTTATTATAGCTGCCTTTGCAGCTTCAGCCTCTGATAACTTTGTCACCGCGGCATCCCTCTGTTGAGCCATCGCCTCCAACTCCTTTGCGTGCCTGGCCTCTGCAGCCGAAAGTTCCTCGGCTGCCTTCACCTGGTGCCTCTCGATAGCCTTTGCCCTAGCCTGCTCGATGGTGGCTTGGGTCCGGGTACGAGCAGTGGTGGCAGACAGCAAAGCCTGAGGACAAAGGATTAAAGTTAGAACCTATTACAAAGAATAAAAGACTAAGGCCAAAAAGAGAAAGAAGTACTTAAGCTGGCTATTTCGTTCAGGGTCCTGTTCAGAATTAGGTCGACCGTCATACTCTCTTCTTCAACCATTGCATCCTTGACGTGGTCGTTTTTCCCGATGTGCGCAATATGGTCTTTGGCTGCTCGTACGGAACGGCTCGAGAGTTTGGCCCAAAGAGTTTCTTCCCGCTTGTCTTGTTCCCTTCTGGGCGCAGCCGGAGGAGGGTTCATTGGAGCAGGAGGAGTCTCCTTCTCAGCAGGGGCCGGAGGATGAGCAGAAGTTTGCCCAGTAGGCACACCCCTAAGAGGGTCTTTTGTTCGACTCTTTTTGGCAGGTCCCTGGCTCGTCTCGCCATTGTGTCTCCGCGACGACTTTCTTCGAAGCTGAGGAACTTCCTCTTCCTCCTCAGCCTGGTATAAGTCAAAGACGTTGGGAGTGGCCATATTTGCACACAAGTAAAAACATGCAAAGGGTAAAGATAAAAGCAGATGAAGACTCTTTATCAAAACGAAAAAGAAGGTCACAAAGTTAGTACCCGAGCTACAACTACTGGTCACTATACTATTGACTCTATTAGTCACACACTCACTATTTGGCATGAAGAAGTCGAACAAATGATAGGGAATTGGCAAACTATTTAAAAGCAAAATAATTTTACCGTTCTCATTAGAGGATTCCCCCAGATCCACAACTGGCTCTTCGGCGTTTTGTTTCCCCTTTCTTTGGGGAGCAAAAGGCCTTTCTGCGGAAGGATTGCCCGTGGGCTCCCTGATTTTAACCCTCGTTGGCCTCCTTCGAGGAGGAGACACAGGAGGTTGCTGCTCGGGAACCCCCTCGGTAGTGGCATAGACTACCACGGACCCTCTTATTTCATGGCGAGGAGCCAGGAGGCCAGACAGCCTCAAGTTTTCATCAGTAACCAGGGACTTGACGCTTATTTCTGCGTCTGTCATCCTGGCCAGTTTATTGGACCTCAACACCATGTCTGGTGTTGGGGTCGGACGTAACCATGGGCCTGAAAGACAAAGTACAGTTTGAGAAAAATGAAAGGAAACTCCTTGATTAAAAGTATCGACCAGTCAAAGACGGTACTTACCTCCTCGAGCGAAGGCCAGGTTGTTGCTGGTTATGTCCGGAGTAAGGAAGTACTCCTTACTGTACTGCCCCACGTTAGATATGTGCGTAGTATCACTCAGAAATGTCCGGTTTGTCTCCTGGTGACAGAAGTGGAAGAAACCCGTTCCATATTGTTGCGGGTTGGATTTAAGGTCGAAAAGATAGTTGACCTCGTGGGGATGGATTTAAGGTCGAAAAGATAATTGACCTCGTGGGGATTTAAGTTTGTACAAGATATAAAGTGCAGCCAGCATTCTATATCCGTTTGGAGTAATTTGGAAGGGGGCGACATTGAAATAATTAGCCACCCCCTGATAAAAAGGATGTAGAGGGAGGAAAGCCCCCGCCTCTATGTGATACCGAGACCAGGCGCTGTATATACCTCCGGGAAGGTTACCCCTCTGGTCTGTGGCAAGAAGTTTGATGGTGACCCCTGTGAGGGGATACTTCCTGAAATAGTTAGCAACCATCCGAAGGGTCATTACGCTGGTCGGGGAAATATACCACTCGACATCAGGCAAATTCTGATGCCGAGGGCGGGCTCTAACTTGGATGTTAGGGTCAGGAACAGGATTGTCTCGACCGCTGGTCGAGGGAACCCTAGCTTGCGAATCAAGCTGGGCAGGAAGGTTTGGACTATCGTCAGAATCTGGTCTTTTCTTGCCTACGGATTTGGAATGGGCCATTTGAGGAGAAAAAGGACGAGGTCTGGAAGAGGATCGTGAGAAGGGAATCTCGTGGACTTAGTCGGCCGGTTGTTATTCGCCTTCGAGCAGCTAGGCCAGAAGATCGTCGTCGATGGGCTGTTCACCTCCCCACAAATCTGGCATCAATGTCTGCAAACAGAAGAATGGGGAGGTGAGGATAAAGAATTTTTAAAGGCTATTTAGAATAACGCTGGTCGAGTATAAAAACCAAGCCTTTATACAATAGCATTCTAACAAAAAGCTAAAAAATTTCCGCACGAACAGTTTGAAAAACGGATCAAAGGGTGAAAGTAAAAAGTTTTTCAAAAAAAGCTTTTTCAACTCCCCTTAGGGCGGGAAAAACCTATTTTCCAACTAGCCTAAAGATCGAAATTTTACTTCGATTTTACGTCCTAAAAGTATGATCCTGACTAGTAAACTAACTCGTAACCCTTTTTTCGCCTACAAGACATTCTACTCACAGGCATCTCAAACCAGAAGCAAATGAATTCAAACAGTCAACATACAGAAGCATGCATCATGAAAATTTGAAGCATAAGAATTCGAAAACTTACCAAGAAAATGATCGTGGAGATGGAAAAAGGGTCTTCGGAGATCAGGGAACTCTCGGACTGAGTCTTAAAAATGCAGAAGAACGGTCTCTGGAGAAGATTAAAGCTCTGGTTTTTAGGGTTTCTTGAGAAGGCAATGGCGTGCGTAAAAAGAAAAGGAAGATTTCGGAGGTATTATATAAGTTTTCCAGTGGCATTAAAAAAGTGTAATCATCAGTTTCCCTTTTTCGAAGTATGGGGAAGTGGAATGGCCGTCGAATTATTACTGGGGAACCGAAAATTCATGATTAGACAGAAGTAGGTTACTTTTTCCAAGAACACACGAAGGGTTCTAACATGTAAGGTGGGGTTACCGAAAAGTCGTTCGCTCAAAAGTTTATTTATTGCTCGTGATAAATAAACTTGGGGGGCAAATGTTATCCAAAAAATTAGCATTGATGACGTGGCAAGTGATCCCTAGACACGTGGCTGACACCTGGAGGAAATCTGCTAGTATATCGACCAGAAGAGGCATTAGAAGCAGTAAGCAGCCCAGTCTTACCTGCGACTAGTCTGGTCGATGGTTCCGCATACAAAGTAACATTACTGTGAAGATTTTTGTAGATCCCGAATTTAACTCACACAATCTCCTGAATATCCGATTATTTAGGAGAGAATATTGGCAACTAAATCATGTAATCCCCCTTGAGCCTATAAATAGAAAAAGATAGCTCAAGGAAGGGACTTTTGGCTTTGGAATTATTTGAGATTAGAGTAATTCTCCTTAGAATATTGTATTGTTCTTCAGAGGTTAGTGAAACTCATCGAACCCTTGTTCTTTGATCACTCCTTTGACTCTTAGATCAATAACAGTCTAAGTGGACGTAGGTTATTACCAGATCCTGGGGCCGAACCACTATAAAAATATCGTGTTCTTATTATTTTTTGTCATTACGTTCTTCTCAATACATTCATTCACATCAAGCATATTCTTACTCCGTGTCAGTTGACCAAAATCTGGGTCAACAGTGCCTAATACTTGGCTCGGGGTGAGTCAAGGGGTGTTTCAGGTATTAGATGGTTATCTGGGTTATCAGGTTATGGAAATAAATAATTGGAGATATGTTTGGAGTTAGGAAGCCTAGGTGGGAATACCGGGGAGTTTTACTATTTTTCCCTCGGGGACATCTTTGGTACCTCGAGCCTCGGGATTGGCTTAATTAATTAAGGATAGACTAAACATGTTGACCATGATTTTGGCCAATGACGAGTAGACGTCAAAACTACAATGAACCTTCAAGAGAAAAATACAACACTGATAATTTTATAGTGGTTCAACCCCAATTTATTGGTAATAGCCTAATCCACTTGGAGTTGTGATAAATATATATCCTACACTTAAGATCAGATGAACTTGAGTCAACTGAGTTTCTTAAGTGTAAGTAGAAAAATACATAGTTTCTCTCTCTAAACTCTCTCAAAAAATGCCCCAAGAATGCCCCAAGTAACAGTCCCAATGTCTCCAAACTAGAGAGGTTTTCTCAGTCTAAAAAGATCATATCCCCCTAAATGATGCCATGAGCCCTCTATTTATAGGCTCATGGATCGTACATCAAATATATTCCTTTGACCGGGTCCTTGGTTCTTCCAATAGACTTTTATTAATAAAATATAAATGAATTTAAATTACAATAATATAGCTATTATTCTGGGATATCTGAGAGATTCCCGCAGTAGTTGAGAATGATTCGGGTTGAAGCTGTTACTGAGGACATAGGCAAGCACCTCTCGTCGGCAAAGCACACTTCTAGCACACCTCTGGTCGGTATAGGCAAAGCACTCCTCTAGCATACCTCTGGTCTAGCATGACACATCTCTGGTCTAGCAAAACACTTTACTGGTCGGGCAAAAAAATTGACTAGTCGGGCAAAACGAATGACTGGTCGGCCAAAATAGATGACTGGTCAGTCAAAACGACTGACTGGTCAGCCAAACTCCTAACTGGTAAGGCAAAAATCTTTACCGGTCGGACATAAATTCTATCAGGTCGGTCAGATCACTTTATCACAACTCCGAAGAGCCAATACATTTATTGACTATTAATGTGTCATTTACTAACAATGCATTGCCACTTGTCACTTATGATTGCCACGTCATCGAACTGAAATTTTGGGGATAGCATTTGCCCCACAAGTTTTTTATATGATTTACTCGTATGATAAACTTTTTCTCTAGCAAAATGTTTTTGAGGTCATTCTAAAGCTTCCATCCGGTCAGTAACCTTCACTTTTGTAGTAAACCCTCAATTGAACTTTTTGAATTCTTCAAATTCCATTTTTTGACCTTGTTGTAGTAACCCATGAGTATAAAAACATGTTTGTGCCCCATGCTCTTGAGATTTGTTGTCACCTTGGATCCTCTATCCGTTCGGTCATTTTCTTGGCCCCTTGAATAAGTGTGTGACCAATAGGATAGGATTAGCTCTTCGGTCCCTTCTCAACACCTCAGAAACAACTTGGCCGATCGGAACATACACCCATTTCTTCAAACTGCTCGGACACCTGCCAACATCCGCTCAGACGCATGCCACCATCCGCTCGGACGCAGTCCCAGCTGCTCGGACAAGCAGCCAAGCCGCTCGGACACCTACCACCATCTTCTCGGATGCATGCCACCATCCGCTTGGACGTAGCCCCAGCTGCTCGGACACGCAGCCAAGGTGCTCGGACACCTACCACCATTCGCTCGGACGCATGCCCTCATCCGCTCGGTTGCAGCCGCAGCTGCTCAGACACGCAACCAAGCCACTCGGACACCTGCCACCATCCACTCGGATGCATCCCACCATCTGCTCGGACGCAGCCCCAACTGCTTTGGCACCACGCAGCTGCTCCTCAGATGCACTAGCTTTCGGACACGCGCAGGCCTGCTCGGGCACACTCGGCATCCGCTTGGCCATCAATGAACCGATCGGGCATATGGCATAGCTACTTAAGCATATGCCTAAAACATATCCCTCCAAACACCATCAAAACACCTTGTTCGAATCTCTCAAAAGTATTTTGAAAGATTGATTTCTCTCAATCAATCTTGGGGAAAATTGGCTACTCTTCTGAAAGACATTTTTTCACTATGTAGTATTTACTTTGCATTCATTTGTTCCTTGTTTGATATCTGCCAAGTGGTTGGCATAAATTGGTGGAGTCTGGGCAGTGTTGAATTGTCTACAAAACTCCTTCCTGGATGCTTCCCAAGAGGCAATGGAGTTCCGCTTAAACTTCCAATACCATTCCTGGGCGGTATCTGACAAAGTAGTCAGGAAAACTCTACACCGATAATCGTCACTCACACCAAGCAGTTCCATCTGGTCCTCGAATTTCCCAACATGTCTAATGGGACCTGCCTTTTCTGTATATACTGGTAGCACCGGTGCTTTATATTTTGCCGGCGGCTGGGCTGCACTAATCAGGGCACAAAATGGGCTGCCACTCCGGTGGTCTATCGTATCCATCCCGGAATGTCATTTTGACGAACCTTGCACTGCAGCCGTTAGCACGTCAAGCTGGGCTTGGATGGCTGGTGCAACTGACGACGTTCCAAGGTCGTGATCACCTGGTCGGGCATTACCATCTGGTGCACTATCGTCAAGTATTTCTACTTGACTGGCAGGGCGGTTCAGGTTTTGCCCCTCGACCGGGACGGTCCTCCTCCTTTTCGTGATAATCTCCCTTAGATCTTTTCGGAGGCATGCTCTCCTGCCTAACTGAACACCGTACTTTTCGATTTTTCAGAGAGCTTACTACGTGGGACTTGCTCTCTCCCACTACGCTGGTGGCCGGGGTGCAGTGGAGGTTTTTTGGTACATCCCGGGCAGTCTTTCCCTCCTTGTGGGTTATTGTCTTCTTTATCCTTTGACTGGTCGGTGTGATGACTATTAGCCTCATCACGACCATATCCATCTTTGAACTGTGAAGTCCTCTTATCTCGAGGAGTCCTGGTCTGATCCTGCCTGGGTGGAGTCCTTTTACTGCCCGATCGGTGACTCCCTGATCTAGAAGTTTCTGATCGGTGACTCTTTGGTCTAGCATGACACATCTCTGGTCTAGCAAAACACTTTACTAGTCGGGCAAAACAAATGACTAGTCGGCCAAAATAAATGTCTGGTCGGCCAAAACGACTGACTGGTCGGCCAAAACAGATGACTGGTCGGTCAAAACCACTGATTGGTCGTCCAAACTCCTAACTGGTCAGTCAAAAATCTTTACTGGTCGGACAGAAATTCTATCAGGTCGGTTAGATCACTTTATCACAACTCCGAAGAGCCAATACATTTATTGACAATTAATGTGCCATTTACTGACCATGCATTGCCACTTGTCACTTCTGATTGCCATGTCATCGAACTGAAATTTTGGGGATAACTGTAAGGCCCTGGATAGCCAAGACCGTTACACTGTGTGTTTATAAAGTGCCAGACTTGCTAATCATGTCAATTAATTGAAAGCGTGTCAACGAAACTGTGAAGGAACTAGGGTTTAAAATGTTTTGGTCTCAAAAGCCACTTTTTCATTAAGAAACATTATTTGTTTACACAGGATCCCAAAAATACAAGTTTAAAGGTTGTTTACAGAAGTTATAAGATTCAGATACAATAACCAGCCATACTAAGGCAAAACAAGCAGTTAGGTAACCCTTGTCCTGATCCACTCCTCGACCTTGGTGATCAAACAGCTGGATATGTACATTTCACCTCGGAGCTCTCCACCTCAGGCTTGGTCCAATCTGCCCTTGCCTTTACCTGCACCACGTAGCACCCGTGAGCCAAGGCCCAGCAAGAAACACAACAACAGAGCATAAGCAATCAATAGACAAGTCAATATCTCACATTACATCACATAGTGTCAACCATAAAGCCATTCAGTATAATCAAGTAATCAACATGCTAAGCATATCAATTCATTTCATACATCACTGCATGAATGATAACTAGGGCTAGCGCTCTCAGGCTACTCCCTCCATTATCCCACTGACTCCGGCCCGCTTAAGCCGAGCTCAGTGAATATTCTCGGCTACCAGTGGCCAAGCCGCGCCCTGTGCGCAAATACTATGTACGGCACTCTTAGGCCGCTTTTACATGTCCCATGGCGTAATACCATCGTTGACACGATACAATTCTCGGGAGCACTTAGTCCCATCACAAACATATAATCGGGTGCAGTCTTCTTACCTTTCAATTCACTAGATTTGATCCCTCGACTCCTTGAGCACGATCCCCCTCGAGCCCTAGCGCTCACCTAAACACAATCATGGACCAAAGTCATCATCAATCCTCAAGTCCAAAACCTAGCCCCAGGGCCAATCCCGAGCCCCCGGGAAGTCCTAGTTCCACCAAACAAGGTGGTGGAAACAAACCCCAAACCTTAGGTCAAAAACCCTTGCAAACAACCCTAAAATCCCCTTCAGAAAGCAGGGTAGCGCTACAACGCTCATGGGAGGGCGCTACAGCACTACAAACAGAAGCCAAAATTCCCTCAGCATCATGGCCTAGCGCTACAGTGCTCAAAGGCTAGCGCTGTAGCGCTAGTCACAGACAGATAGCACCCTCAGTTCTCCTTCTTGCGATTTCCTCGAACCAACCTCAACCAAAACTCTTCCAACTCTTTCCCAAATTCATAAACAACCTTATGACCATACTCTACTCATCCCAAGCACCCCAAATACCTAGAACACAAGCACATGCATCCACAAACTCAGAATTCACCATAGCCTCTCCTAAACACTAAAACTCAGCAGAAACCAATTGAACAGCAAAGTTAGAGTTTAGACTTTATACCTTTGATAGAATTTCGACCACAAGCTGTCTCTAGACCTCCTTGGCTTTCTTTTCCCTAACCTTTGCCCTGAATTTCCCCAAAGTTCCCCATCAAACTCAACTTATACACCATAAATCAGAAATCAAACCAGCAACTGAAGAGATTACAGAACCTTACCTCAAGTGATTGCCTAACCTTGCTAAACCTTTGTCAAATCCTCAATCTTAGCTCAGTAACCTTGTGGCTTAATTGAACTAGTTCTCCTCTGAATTTTACTTCAAGAAGAATGGAGAAAAGTGGTAAGAGAACCACATACCGACTTAAAGGAAAACCACTATGTTTTTCCTTCCTTTTCTCTTTTCAGACTTCTGTAATATTCTACAAATCCCGCTAACATAAAGCCTCAGTAATACCCATCTTTAAAAGCCAAATGACCTTAATTCCCTCCCCTTTATTTCTAATCCTTTAGCCCACTTAAGGGCATTTTAGTCATTTTACCCAATTCCCGCTAACTCCTCGAGTGTCTCTATTATTTCCCGCTTAATTCCCGATACCTAATTAATCACCAATAACATTCCTCAATGTCAAGATAAACTCCAGTATATTCACTAAATTCCCATTTATACCCCTAAGCTCACTCTGAGCCGGGTATAGATCCCCGCCATGACTATTTCGCTACTTGACCCACTAGGATCGTCTCGAGTCACAGATCACAGATATATCCACATAATAATGTGGTCTCGACAATTATCACATATATCAATTATGCGCATAATGGCCAAAATTATAATTATGCCCCTCTAACCTAATCAGGGCCTACATGCATACTAATACACATAGTCATGCATCTCCAATATTCAAATAGTCATATAACATGCTTTAAATCATAATCATGCATCTTAATCATTAAAGTCACACATAATTCCCATTATGCCCTCCAGGCACACTAATCAAGACCCTTAAGCCTTATTAGTGAATTTGGGTCGTTACAACTATCCCCTCCTAATGAGAATTTCGTCCTCGAAATTTACCTGAATAACTCGGGATACTGATCCCGCATCACTGCCTCAAGCTCCCAGGTCGCCTCCTCGACCTTACTATTCCTCCACATTACCTTAACCAGAGGAATCGTCTTATTCTGCCACAACTTTATCTTTCCGATCTAGGATCTGAACTGGTTGCTCCTCATAAGCTAAATCTGTCTGTAACTCCAAATCTTCATACCTCAACACATGAGTTACATCTGAGACATACTTCCGAAGCATGGAGACATGGAACACATCATGAACTCCAGACAACGATGGTAGCAAGGCTAACCTATAAGCCACCTCACCAATCCTTTCCAGGATCTTGAATGGTCCAATGAATCTAGGGCTTAGCTTGCCTTTCTTTCCGAACCTCCTCACCCCTCGCAATGGTGAAACTCGGAGAAAGACGTGGTCCCCAACTTGGAACTCCACATCCCTACGCTTAGGATCAGCGTAGCTTTTCTGTCTACTCTGAGATGCGAGCATCCTAGCCCGGATCTTTTCTATGGCCTCACTTGTCTTCTGAACCATATCTGGCCCCAAATATCTCCTCTCTCCCATCTCATCCAAATGAATGGGCGATCTACACTTCCTCCCATATAACATCTCATAGGGAGCCACCCCAATCGTTGACTGATAGCTATTGTTATACGAGAACTCAGTCAATGGAAGGTACTTACTCCACGAACCCTCAAAATCAATCACACATGCTCTAAGCATATCCTCCAATACCTGGATCGTCCTCTCAGACTGTCCATCAGTCTGAGGATGAAAGGCTGTACTGAACTTCAACTGAGTCCCCAGAGCTTTCTGCAAACCACCCCAAAACTTGGAAGTGAAGATAGGATCTCGGTCTGACACTATAGACTTAGGAACCCCATGGAGACGTACGATCTCCCTCACATACAACTCAGCATACTGATCCACAGTATATGTTGACCTCACCGGAAGGAAATGGGCTGACTTGGTGTATCTATCCACTATCACCCACACCGAGTCATGAAGTCCCACTATCCTAGGTAATCCTCCCACAAAATCCATAGTAATGTCCTCCCATTTCCATTCAGGAATACCCAAAGGCTGAAGCAATCCTGCTGGTCGCTGATGCTCAGCTTTCACCTGCTGACAGGTCAAGCATCTAGCAACGTACCCAACCATATCCCTCTTCATCCCAGGCCACCAATACAAAGTTCACAGATCCTGATACATCTTCGTGGTACCCGAATGAAGTGAGTACGGCGTCGTATGAGACTCATCTAATATCTCTCGTCTGATCCCCTCATCAGTTGGAACACAAATCCGTCCCTGATACCGAAGTAATCCAACCTCAGAAACTGAATAGTCCTTAGCTACTCCCGCTAAGACATCCTCTCTAACCCTCTGTAACTGAGCGTCTGCCAACTGTCCCCCTCTGATCCGCTTTAGCAGAGTCGACTGCAGAGTAATATTAGCCAACCGGCCTACCACCAACTCTATCCCCGCTCTAACCATCTCATCAGCTAACTCCCTTGAGATCTGAACAGAGTTGTACAACTGACCTGGACCCCTGCGGCTCAATGCATCTGCCACCACATTGGCTTTCCCCGGATGGTAAAGAATATCACAATCATAATCCTTTACCAGCTCCAACCAACGTCTCTGTCTCATATTCATGTCCTTCTGTGTAAAGAAATACTTCAAGCTCTTATGGTTAGTGTATACTTCGCACTTCTCCCCATACAAATAATGTCACCAAATATTCAATGCAAAAACCACTGCTACCAGCTCCAAGTCATGAGTAGGATACCGCTGCTCATACTCCTTCAGCTGTCGTGATGCATAAGCTATAACCTTCTCATTCTGCATCAACACACAGCCTAAGCCCAACCTCGATGCATCACAGTATACAACAAACTTCCCTTCCCCGAAGGGAGACTCAGCACTGGCGCTATAATAAGTCATCGCTTCAACTCATGAAAACTTTCCTCACACTTGTCTGACTAGATGAACTTCAAATTCTTTCTTGTCAGTTCTGTCATCGGTGCTGCTATCTTCGAGAAACCCTCTACATACCGTCTGTAGCAACCTGCTAACCCCAGAAAACTCCGCACCTCTGAGGCGTTCCTTGGCCTCGGCCAATCCCTAACTGCCTCTATCTTAGAGGGATCCACCTTAATCCCATCTGCACCTACGATATGTCCAAGGAATGTCACTTCAGGTAACCAGAACTCACACTTCTTAAACTTAGCGTACAACTGATGCTCCCTCAACCTTTGAAGAACCTGCCGAAGGTGAAGCTCATGCTCTGCCTCTGAACTGGAATACACCAAGATATCGTCGATGAAGACAATAACGAACTGATCTAGAAAATCTTTGAACACCCTGTTCATTAGATCCATAAAGGCTGCTGGGGCATTGGTCAAACCAAAAGACATGACCAGGAACTCATAGTGCCCATACCGCGTTCGAAAGGTCGTCTTAGGTATATCCTCATCCTTGATCCTCAGCTGATGATAACCAGATCGAAGATCAATCTTTGAGAACACCGTCTTACCCTGCAGCTGATCGAACAAGTCATCAATCCTTGGTAGGGGGTACTTATTCTTAATAGTTAACTTGTTCAATTCTCGATAGTCAATGCACATCCTCAAAGTCCCGTCCTTCTTCTTAACAAACAGAACTGGTGCACCCCATGGCGAGTAGCTAGGTCTGATGTACCCCAAATCTAGAAGCTCCTGCAGTTGTATCTTTAATTCTTTCAGTTCTGCCGGTGTAATCCTATATGGTGCCCTCGACACTGGCTCTGTCCCTGGTGCCAACTCAATAACAAACTGAATCTCCCTACGCGGCGGCAACCTCGGCAAATCCTCAGGGAACACATCTAAGAACTCACGAACCAATCTGGTGTCCTCCGGTCCCACTGGTGAAACTCTGGTGGTATCCACCACACTAGCCAAAAAGCCTATACATCCACCCTATAACAAATCTCTGGCTCTCAATGCTGTTATCCTGGGTATGCGGGGTCCTTGCACTGCTCCCACAAAAACAAAGGGATCCTCGCCCTCTGGCTCAAAAGTTACCATCTTCTTCCTACAGTCAATGGTAGCTCCATATCTAACCAGCCAATCCATACCTAAAATCATATCAAAATCCTCCATACTCAACTCAATCAAGTCTACAGATAACTCCCTACCATCAACTAACACTGGCAGTGCTCTAATCCACCTCCTAGATACTACCAGTTCTCCTGTAGGCAATATAGTCCCAAACCCTGAAGCACTATACTCACTAGGTCTACACAGCCTATCAATCACCTTATCAGATACAAATGAATGCGTAGCACCAAAGTCAATCAACACAGTAAAAGGAATGCCAGCAATAGAAAGCTGACCTGTCACTACCGAGGGACTAGCCTCGGCCTCCGCCTACGTCAAGGGGAACACTCGAGCTAATTGTTTGGTTTGTCTATTTGGAGGCTAACACATCCTTTTTGTCTTTTTTTGTAGACGCGTATTTTCGACCATTTGGTGCCTTTGGCCCTCGACTCCTTTTGACCTCGACAGCGCTCCATTTCACCTGCTTGAGGTATATTTTCTTTTTCCCTCACGTTCATTGGGTCCAAATAAGGATTACTCGGGATGGGGTACCTCGGCCTGAGCTTGCAGTGAGTTTTCCCATTTCCATGCCCCTCTTTTTTATACCCCGTAGTGAATCATCTAGGACGTTTTCATCTAGAGGTTTTAAGCCCATTCCTTTGTGTTTTGTAGCCATCCCCTCATTTATACGTGAACCCCTTTTGACCTTCGTGACGAGGTCTCATGGCCAGTGACGGTCCGTCCGACATACCTCCGGGGGTTGAGTTTGTTGACCTGTCCTCAGACTTAGAGTCCCATGAGGAAAATCCTTACAAAGACTATGACTCCTTAAGGTAGGCCCGTATCCGTCATCTTGAGCACCTGGTTGAACTTAGGCGTAAAATTTGGGTGGTGGAGAGAGAAATTGACTCAGTGTTGAGAGGTGATGGAGCACCTTTTCCCCCAGACCTTAGTGACCATGTAGCAAGCCTTACGGTGACCCTTTTAGAGTTGCAGAGGGAGTTGGAGTTTATGGAGGGACACCTTCTGCCTAAGCCCTCCAGCCCATCCTTGCCTGATGACTGTCACGGGGCCGCTTCCGCTTCTCCTCCGCCCTTAGTCTCGGTTTTCCCTAGCTTAGCGCTTCCGCAGTCGCTCCCCCGATGGAAGACTCTTACTAGGAAGAAAAAATAGAGGATCAAGTGTTTCATCTCTTTCTCACCTTTTTCTTTTGGTTTTGCAGATACGCCGAGGGCACGACGACAGGTAGCCTCCAATGAACCGAACGATGTTCCTTTATTGGCATCCGAACTGGTGTCGCATGTGTCCGAGAACAAACTGAGGGAAATTGTGAATCACTATCGCGTTCCCCTGGAGTACGCTTTATACACTCCTTTGGAGACATGCCGGGCTAACTGCCCTAAGACCGGTTTTGTGGCCCTTAGCGAGCACATCCTGAAAGCGGGTGGTACCATCCCGTTACACCCGTTCTTTGTTGCAGTCCTTAACTACTTTGACCTGGCACTGCTTCAGCTGGAACCCAATGGCTGGCTAACTTTGAGCTGCCTTTTTGTTGCGTTTATGAAACTGGTGAAGAGCGCCCCTACGGCGCAAGAGGTGCATTTCCTCTACAACCTCATGCCCACTCCCAAGTCAAGGGGCTTCTCTTATTTACAAAAAGCCAACAGCGAGGCCTCTTTGATAGAGGGCTCGATGTCCAACCCGGGGTCCTGGAAGCAGGACTTTTTCTTCGTGCAAGGCCCCCTCTCTGTCCGCGAGGACTTCCGAGCCACTCCCAGTAAGTACCCTAAGCATCACTTTCTCTCTTTTACTTTCTTGCAACTTATTGTTTCATGACTTACGTTCATATCGACCATGGCGTGTATTATACAAAGCAATTTGCCGAACCCACAGTCGTCGGGCCGGAAGTGAGAGATCTGAGGAAGTTCCTCAACGCTGACCCTGATATGAAAAAGGCGGTGTACTTATTCATAGTGAAAAATCTGAACCTCCATAAATAGTCCCCTGTCTCGGACCCCAAGTTGCTGTGGACCATCTCTGGGTCCAAGAAGATGAAGGGGGTATCAGCCGAGCCTTGCCCAGACAACGATGAGGTTGAGGAAGAGCCGGAGGAAGCCCCCCTTGAACGCGGGGGACCTCACCAGCTGCCTTCATCTCCTGGGGGATGCCCTCCATTTGCCTCTTATGATCCGGACACAGCCCCTCATTCTCAAGACCAGCAAGGCGTTCCGGGGTGTTTTGTTTGCCCCGACCCTGAGGGCTATGATGCTTTCACTCAAGCTCCCCTCGACCCTGGTCCATCGGGGGCTTACTTCGCCGATCTTCCAGAACCCCCCTCTGATCCACCAGAGCCTCACTTTTCCACTTTTTCTGGGCCCCCTCCCGTCTCAGCGAGCGGGTCGTTTGTCCTTATCCAGCTAGGTGACCCTAGCCTGGATGGGGCACCCTAGGTGAATCGTATGTTGACCACCTATAGGCGGCGGTTCACCCAACTCACCTCGGACCTCCCTGAACCTGACTGGAGCAGTCTTGGGAGTTGTGCTCTGTCAGACCTTGGGGAAACCTTAAGGTGCACCACTATTTAGGTTAGTTCATGCATCTTGTGTCGGTCCTATTATATATAGATGTACATACACATTTTTTTTTTGTTACTTATTATTTCTATTGTTAACTTTCTTGTGCAGGCCCATATTGTGGCTCAGCGGTTTGCCGACTCGACCAACATTCTCTCCTCGACAAGTACTGAGAGGGACAGTCTCATGGCCCGGGTCGGGGAGCTCAAGAAGGAGCTTGAGAACACCCAGACTGAACTAAAAAGGGTTCGGACCAAACTTGCTGCCTCGTCAGAAAGGAAGCTGAATGTGGTTGCCAAAGCCACGAAGCTACGGGGCCAAGTTACCAGCCTGAAGAGCAAACTCCAGGAGACCAAGGCTATCGCGACGGCATTGCAGGAGAGAGTTACTTATTTAGAGGCTGAAGTCGAGGCTACCAGGGCTGAACTCCAGGATGCAAGGGCCGAAGTCGAGGCTACCAGGGCCGAACTCCAGGCGGCTAGGGCCAATGTCGCCACGTCGCGGGAGAGAATTGCTTCCTTGGAGGCGGAGAAGACTACCATTGAGTACAGGTCCATAGACCGTGCCCTTTACGGCGTGTGGAGGCAGGATCCCAATTTTGATTTTTCTTCTTTCGGTGAGCACGTCGTTGCTCGAGCGGCCGTGTGGAGCGCCCGTAGTAGGAAGCCCTGAAGTTGTTATTTCATAACTTTTGTCAGCTAGCCCGCTATGGATGTATGCTCTTTTTTGAGACTTTGTAATATCATTATCATTACTATTTTTCTTTTGTAAATCTTGTCATGTCCTCAAGACTCCCTTTTTTAATGTATATATACATGTGTGGTTATTTATCTCTTATTCCACTGCATTTGAGGCCCTTTTGAGCCTTTATGATGGGACTTGGCGGGTTCCCCTCTTTTATTTACCAGGCTGGAGGTCCTTCAGAGCCCATGTGAAAGGGTTCAATGGGACCTCTTTTGGTGCCTCTTGATTACTTTTATAAGGATATTTTGACCCCTTGGGTCCTAGCTCTCCTTTTATATATTCTTGCGCGCGCTTATTATTTTTTGCGAGAAGCGTCCTTCTCGTCGTTATTCATAGTACTATTTTTGCAAGGGTCTCTTTTAGGACCCTTTTTGGCTGGACGGCTTGGTGGCCACTCTAGACTTATTATTGTTGTTACTATACTTTTTTTTTTTGTAAGTCCCTTTGGCCTCCTTGATGTTCACAAGGGTAGCTAATCCTTGTGAACCCAAGGGATGCCTTGTAAGGTCCTCTCCCTGTTTTTTATATATAAGGACTTCGCCTAAGGCCCCGATATAAGGGGTCCTTCTAGGACCCCCCGTTAAAGGGTCCTTTTTACGGTCATGGTCCCTTTTGGGTCCTCCTGATGGAGGGTCCTTTATAGGATCCTCCTAGTGCATAGGGTCCTTTTAAGGATCCACCTGACAGAGGGTCCTTTTTAGGATCCTGGTGCAATGGGTCCTTCTTTGGATTCTCCTGTTTGTTGCATGCTTTATCTTCACAAGCCACTATTGCCCCCCAAGTGTCTGGTGAAGTTTACTTCGACAGGCACTTTGATTGATGCCCATATAAAGTAGAAAAAAAAGCGTGCGAAAATGTGACCAGTTTCATTCATAGAATTCAGGTTACAACGATACATATAAGAACTTACACCTACTTGGGAGGTTATCTAAGTAACCTCTTTGATATTTGCCTACCGAACTAAGATAAGATGCAACACTTTGAAAACTTGTCCTTCTAGGATTGGGTGTGGGTGCCTCACTGGTAGTATTTCCTAAGGTGCTTCGCATTCCATGCTCGAGTTATGACGGTGTCGTCCATGCACGCCAGCTTATAAGTATTTAGAGGTATGCACTGAGCGACTTGGTAGGCCCCCTCCCAGTTCGCCCCTAGTACTCCCGCCCTTGGGTCTCGCATGTTGGGGAGTACCTTTCTTAGCACCAGGTCGCCAACTCTAAAAGTTCTCTCTCGCACCCTCGAGTTTTAATACCTTGCCGCGCGCTGCTGGTATACCGCCATTCTCATCTGTGCCTTTTCCCTTTTCTCTTCTAACATATCCAAGCTCTCAGCCAGGGCTACGCGGTTGGCCTCGTCCCCGTACGCCTGTATCTTGTAGGAATTAACCTGCATCTCAACTGGGAGGATGGCCTCGCATCCATATGCTAAGGAGAATGGGGTCTCTCCAGTGGTCGTGTGCGGGGTGGTTCTGTAGGCCCACAGCACATTTGGTAGCTCATCCACCTAAGCTCCCTTCATCTTTTCTAGCTTGGTTTTCAAGTTCTTTTTAAGAACTCTGTTAATGGCCTCCACCTGCCCATTGGCCTGTGGGTGCACTACTGCTGAGAAAATTCTTCTTATCCCTCTTCCCCTACAATATTCCTCGAAGGCCGCCCCCTCAAACTGGGTGTCGTTGTACGAGATAATTTTGTAGGGCACTCCGTACCTACAGACAAGGAATTTTTTGACGAATGAGGTGATATGCTTAGTCGTTATCTTCACAAGGGGTTCCGCTTCAACCCACTTGGTGAAGTAGTCCGCAGCTACCACCGCGTGACTTTGCTCCACCCATACCTGCGGGAAGAGCGCCGATCAATTCTATCCCCCAGATAGTGAAGGGCCAGGGGCTGGTCATGCTAGTTAGCTCATTTGGGGGCTTCCGAGTGTAGTTTGCGTGCCTCTGGCATTTGTCGCATTTCTTGGCGAAGTCGTTTGTGTCTCTCTCCATGGAGGGCCAGTAGTACCCTTGTCTCATTGCCTTCCTTGCCGTGGAGGGTCCACTCTCATGGTTGCCCCACTCACCCTCATGTATCTCATGCAGTACTTTTAATGCCTCCTCCTCTTCCACACATCGCAGGAGTGGCATCGAGAACCCTCTCTTGTAAAGAACCCCGTTTACCAAGGTGTACCTAGTAGCCTTATACACCAACCCCCGGGACTCTCTTTTTTCCACGGGCAAGGTTCCTTCCTCCAGGTATCTCTTAATCAGTTCAGTCCACGACTCCTTTGGGGCGCTAACCATGTGCACGTCCGTCCTGACGATGCTGGGCCTAGGTAAGTATTCCATGGGTATCGACTCTAGGATATCCCCATCCTTGGTGGAAGCCAGTTTCGCGAAGGCATCGGCATGGGTGTTCCTCTCTCTTGGGATTTGTTCTATGCTGTATTCCACCAATCGTCCCAGATAGCCCTTTACTCTTTCCAAGTACGCAGCCATCTTTGGGCCTCTTGCCTGATACTCGCCTTTCACCTGGTACACCACCAGCTATGAGTCGCTAAAAATACGTAGGCATGTCACCTTTAGCTCCTGGGCTAACCGCAAACCTGCAAAGAGCGCTTCATACTCTGCCTCGTTGTTGGAGGCCTCCAACCCAAACCGGATCGCACAGGAAATCTTGTGTCCTTCGGGCCCTGTCATCGTGATACCTGCTCCAGATCCTCCTTCATTGGAGGCCCAGTCCACATGCAGGCTCCATTCCTCTAGACCCCCTTGTTCCTTTTCCATGACTGTCCACCCCCCTTCTTCACTTCTTCCTTCACTCGGCTAATTGGTGAACTCCACTATGAAGTCTGCCAGCACTTGCCCATTGATGGAAACTCTCGGGGTATAAACAATATCGAATTGGCTCAGCTTGATCGACCACTTCATCAGCCTTCCTGAGGTCTCATGTTTATGCAGGACCTGTCTCAAAGGGCTATCAGTGAGAACTTCGATTGCATGAGCATGGAAGTAGGGTCTCAGCTTCCTCGAAGCCACAACTAATGCATATGCCAACTTTTCAATTTCAGGGTACCGGTTCTCCGCATCCACCAACTGTTTACTGATATAATAGACGGGTTGTTGATCCTTTTTCTCCCCTCTTACCAAGGCCACGCTTATGGCATGTTCCGACACTGCCAAGTATAAGTATAGCTTTTCCCTTTTTCAGGTTTTGCCAAAAGGGGTGGCTTCCCCAAGTGCTCCTTCAGCTTAATAAATGCCTCTTCACATTCCTCATCCCAAGCGAACTTTTTGCTCCCTTTTAGGATGTTAGAGAAGGGGAGGCACTTGTCAGTTGACCTCGAAATATATCTATCAAGGGCTGCCACCCTTCCCATTAGACATTGCACTTCCTTCTTGTTCTTTGGTGGGCTCATTTCTATCAGGGCTTTTATTTTATCAGGATTAGCCTCGATGCCCCTAGAGTTGACCAGGAAGCCAAGGAATTTCCCAGAGGATACACCGAAAGTGCACTTGATGGGATTCAACTTCATTCTATACTTCCTGAGCGTGTCGAACATCTTATCTAGGTCCTTGGTGAATTCTGTGGCATTCTTGGTCTTCACCAGCATATCATCAACATATACCTCCATGTTTCTCCCTATCTGGTTGGTGAACATCTTATTAACCAACCTTTGATAGGTGGCACCCGCATTTTTCAACCTAAACGGCATCACCTTATAGCAGTAGAGTCCTTTATCTGTTATAAATGATGTGTGCTCTTCATCAGCTGGGTTCATGGGAATCTAGTTGTACCCAGAGTAGGCGTCCATGAAGCTAAGTAATTCATGCCTCGCCGTTGCATCCACCAACTGATCTATTCTCGAGAGCGGGAAACTATCCTTAGGACAAGCTTTATTCAGATTCGAAAAATCGACGCAAGTCCTCCATTTTCCATTCGACTTTGGGACTAGCACTGGATTCGACACCCATACGGGGTAAAATGACTCGCGGATAAACCCATTGGTCTTCAGCTTGTCAACCTCTTCCTTTAAGGCTGCGTACCTCTCTGGGTCCAGCGCCCGCCTCTTCTGCCTAACAGGCCTCGCTTCAGGGGAGATATTCAAGCGGTGGCACATGACACTGGGATCTATTCCTACCATATCCTCGTGACTCCATGCGAATACACCCAGATTACCTTTCAAAAACCTTATCAACTCCTCCTTCACATCACCCTGCAAGCTTTTTCCTACCTTCAGCTTTCTCAACAGTTCCTCCATTACTACAACCTCCTCTACTTCTTCCACAGGTTCTGCTCCTGACTCCTCTATGGTTCGGGGGTCTAGCTCCTGTGGGCTTCCCGTGGGCACTCGTGGTGCCTCATGTACCACCATGGTCATTGGTTCTTGCGGTTTCACGGACGCGCGGAGGGAGGCATTGTAGCACTCCCTCGCCTCTCTCTGTTCTCCTTTCATAATAGCTACTCCTCCTGGAGTTGGGAACTTGATGACCAAATGATATATAGAAGTTATGGCTTTCAATTCTCTTACGGATGGTCTCCCCAATACCGCATTCAAAGCCAAGACACAATCTACTACGAAGAAATTAGCCATGACTGTAGTCTGCCGGGGTTTCTCCCCCATGGTGAGTGCCAATTCAATCATCCCTAGGGGTCGCACCGAGTCTCCCGTGAACCCATATAGGGAGGATTGGCAGGGTTTTAGGTGATGAATACCCAGTCCCGTCTTTTCCAAGGCAGGGCGATATAGGATATCCACTGAGCTTCCATTGTCCACCAGGACCCGATGCACACGCATATTGGCCAACTGAACTGTCAGCACCAGTGGGTCATTGTGGGGGAAATGCACACCCCGCGCATCCTCCTTTGTAAACGTGATCGAGTCGTTTTCCCCCTTGAAGCTTTTCGAGGGTCGCTGCTCCAAGCTCATGACACAGGGTGGTGGACTTCGCCTGGCTTCCCTCGCATACCTGTCTCGTCCCTTCCGAGAATCTCCTCCAAACCCTTTACCTCCAAAAATGGTTCGGACTTCCCCCTGTATCTTTGGGGCTCGTCCCTGCGTCTGGGGTATCGCCGGCTCGTCCTCCGGCTTCAGCCCTTCTCTCCTAACATAATGGCCTAGATGCCCCCTACGGATGAGCTCCTCAATCTCTTCCTTCAAATGGATACACTCTGCAGTGGTGTGACCGATATGCTTGTGGTACTGGCAGTATTTACTAGGATCCCTTTTGGACCGGTCCTTTCTCATCGGTGGGGGCTTCTTGAAGGGAACTCGATCTTCGTTGGTGAGGTAAATATGCTCCCTAGTATCTGTAAGGTTTGTATAGTAAGTGTAAGCCGCTTGCCTATGATCACTCCCCCGTTTGGTCTTTCTCTGCTGGTCATCCCTTGACCCATCATACGTCCTCTTCTTCTTTGCTCCATTCGACCCGTCATTAGTTGGGGGCTTCACATTGGACTCCTCCTTTCATGCCTTTAGGTTTGCGTGGCCATCCTCCATGCGAATGTACTTCTGCGCCCTCTCATAGAAGTCATCTAGGTCGGCGACTTCCCTCTTCAGCATGTTGTCCCACAATTTGCTTCCTGGGCGCACTCCGGCTGTAATGGCCATTTTCAACTCTCGGCGGGTCAGGGTCCCCACTTTTGTGGCCTCCATGTTGAACTTGTGAATGTATCTCTTCAAGCTCTCCTTTTCTCGTTGCTTCACGTTGGCCAAGCTGGTGCCTGGCATCGTGTAGTCCCGCACGACGTGCTGCTGCTGGAGGAATTCATCAGAAAACTGCTGCCAGGATCGGATGGACCCTGGCCTTAGTCTTTTCAACCACTCGTATGCGGGTCCTTTCAATGTGACAGCAAAGCAATGGCATCGGGCTCCGCTGCTAATTCCCCTAAGCTTCATCAAGTCGTTAAATTCGTCCAAGTGGTACTTTGGATCTGTGTTTCCTTCGTAGGGGGTCATATTGGGTTCCTTAAAGTTGGCAGGGAGACGGATAGCTTGGATCTCCCTCACGAAGGGTGACTCATGGTTGAACTCTTCCTCAAAAGCCTAACCGCCAGAGGCGGAGACAATCTTGCTTTGCAGGCTCCTCATTTCCGTGTCCAGATCCTGCCTCCTCTTGCTTAGGGAATCCCTTAACGCGGACGGGTTAAGATCCCCTTTTCCATTGCCCTCTCGAGGCGCCATAGGGGGCGTGGTCCCTCTACCCGCCCTATTTTTGTTGAGCTCCTCTCGTAAATCTGAGGGTGCTCACTTAGAGGTGACCTCGTCCTCGTTGCGATGGGCCGCGTTGGTCTTTGACTCTGGTTTCTAGGCCTGCTTCGGTTGCTCAGGATGTTCGCGTTGCTTCGTTCGGGGGGTGTTGCTGGTGGAGTGTCGAGTCCTCCCATCATCTACTGGAACGGTGGTCTCTTCCCCCTCACGACCTTTCTCTTTTCTCTTGGGCAAGGTCACGCTTGACTTACCTTGCAATAGGCCATTCAACACCTCTTGCATATTCTCCAGGGTAGTCTCCAACCTTTGGTTCTTACGGTGCAGCTCATGTATTTCTTCTTCATAGAATCAAGATTTAGAACACGAGGTCACGGAATGGACCCAGGGATGCTTATGATGTCTATGCGTTGAGGGGCCCGGGTCCTGCCAGCCGGAGTTCGTTACTTGAGGCAGTTTAGGAGGCAAAAACTCGTTGGCATTTCCCGACGGTGCCCTTGGAAGACTCTCTTCGGGTGGGACGGCCGGTGATGTGACCTCTCTATCACCCTCGTGAACTTCAGGGTCCCTTGGGGGCTCTACATCTCGTGGTGGAGGAGGGTCCTTCATGGAGGCCTTCAGCTGGACTCCGTTAAGGTGGACCTCCACCTCTCGTGGCTCCCTGAGTCGATTTGAATGTCTCGGCATTTCTCCTTGCCGGAAGTAATGGTAGACCAGTATCTTGGTACTTAGATTCCCACAGACGGAGCCAAACTGTTGACGATGAGAACTCGTCAACTAAGTTAAGTTAGAAAAAGTGCAAAGTAAAGATTATCAAAAGAAAAGCTTTAGAAGTCTCAGTATAAACTCCAAGAATAATTGCAGAAGAACAATGGTGAAATTAGTTTTTATTCACTATGGTGCACTTGCTACAGTAAATTTTCCAACCCCCTTCCATGTGAAATTGGGGTTCATTATATAGTGGGCTCTAATGGCCCTAGATACACTATGGTCAAGGGAACCAGACAGTACATAAGTACACTATCAGGAGAGTGGTTTCAGAGGTAGTGGTCTTCCAACCAGTACAGGGACAGGTGCCAGGAGGATGTCTCCACTACTTGACTGTACGAATGTCAGAGGAGTGGTGCAGGTGGTAGTGGTATCGGCTCTGACATCTGGTTGGGAGCATGCAGGCCATGTCCTCTCTCCTAGTGTTCCAACCACTTGTCTAACATGAGTGCTATGGTCAGGCGTTCAGGGTCTGAAAAGTCGTACCCCGTACAAGATTATACTAGCATGACCTTTCTGAATCATACTTGGTCATTCCCTTTCAGACGGTGGGGGTGTCACTCGCGAGCCCCTGGTGTAGCTTGTACGCGGGCGAGGCATAGGCCTCGCGAGCCCTTGGTGTGGCGAGTGCATGGGCGTGGTGTTGACCTCGCGACCCCCCGGTGCGGCTGACATTTGTGCGTGCTGTGGAGCGAGACGGGCGCCTCGCATGGGCACGCCGTGGAGCGAGGCAGGGCCTTCGCGTGGGCACGCCATGGAGCGAGGCGGGGCTCGCGTGGGCGCGCCGTGGAGTGAGGCGGGGGCCTCGTGCGGGCGTGTCGCAGAGGGAGGTGGGGCTCGCGTGGGCACACCGTGGAGCGAGGCGGGGGCCTCGCGTGGGCGTGCCACGGAGTGAGGCGGGGCTCGCGTGGGTGCACCATGGAGCGAGGTGGGGCTCACGTAGGTGTGCTGTGGAGCAAGGCGGGGGCTTCGCGTGGGCGCGCCATGGAGCGAGGCAGGGGACTCGCGTGGGCATGCCGCTGAGCGAGGCGGGGGCTTCGCGCTGAGCACGCGCAGGAGCCTCATGTGACTTCTCGGATCTCCTGATGCATCTTTATTAAGGCCTCCTATGAGAGATGGGTTGAGGGAAAAATATCGGGTTGCTTGAACTGTCTGAGGATAATGAGGGTAGACTTCCATATTTTCCCTTGGTGGAATTTTAGCATCCACAGCTTCAAACCCCAACTCCCTTCCTTGATTTTTTCCACACTATTCAACTGAAATTTTGAAAATCAAACCTTCCCTCCACTATATGGTTTTGGCCAGCCTAGTCTTACTCCCTTCTTGTTGCTACATCATCTCCAAGCATGCCACATAATCTCCATTTGGTTCAAACTTTAGTCAAAGTCCAATCTACTATCCTATATGTCGTAACTCTGGACCCTCCTATAGAAAAATTAACGTTATTGGAGTTGTAAAAGTCCGTTTTGGGTCATTTTATATCGTTGGATAGCTAATTACATTATCTACAACTTTTTAGAAATACTATTGTTCCAAAATATTGATATAAATAGGTGAAAACTAGATTTGAAGTTACAGCACCCTAAAGTTACGAAAACTGCATTTACTGATCTAACTCTTAGTTCAACCATCACACTACTATCTCTACTTAGTTATTTGACTAATTATATTAAATCTTTTAAATCCCCATTTATATAACTCTTCTTGACACATAGTCACTTAATTCAAATAGATCTAATCTTGCCTATCTTTAAAATTTAAAAAGAGTCAAATCTTTCCTATTTTTCAGCCAAACCTATGACTAAGCTATTTTGGTTTTCATTTTAATTCTAATACTTGGACTTAGTTTAATGCCACATGTTCACTTCTCAATACATCAAATAACATGTTCATTTAATACTTAATAAAACTATACACTAATTTAATCATATGCTAAAATAATTATAATTACCCAAACTATAATTATTTCTATGTCATAAAATCATAACTTAAATAATTTAATCTTAAAGCAAATCATTTGTCCACAACTCAAGTCATAACTAAATCTAACCTAAGATCATATTTAAGGAGCTTATAAGAAAATAATAACCTTGGTTATTACAATCTTCCCTCTTAAAGAAATTTTTTCATTGAAATTTTACTTACCATACAATTGTAGATATCGTGCTAGAATGTCTTCCTCCAATTCCCATGTTGCCTCCCGTTCTGTGTTATTACTCCATAAGACCTTGACTATCGGAATACTCTTTGACCGTAATTCCTTCACCCCCTTCTCTAGGATGCAAACCGGTCGTTCCTCATAACTTAGGACTTTCTTGAGTGCTAACTTATCGTACTTGAGAACGTGAGATGGATCTCACACATATCTACACAACATCGAGATGTGAAACATGATGTGGCTATCAGCTAGAGCTGGCGGTAGGGATAATCTATATGCTACTAGTCCCACCTTGTCCAATATATCAGAAGGACCTATAAAATGGGGAGTAAGTTTGCCTTTCTTCTCAAATCGCTTCACTCCTTTCATAGGAGATATTCTTATAAAGACTTGATCTCCGACTTTGAATTCCGCATCTCGTTGCTTGGCATTCACATAACTCTTTTGTTGACTCTGAGTAGCAAGCATACACTTTCTAATCAGTTCCACTGCGTCTTGAGCCTCACTAACAGCCTCAGGTGCAAGAAGTTGTCTTTCTCCTACCTCATCCCAGTGTAACAGCGATCAACATTTCCTTCCGTAAAGTTGCTCATACGGTGCCATACTGATAGTTTCCTGGTAGATAATATTGTAGGAGAACTCTATAAGTGGCAAATACTTACTCCATGATCCTCGAAAGTCTAGTATGGTATGCTCACAACATATCTTCTAAAATTTGTATGGTATGCTCAGACTGTCCGTCGGTCTGAGAATGAAATGCCATACTGAAACTTAGCTTGGTACCCATGGCTTGCTGCAAACTTCCCCAAAATCTTGATGTAAACACCGATCCTCTATCAGAAACTATGGTCTTAGGAATTCCATGTTGTCATACAGTTTCTCGAACATAAATGTCTGCGTACTAGTCCACAATGTATGTAGTCTTGACAGGCAGGAAGTGAGCTGACTTTGTAAGTCTATCCACCACAACCCAAGTTGAGTCGTGTTTCTTACTTTTCTGCGATAATCTATCACAAAGTCCATGGTTGTGTCTTCCCACTTCCATTCAAGAATACTAAGCGATTGTAATAAGCCTGCAGGCCGCTGATGTTTTGCCTTTACTTGCTGGCATATTAGGCATTTGGACACATACACTACTACGTCTTTCATCATTCCAGACCACCAATAATGTGCTTTAAGGTCATGAGTCATTTTAGTCGACCCCGGGTGAACTGAGTATGGGGTAGTGTGTGCTTCTTCTAATATCTTCATCTTAATCCCATGGTCATTTAGCACGCATACCCAACCTTTATATTTTAAGAACCCCTGTCCTGATACAGAGAAATTCGTAGTCTTTCCTTCTTTGACTGCAACCATATGCGATACTAGCGTGTCATCATGCCCTTTCCCGATCCGTATATCATCTAGTAAACTTGAATGGATGGAAAAGTTGGTTATCTGACCAATGACTATTTCTATCCCAGCATTAATCAGCTATTGCGAAGCAGCTTTTCAATTCCAGATAATGCTACTAGATTTCCATAACTCTTCCGGCTTAACACATCTGCAACTATATTTTCCTTTCCTGGGTGGTATAGGATTTCATAGCCATAGTCCTTTACTAGTTCCAACCACCTGTGTTGCCTCATGTTGAGCTCCTTTTGCGTGAAGAAATATTTTAAGCTCTTGAGGTTTGTATAAATCTCAGACTGTTCTCCATAAAGATAGTGGCTCCAGATTTTCAGTGCGAAGACCACTGCTGCCAACTCCATATCGTGTGTTAGATAGCATTGCTCATATTCCTTCAGTTGCCTTGAGGTGTAGGCTATCACCTTGTCATTTTGCATCAGCACATAGCCTAAACCTTGCTTGGACGCATCACAGTATACTACAAACTTGTAGTTGGTTGTCAGTATGCAAAGTACTGGTGCTGAGCATTATTTATCTTTGAGAAACTGGAAGCTTTCTTGACAATTATCTGTCCAGTTGAACTTTTGTTGTTTCCGGGTCAGGTTGGTAAGAGGAGTGGCTATCTTAGAAAAGCCTTCTACAAATCTCCGATAATAGCCTACTACCTGAGAAAACTTCTAAACTCTGACACATTCTTAGGTCTTGGCCAATCCTTCACAACCTCTACTTTAGTTGGGTCTACTGCGACTCCATCCTTGGATACTATGTGGCTGAGGAACGCTACTTGTGATAGCCAAAATTCGCATTTCTTGAACTTGGCATAAAGTTGATGCTCCTTTAGTTGAAGTATGGTCAATCTTAAATGTTACTTGTGCTCGACTTCGTCCTTGGAGTACACAAATATATTGTCAATGAATACCACGATGAATTTGTCCAAGTAATCCTTGAAGACCCGATTCATTAAGTCCATAAATACGGCTAGAGCATTGGTAAGACCAAAAGACATAACTAAGAACTCGTAATGTCCATATCGAGCCCTAAAAGTTGTCTTTGGTATATCTTCTTCTCTTACCTTGAGCTTGTGATAACCCGACCATAGAGCAAGCTTTAAAAATATCGTCGCTCCTTGAAGTTGATCAAATAAGTCGTTGATTCGGGGTAGTGGGTACTTGTTCTTAATTGTCACCTTGTTGGGCTTTCGGTAATCAATACACATCTGCATGCTTCCATCCTTCTTTTTCACAAATGAAACCGTGCCCCCCATGGAAAATGGCTCGGTCTGATGAATCCCAAGTCTAAGAGCTCTTGTAACTGTGTTTTCAACTCCTTGAGTTGGGTAGGAGCCATCCGATATGGTGCCTTTGAGATAGGCTTGGTTCCCGATACTAGTTTGATTGTGAAGTCAATTTCCCGAGTAGGGGGTAACCCTGGTAAGTCGTCAGGAAATATCTCTGGAAATTCCTTTATAATGAGGACGTCTCCAACTTTTAATGGTGTTTCCTGTGCCACATCCATGACACTTGCTAAGAATGTGTGACATCCTTTCTCTATCATCCTTTGAGCTTTGAGAGATGAGATAAGTGGTGTTTGTAGTCCTGAAACCTTTCCCATAAAACATAGTTTCTGGCCCTCAGGGGTTTCGAATGTCACTTGCTTGTGTCTACAGTCAATGGTTGTGTCATGTCTCACTAGCTAGTCCATGCCCTGTATTACGTCAAACTTCTTGATCTCTAGCTCTATCAGGTCTCCTTCTAGCTCTGTGCCCTCGAATTTGATCGGTATTCTCTATACTATTCGTGATGATAGAACAACTTAGCTCGAAGGCAATTTCATAACAAACCTAGTTCTAAATCTTTCACAAGGTTTGTCTAATTTATCTATCATTCCTAGCGAGATATACGAGTGTGTCGCTTCCGAAAATGCTCGTAGACTAGTTCCTTGTACTAAGCTGGATAGGGTGCGAAATTATCCATCGGCCATCCCCAGTATCGATATCCTCCATTCTACTCTGGCTGGGGTGCTTGAGTTGCTGGTTGAGGCTACAGCTGAGGTTGTCATTGTTGTTGCAGTAGTTCTTCTGCTTGTCGTCATAACTGAATAACTTCACCATTGTTGTCAATTGGAGGTGGTGCGTTTCTATTAGCACCAGTAGTGGCAGTGCGTTTTCCCCTTCTTCGGACTAGAGGGGCATCGTGAGTCTCGTTGGCGGTGCTGGGGGCATTGCCATTCGTACGTGCAGACCTTCAGATCGACATCTTCGGCAGAATTCTAACTGTCGAGAGAAACACGCTAGAACATACCCTAATAGTCTCTAAGGCAAAACTTAGTCTAAGCAAACATAACTCAGACCTATCAGTTATTATTTCTTATGAAAAATTATGTAGGCCATCTTTTTACATTAGGGTGTGTTTCTATACTTTGACTATTAAGCTATCTATATTATTTTCTAAGTCAATTTCTAACCACCCTAAATGGCTTATTGAGGGAAGGCTGGGATCAGTAAAATCGTTCCCACTACTATAACCCCCCAAACTCTCAATATAGAACCTGGTTCATTGATTTGTATCCACCCTCATCGAACTTAGTCATTATTTATTTTATTCATTTGGAAAATAAAAGATTTTCACTTATTACAATAATAATTCAAAATAAACAAAGAAACTATACTAATAATAACTAGGGTAAAATTCAAAAAATCAAGATCTTCTACATCTGACCCTTCATCTAGCATATAATCAGTTATTTCCTCATAATCATAAGAATCATAAGCCTCGAAACTACCAAGTGGAATATTCATTAGGATATTATGCTTTTGTTCATTGGTGAATTCAAACTCAAACCTATAGGTAAACCTAAGTATAAGAAAATAATATCTCATGGCTACCGATAAATCATCTTCATCATCCATAGTCTCCCATAATTCTTCTGATTTCGAAACTACAAAAGGAAAATCCTTAAAAAGCTTAATTACTATGGCATATTTTTCCATGGATCTCATAATAATTTTACTAGTGATTTGAAGGTGAACTTTCTCCTTGTGAAATATGACCAATCTTTGAGTGATTCTTTCTAGCACTCCTATTGTGTCCCTTGGCTTTCTAACCCTTTTTAATCTTTGGGTTCTTGAAGATTGCTACACCGATGACAGAGTTGACAAGGAAGAATCCAAATTTTGTTTGGTCAGAGAAGTGTGAATAAAGTTTCCAAGAATTGAAGAGACAACTTATTACTGCACCTAAACTAAGTCTTCCTTTGGAGGAAGGAAAGTTTGTGGTATATTGTGATGCATCGAGAATGGGTTTAGGCTGTGTGTTGATGCAGAATGAGAAAGTTATAGCTTATGCATCGCGGCAGCTGAAGGAGTATGAACAGTGGTATCCTACCCATGATCTAGAACTGGCGGCAGTGGTATTCGCACTGAAGGTGTGGCGGCATTACCTGTATGGGGAGAAGTGCGAGATATACACTGACCATAAGAGTTTGAAGTATTTCTTCACCCAGAAGGATCTGAACATGAGGCAGAGGCATTGGTTGGAGATGGTTAAGGATTATGATTATGATATTCTTCACCACCCAGGGAAAGCCAATGTTGTGGTAGATGCTTTGAGCCGGAGGGGCTCGGGGCAGTTATTTAGTTCTGTTCAGATCTCCAAGGAGTTAGCAGATGAAATGACCAAGGCAAGGATAGAGCTGGTGGTGGGCCGATTGGCCAATGTTACCTTGCAGTCGACCCTACTAGAGCAGATCAAGGAGGGTCAATTGGTGGATGCACAGTTGCAGAAAGTTAGACAGAAGGTCTTAGTGGAGATAGCTAACGAATATATTATTTATGAGGTTGGTCTGTTTCGATATCAGGGACGGATTTATGTTCCAGCAGATGAAGGGATCAGACAAGAGATACTAGATGAGTCTCACACTACGTCGTACTCGCTTCGTCTGGGTACCATGAAGATGTATCAGGATCTACGAACATTATATTGGTGGCCCGAGATGAAGAAGGATGTGGTGGAGTAAGTGGCCTGATGTTTGACATGTCAACAGATGAAGGCTGAGCATCAGCGACCAGCGGGATTGCTTCAGCCTTTGGGTATCCCTGAGTGGAAGTGGGAGGACATTACCATGGATTTTGTGGGAGGTCTACTCAGGACAGTGGGACTTTATGACTTGGTGTGGGTGATAGTGGACAAGTACACCAAGTCAGCTCATTTTATGCCAGTGAAGTCGACTTACACAGTGGAATAGTGTGCAGAGTTGTATGTGTGGGAGATAGTGCGTCTTCATGGGATTCCTAAGTCTATTATATATGATCGAGGCCCTATCTTTACCTCCAAGTTCTAGGGAGCTCTGCAGAGAGCCATGGGGACTCAGTTGAAATTTGGCACAGCCTTTCACCCTCAGGCCGATGGACAGTCTAAAAGGACGATTCAGGTGTTGGACGATATGCTTAGGGCGTGTGTGATTGACTTCGAGGGATCTTTGAGTAAGTATCTCTCATTGATTGAATTTTCGTATAACAACAGTTATCAGTCCACGATTAGAGTGGCTCCATATGAGATTCTATATAGAAGAAAGTGTAGGTCGCCCATTCATTGGGATGCGATGGGTGGGAGGAAATATTTGGGACTAGACATGGTTCAGAAGACAAATGAAGCTATTGAGAAGATCCGAGCCAGAATGCTTGCTTTGCAGAGTAGACAGAAAAGCTATGCTAATCCTAAGCGTAGTTCCAGGTTAGGAACCACGTGTTTTTGCGAGTTTCACCACTGCGAGGGGTGAGGAGATTTGGAGTAAAGGGCAAGCGGAGCCCTCGGTTTGTTAGACCTTTCGAGATTCTAGAAAGGATTGGACAAGTGGCTTACAGATTGGCCTTGCCACCATCGTTATTGCGAGTTCATGATGTGTTCCATGTTTCTATGTTGCGGAAGTATGCGTCAGATACGACCCGTTCAGATTTTAGATCGAAAGGACAAAGTTCTATGGAATAAGACGATTCTGCTAGTTAAAGTATTGTGGAGGAATAGCAAGGTCGAAGAAGTGACCTGTGAGCTTGAGACGGTGATGCGGGGTCTGTATCCAGAGCTATTCAGGTAAATTTTGAGGACAAAATTTTCAGTACGAGGGGATAGTTGTAACGACCCAAAATCACTAATAAGGCTTAAGGGCCTTTATTAGTGTGCCGGGAGGGCACGATTGGATTATGTGTAAATTAAGTAGTTTAATGCATGATTCTATGATAAGCATGCTTGTATGGTTATATGAATGTATATGTGAAAGGCATGTCTACGAGTATTAGTATGCATGTAGGCCCCGTTTAGCTTAAAGGGGTATTTTTTTAATTTTAGCTCGTTGAGGGCGTAAATGTGATTATATGTTATAATTGTGAGGACCACATTATTATGTGGGTAAATCTGTAGCATGTAACTTGAGGCGATCCTAGGGAGCTAGTTAGCGAGAAAGTCACAACGGGACCTAATACTTAACTTGGGGCAAGTCAAGGGGTATTTCGGGTATTAGATGGTTATTTGGGTTATCGAGTTATGGAAATAAATAATTGGAGATATATTTGTGGTTAGGAAGCTTAGGTGGGAATACTGGGGAATTTTAGCATTTTGCCTTTGGCGACGTTTTCGGTACCCCGAGCCTCGGGATTGACTTAATAGCTTAAGGATCGACAGACAAAACATAGAAAGTGGTGGAAACATCAAGAATCGACCCTTCCCACTCCCTTTTATTCTCTCTCAAAGAAAACTACAGAAAAACTAAGGGAATTAGCTTGGAACACAGAGAATTGAATGGAAGATTTGGAGGATTAACTCAATGGAAGCTAAAGAATCTAACTAGGAACCGAGGTAAGCACTCAATTACATTTTTGACCAATTGATTATGAAATTTTGGGGCTGGATTCTAAGAGTTCTTAGGTTCTTAACTTCAAGGGGTTGAATTAAGGTAGAAAGCTTAGGTGTTAGCTCCATAATTTCTTGGAGGATTGATTCTTCAGTGAAGGTAAGCTCCAATTTATGATATAGTGTTTGAATTCTGGGTTTTTTCTGACTGGTTTTGGTGTTCTTGAGTGTGTGGATTTCAGAAATTAAAATGGTGTTTTGGTGAGTTTTTAGATTAGGTTTCTGCTTGCTTATGTTACTGAAATCATGCTAGAATGTTTGTGATAGTTTAAGTATTTTATTGGGATTTTTATGGGTGGTTTGAGTGTTAAAAGTGGTGGTTTTTCTGGGTTCGAAGGGGTCGGGCTGCGACATAGTTCTTGGTGTGCCGTGGCCCTCTAAGGCTGATGGGTGCTAGAGATGGACGGCGGGCCGCGGCATGGGGTATGTAGGGCCGCGGCCAGTGTCAGCTTTTGGCCGAGGCTGAGCCTCTGGTTGGGGCCATCCCGTGGCATGGGGGGCTTGAGCCGTGGCCCTTAAGGTCATTTGAAGGCTTATCCGGAAACCTTTTTACAATTATTAATGGTATCCCTTATCTTGGTTGTGACTAGGAATAAGCTAGGGGCTCAGGAAACGGATCGTGCTCAAGGGACATCTATCGTAATCAATACATTTGGAAATTAAAGGTAATAAATCTGCCCCTGGTTGTGAATTTATAATGGGACTAAGGGTTCCCTGTTTTGTATGCTTTATGAAGGATGGTATTATTCCATGTGAATAACAAGCGAATGGCCTAAGAGTACCAAAGTTTGCATTGGCGAACAGGGCGTGGCTCAGCCACTGATAGCTGAGGACAGCTTATTATTCACTAAGCTCTGTTTAAGCAGACCAGAGTCAATGGGGTAAACAGAGGGTGTGACCTAAGGGCGTCGACCCTGAATATCATGTGATTTGATTATTATTAATGGTTGATGGATTTGTTATGCTGAATAACTGAGTGTTGGTTTGTTGATTCTCTTGTTACGTCTATGGATTATGTGATTAATGTGGTATGCTAAGTGTACAAACATGCTTTAAGGGCTATTCAATTGTTATCATTGTTTGTGCTGCAACGTTATGTTTTCTTGCTAGGCCTTGGCTCACAAATGCTACGTGGGGCAGGTAAAGGCAAGGGTAAGCTTGATCAGCCCTGAACCGAAGAGCTCTGAAAGCATAATGTACATGATCTGTTGCTTGGCCGCCACGATTGAGGAGGAGACAGGAATAGGAGGACCCTAAATGTCTGTTTTTCCCTTAGAGTGGCTAGTGGTTGTTTGTACTCTGGAAAATTTTGTAAACTGAATTTTAAACACTGTTTCTTTTGGGATCCCCTGTACAAAACATTTAACTATATGAAATGTATATTTTATGACCAAACCCTTTTAACCCTAGTTCATTAGTGATGTCGGTGACACATTTTTAACTAATTGACTTGGTTAGCAAGTCCCGCACCTATATAAATACACAGTGTAACGATCTTGGCTACCCAGAGCGTTACAAACGTCATCCTCAATCATTCCCATCAGTCCATTCATTTAGTTCTCGCCCGATACACATGCCAAAGCCACCAAGAATCTGTCCAGCCTTCCATTTTCATTTACCTGTAACATATAAATGAAAAGGAATGGGCCTAATGTTCAGTAAGGAAAAACTACTAAAACATATCATAAAACGTAAAACGTAAAAAATAAATCATAAATCATAAAATGTAAAACATAAATCATAAGGCTACAAATAAATGGAAATTAACTCATTACCATAGTATGTGATAGAAACCATCTAGGTCCTCGTGCTACTATTTAGAGGTAGGTTTAAACACAAATATAGTATATGATAAAAGTCATCTAGGTCCTCTTGCTACTATTTAGAGGTAGGTTTAGACATAACTATAGTCCACGATAATGATAAAAATCTTGGGATTTGCTTATTTGCTATCTTACCAACCATATTTCCCAAGCGACTACAACATACATACATACATACATACATACATACATACATGTTGTTGATGGTAAGAACTCGTCAACTATGTTAGATCAAGAACTTTGTGAGTTGTAAAAGAAGTAGATTCAAATAAATTCAATTTCAAGCAAACTTTCTTATGATTTCAAGAACACAAAATGTGGATGCTGAAATTTCAAAATGAAAAATAGAGAGAATGAATAGTGTCTATTCCCATTCACAATGTGTGGTTACAAAATTCTCCCAAAATTTCTCTCCCCTTTCTAAGGTGAAGGGAGGTCATATTTATAGTAGGGCACTATAGGCTCATTTTACATTCCTGTCGCGGGGGGAAGGACCGTGTGCGAGGTTATGTCTCGCGAGGCAGGCAACCGAGGGCCAGTGGCGCGAGGTACTGGTGCGTGAGGCGTGGGCCAGAGGAGCGAGGTGCTAGTGTCTCACGAGGCAGGCTGCCGAGGGCCAGTGGCGTAAGTTGCTAATGCGCTAGAGCACTGATACACGAAGCGCGGGCCAGAAGCGCGAAGGGCTGGTGTCTGAGGGCCAGTGCTGTGAGGCGATGGTGCATGAGGCGCGGGCCGGAGGCGCAAGGCAAACTGTGATGTCTCACGAAGTGTGGCACGAGACGTGTGTTGGTGGCGCACGAGGTTGTGGTGCGTGCCCATGGTGCGAGGCCGTGGGTGGGCGTGCGAGGCGATGCACGCCAGAAAGTGGCCCTTTAGACCTTCATCAGGGTGAGGCGAGGCGAGGCATTCAGCAAGGCGCAAGGTGTTCAACGAGGTGAGATGCACTGGGGTGCATGGGCTCGCAAGGGCCTCGTGTGGGGCGAGACGGGGCAGATCTGCGAGGGCCTCGCGTGAGGCATCAGGTGGGCGAGGCATGGTGTACCAAGGTCACGGCCTCGCAAGGGCCTCGCATGGGGCGAGACGGGAAGTTTCACGAAGGCCTCCTGTGAGGCATGGGTCTCGCGTGGGGTGAGACGCGAGGTTACTTAGAGTGCCAGAGGTTACTAGGAAAGCTGAAACTTTTCTCTCGAGTGTTGGCTATGACCCTCTCAGGATCATGTCCAATTTTCGGCATTCACACTTGCGCCCCAGTCTACGAGAGGGTCTTCAGGCTCTCTGGTAGACTTCAAGGTGCGATGTTTTTGGGATGCCCGTGAGGTATTTGCTTGCTTCTTCATTTTGGCATTATAGAAAAACAGACTTCGGAGTTGAAGACTATTATGAGATTTTGAGAGTAAATGTGAGCCTATCATTGTGCTCCACAGATCCCAAGGCGAGTGCCAAACCCCCTTCTTGACCATTGATCAAGCATTGGATCCAACGGCTAAGATGAGTTTGTGGTTCTTATAAATAGACCTTCATCTCAAGCATAATGTCTACCTTTTCTCTTCTTAGCTTGGTGGTATTTATATCTTCTCTTCCTCCAAGAGGTAAGGGGTTCAATTCCTCACAAAGTCATTTTGGCTTTCTTTCCTCTCTATTATTAAATTCCCTTCTTTTATGTAAACGTCTATATAGGTGCTTGGAGACTAAAACACCTTTCTCTTTTATTTTTGCAGACGCATACTTTCGACCGTTTGCATTCCTTCGACCGCGATGGTGCTTTTGACCCTTTCCCTTCTTTCGACCGCAAAGGTGCTTTTGACCCTTGGCCTTCTTTCGACCGCGACAGTACTTTTGACCCTTGGCCTTCTTTCGACTGTGACGACACTTTCGACCCTTTGCATTCCTCCGACTATGACAGTGCTCAACTTTACTTACTCAAGGTATACTTTCTTTCTTTCTTATGTTCAATGGGTCTAAATTAGCACTACTTGGGATGGGTTGCCTTGGCTGGACTCCTCGTTAGCTAATCCACACACATGCCCTTACTTGTACCCCGTAGTTGGTCATTTCGAGCACCTGTGTCTAGAGGTTTTTAGCCTATCACTTTGTGTTTTATAGAACCCCCTTCACCTACACTTGCACCCTTATTACCAATGAGACGAGGTCTCATGGCATGTGAGGGTTCATTTGGCATTCTACCGGGGGTCGAGTTTGTAGACTTATCTTCAAACTCGGGGTCCCCCGAGAACAACCCTTACAAGAGACTATGACACTTTGAGGAAGGCCCGTATATGTCACCTTGAGCACATGGCCGAGCTTAGGCATAAAATCTGAGTGGTGGAGAGTGAAATAGATTCGATTTTGAGGGGTGATGGAGTCCCTTTCCCGTTTGACCTTAGTGACCACATTGCAAACCTTAGAGTGAGCTTTTTGATCTACAAATGGGGTTGGATTTCATGGAAGGAAACCTCCCACCTGAACCTCCTGCCCCATTCTCCCCCTATAGTTTCCATGAGGTCACCCTGGATTCCCCTCAACCCTTGTCTTCAATCCACCCGTGTTCGATGTGTTGGAAATTGTGCCCTGAAAGCACATGTAGTAGACATTGTTTTATGAAATAAATAAATGAATTGAATTTGTTATGCATATATTTTATGGACTATATTATTCTGTGATAATATTATGTAAATATCAGGAAAATTCCTATGTTCATATATGTGATCTCAAACATGTATTGGTACGGGAGTATTGTGTTTGAGATAAATGAACTTGAATAGTTCGCAGTAAAATAAAGTTATGGAATCTTTAAATTAATTACTGCAATTACGGTCCATTAGTATTATGAATACATGTGATCTAGATCCGGATCACTAGTGTGGTAGGACACTTTAGTGGAGGTGCTTTATATATTAGAGAATATATAGAACTAGACTAGATATGCTTATTAATACTTAGTTAAATATCGTTTCGAAGTATTAATTAAATATATCAACTGATGATCATATACAAATAGATCTTAATCCTGAAGTTACTATGAACTCATGTTTATGTTATTGAGTTCTTTGATTCACTTGTTAGGGTCTGTCAGAATGATCAGGCTAGAAACTTTTGTTTTGGGAACTCATTAATGTAGATGACTGGGGACATAGTATACAGATATGGAATCTATGCCTTCTCACAAGAGATTCAATGATGGTTCTCTTAAGGGTTGATCATTTGTTTTTGCTTCTCTATGCTTGAGGTCCTTTTGAGCTTGCGAAAAGGGGTTCGATAGGTCTCTCTTTGGTGTACCTTGATAGTATCTATAAGGATATGTTGACCCTTTGGGTTCTAGCCATCCTTTTATATATTTTGCGCATGCTTATTATTTCTTGAAAGAAGCGTCCTTCTCGTCATTATTCATAGTACTATTTTTGCAAGGGTCTCTTTTAGGACCCTTTTTGGCTAGACGGCTTGGTGGATGCTCTTCCTAATGCCTTTACTCTCGTGGAGGCATTAGCATTTATTAGGAGGCTCTTCCTGAGGCTTTTCCTCTAGTGGCAGTATCAGCCTTTATTAGGAGGCTCTTCCTGTAAAACCTTTTGACCCTCTAGATGTTCATAAGGGTAGCTAATCCTTGTGAACTTGAGAGATGCCTTGCAAGGTTTTCTTCCTTATTTTTTTTATAAGGGTGTCTTTTAGGACCCTTTTTGAGTGTGTACTTTCCCCCCCCCCCCCCCAAGTGGTTGGTGAGATTTATCTCGTCGGGCACTTTGATCATTTTGCTCATGCACTTTGATAATTCCAATTGGTGATAGGTACACAAGAGTCAGATACGTGGTCACGTAGATGAGGAGTGTGACATGCCAATAAGAAACATATTCATTAAAAATAAGGAGAGTACGTAGGTATTTGTGGCGACAATGTTCTTACTACATATTAGGGCATCTAAGTTACCCCTCTAATTCATAGTTGTTGGGGGGCTAACTATGGTAACCCTTTTGATTTATCATATTAAAAGTGGAGCTTTACCCGATGTTCCCTCTCAGGCGCGTATGCACAACCGTCGATTCTGATCACCTCAGTAACTTTGGGGTAGAACTCGATCGGGTTTGTGCTCCCATGCACTACCATCACCACAAGTTCTGGCGGTCTCATGAATGTGTGAAGGGATTTGTTATAACATTCCCTTGCTTCTTTCTACTCCCCTTTCACGCTCGCTACCCCCCTAGGAATTGGGAATTTTATGGCCAAGTGGTATACCGAGGTTATTCATTCAATTCTCTAAGGGAGGGTCTCCATAATATCGCGTTGAAGGCTGAGGAACAACTTATTACGACAAAGTTTGTCATTACAGTGGTCTGTCTGGGCAGCTCTCCCAAGGTGAGGGCTAACTCAATTTTTCCCAGGGGCTATATCGAGTCTCCTGTAAACCCACACTGGGAGGTGTTACAAGGTTTTAGGTTCCTGATGCCCAGTCCCATCTTTTCTAAGGTCGGGCGATATAGGATGTCTACAGAGCTTCCATTGTCCACCAGGACCCATGTACCTTCATGTTAGCAAGTTGAACAGTCAACACCAAGGGGTCACAGTGAGGGAAATGTACACCCCGCACGTCTTCTTCGATGAAGGTTATCGAATCGTTCTCCCCCTTAAAGCTCTTTGGGGGGCATTGTTCCAAACTTAAGATGCATGGAGGTGGACTTCACCTGGGTTCCCTGGCATAGTTATCTCACCCTTTCCATGATTCTCCTCCGAACCCTGGCCCTCCGAAGATGGTCCTAACTTATCCTTGCACCTCTAGGGCTTCATCTCATGCTCGTGGTGAGGGGACTCCTTCTTTCAGTCTTTGATTTTCTTTGCGGACGTATTTACCCAAATGTCACCTACGTATAAGCTCTTTGATTTCCATCTTCAAATGAGTGCATTCTGCAGTGGTGTGCCCAATGTCTGTATGATACTGACAATACTTTCCAGGATCTCTTTTTGACTGATCCCTTTTCATTGGTGGGGGTCTCCTGAAGGGGAGTTGATTCTCATTCGCTTTGAAGATATGTTCCCTAGTATGTGTTAGGTCTATGTAGAAAGTGTGGGATGTTCACTTGGAGCTACCTCCATGCTTGTTCTTCCTCTGGTGGTCATCTCTTGGCCCATCGTACACTCTTTTCTTCTTCGTTTCATTCGGACCTTCGGGGGATGAATGCTTGACAAGTGATGGCTTCAGGTTCTCATGGCCGTCTTCGACACGAATGTACTTTTGGGCTCGTTCGTAGAAATCATCTAAGTCAGTGACCTCTGTTTTTAGCATGTACTTTTGGGCTCATTCGTAGAAATCATCTAAGTCACTTTTGGGCGCACCCCGACTATAATGGCCATTTTTAACTCCCCACGAGTTAGGCTTCCCACTTTGGCTGCTTCCATATTGAACCTATGAATGTAGCTTTTCAGTCACTCTTCTTCTCCTTGTTTCGCATTAGTGAGGCTGGTGCCTGGCCTGGTGTAATCACGCACAACATTATGTTGCTGGAGAAATTCGTCAGAAAATGGTTCCCAAGACCTGATGGACCCTGACCGGAGTCTCTTATTCCTCTTGTACATAGGACCCTTTAACGTGACAGCAAAATAGTAGCATCTAGCTTTGCTAGTAATTCTCCTTAGCTTCATTAGGTCATTGAACACATGCAGATGGTATTTTGGGTCTGTATTGCCCTCGTAAGGGGTCATGTGAGGCTCTTTGAAGGTGGTCGGGAGCTGTACAGCTTGGATTTCTCTAATTAAGGGTGATTCGTAATCAAACTGATCATCGAAAGTGTGTCCCCCATACGCGGTGATTATCTTACTCCGCAGGCTCCTCATTTCGGTGTATAAGTCTCTCCTCCTTTTGTTCAAGGAGTCTCTCAAGACGGATGAGTTGGCCATTCCTTTCCTTTTGTCTTCCTGGGGAGCCATAGGAGGGGTAGTCCTCTTATTTGTCCTTTTCTTGTTGAGTTCTTCCCTTAAGTCTGAGGGTGTTTCCCTTGAAGTGACTTCAACATCGTTGTGAGGGTTGGCGTCGTTCCTCCACCCTGGCCTCTGGGGCTGCTTCGCCTGTCCGGGACATTCGTGCTGCTTTGTCCGAGGGGTATTACTAGTGGAGAGTCGAGTCCTCCCATCGTCCACAGGGACCGTGGTTTCTCCACCCTCTTGGACTTTCTCCTTTCGTCTAGGAAGAAGCACGTTTGATTTTCCTTGTAGCAGGCCGTTCACCACCTCTTGCATATTTTCTAAGGTGGTTTCTAGCCTTTGGTTCTTCTAGTGTAACTCGCGTATCTCCTCTTCATAAAATTGAGACCTAGAGCTCGAGCTTATGGAATGTACTTGGGGGCTCTTGTCTGGCCGGCGCATCGATGGACCCGGATCTTGCCGGCCGGAGTTCGGCACCTATGGTGGCCTTGGGGGTGGAAACATTCTGGCCTCTTTCGCGGGAGCAACAGATGGTCTTGGATGGTTTTCATCAGGCTGGATGGCTAGGGCGAAGCCTCCCTTTCATCTCCAAGAACCATGGTGCATCCATATTTTTGGGTGGTGGAGGATTCTTCAAGGAGGCCTTCAGCTGATCTCTGTCGAGGTGGACCTCCACCTCTCATGGTTCTCTCAGTCATTTAGAGCGTCTCGACATCTTTCTCTGCCAGAATCAATGGAAGAACAGTGGCTTGGCACTTATCCTTACCACAGACGGCGCCAAACTGTTGACTGTAAAACTCATCAACTATGTTAGATCAAGAACTTCGTGAGTTGTAAAAGAAGTAGATTCAAATCAAATGAATTTAAAGCAAAATTTCTTATGATTTCAAGAACACAAAATGTGGATGCAGAAACTTCAAAATGAAAAATAGAGAGAATGAATAGTGTCTATTCCCATTAACAATGTGTGGTTACAAATTTCTCTCCCCATTCTCAGGTGAAGGGAGGTCATATTGGCTCATTGTACATGGTGGTCCCTGGGGATACGACTCTGAATATGTAGTCTACAGATAGTAGTGGTGCTAGGAGTGTGGTGGTCAGCTCCAGTACACGGTCAGGGTCTACAGAAGCACCTCTACTTTAGTACCTAGTTATACCTTCACCATCTGTTTAGTACGAACGTCAGAGGTTGGCAGGGAAGGACCACATCTGGTACCCTATTCGTACGACCACTACTTGTCTGGCGTGGTGTTTAGGGTCAGACGCCTTGGGCATTCAAGCTTGTACCCCCGTACATACTTCGTATCCGTATGATCTCTTTTGAGTCATTTGTGGGTTTTCTTATACTAATAATGCATCTTACTCTCTTAAACTTTAAGTGTTGGCACCTTTATGGGTCATCATAGGAGATATGATCGCAAAAGGCATGGGATCCCAGAGCCTCGAGGTGCTTGTCGTGAGGGGAAGGACCGTGTCTGAGGTTATGTCTCGCGAGGCAGGCTGCTGAGGGCCAGTGTCGCGAGGCACAGACCAGAGGTGTGAGGCGATGGTGTCTCGCGAGATGGGCTGCCGAGGGCCAGTGGCGCAAGGTGCTAGTGCGCGAGGCACTGGTGTCTCGTGAGGCAGGCTGCCAATGGCCAGTGGCGCGAGGCGTAGGATAGAGGTGCGAGGCGTTGGTGTCTCGCGAGGCGGGTTGTGGTGTCTCACAAGTTTTGGCGTGAGACGGAGGCACATGGTGCAGTTGCGCGCGTGAGGCTCTGGCACATGCCCATGGCACAAGGCCGTTGGTGGGTGTGCGAGGCAACGCGCCAGAACGTATCCCTTCGAACCTTCATCTTGGTGAGGCGAGGGGAGGAATTCAGTGAGGTGCAAGGGGTTCAGCGAGGCGAGATGCACCCGGGGTAACGGGCTCGCAAGGGCCTCGCATGGGACGAGACGGGACAGATTTGTGAGGGCCTCGCGTGAGGCATCAGGTGGGCGAGGCGAGGTGTACCAGGGGTCACGGCCTCACAGGGGCCTCGTGTGGGGCGAGATGGGCAGTTTTGCGAAGGCCTTGCGTGAGGCATGGGTCTCGCGTGGGGTGAGACACGAGGTTGCTTGGTGTGCCCGAGGTTACTAGGGGAAAGCCTCAACTTTTTTCTCGAGTGTTGACTGTGGCCCTCTCAGGATCATGTCCAATTTTTTGCATTCACACATACATTTATATAGCATAGAAACATAATCATAACACATAAAATCTAACCTATTTTCCTTACCTTGAGTGTGGAGAGAAAAAGAAAGAGAAGAGATTGCTTGCTATAGAAAACGTCCAATCAACCTTAAATACAACATAAGATATTTATATTAGAGTCTTATAATAAAACTATACTTTCAAGAATATTCTAAACCTCATAAAGTCATACCTACAACCTAGAACCAAAATGATGAAACCTGAGTCTTCTCTCTAATGTCTATCTCCAACAACAACACCAAGAGTTTGGATACTTGGGTAGATTTTGGTTATATATTGGCTTGGTGGTGTTCAATATTTCGGCTATAATAGGGTTTAGAAAGCCAATAGTGTTTAAGGCAAAATAAAGAAAATAGAAGAAAAAGATCTTAAGCACTATAAGGACTAGTGTTTCGGCTATGGCTATGAAATGCCCTGGATAACCAAGATCGTTACACTGTGTGTTTAAAATAGTGCGAGACTTGCTAACCAAGTCATTTAAATAAAAATGTAAATCTAAAGACATGAACATGTTAGGTTTAAAAGATATTGGTTATAAACGAGTAATTTTCATTAAAATAAATGTTTGGTACATGGGATCCCAAATCAGCGTTTAAACGACATATTTAGAAGATTTCCAAATGCTATAAATAATCAAAGCCACTCTAATGGCAAAATACATATTTTAGGTTTCCGTCCATGTACAATCCCTCGACCGTGGCGGCCGAGCAGCTGACAATGCACACCTCGCCCCCAAAGCTCTCCAACCCATGGTCGATTGATCTTGCCCTTGCTCTTGCCTTTACCTGCACCACGTAGCACCCGTGAGTCGAGGCCCAGCAAGAAAACTATAACATCATAGCACAATCAATATCGATAACCAAATAGTTCATAGAGCATAACCAAATGTTTTACAAGACATTAACCAATGATCCAGCTAGCCATAGCATTCAATTAATCAACAACAACAGTCGATAAACCAATGATCTAACATCTAGATATTCAACATATCATATACATCAAATTAACAACAGTACACATGTCATGCAATAACTAGGGTCGACACCCTTACGCCGCACCCTCCGTTTAATCCACTGTCTTTGGCTCGCTTAGGCCAAGCCCAGTGTTCAACCCACTTACTCTGGTCCCTTAAATCGAGCTCAGTGATTATAAAGCTGTCCTCGGCTACCAGTGGCCGAGCCGCTTCCTATGCGCCAATATTGATTCCGGCACTCTTAGGCCGTTAATTTCATGTTCACATGGCGTAATACCATCGTACAATAATGCATACAAGTATAGGGAACCCTTAGACCCAACATATTTACATAATCGGATGCATTTTTCTTACCTTTAATTTTGAGTGCTTTGACTAAGAAAGACGACCCTCGAGCACGATCCTGACTCTGAGCCCTAGCATACACCTAGTCACAACCATGATAAAGGATTCCATAAATAATAAGTGAATAAGGGTTTCCGGACCAAGTTCTAGCCTTCGGGACATCAAATTCCACCAAGCACGGCAATGGAATCGATCCCGAGCACCCTAGGTTAAGTCCATGCACCTTAAACCTCCTCAAGGACAAAAATGCCTTTATAAGCTGCGACCCTAGGCCCTCCATGCTGTGGCCCACCCCCTACCAAAGGCCCAGCCTCCCCAGACAACACACACGGGTCGCGGCCCTAAGCTTCCCATGCCTTGGCCCGTCCTTCATCCTAGCACACATCTGTTCTAGAGGGTCGCAGCACACCAAGAACAGAGCCGCGGCCGGACCCCTTCGAACCCAGAAAATTTACCATTTTTAGCAATCAAACCTCACTCAAATCAACCCAAATCTAACCCCATGACATAAATTAATTATCTCAACACTCTAGCATATTTCCAGCAGCAAAACCCAACAAAAACCTAACTTAGAAACTCATCAAAATCCCACTTCAATCGTTGAAACCCAACATCTCATAAACCTCTTAGAACATGCAGAAATTCCAAGAATTCAGATGCTAAACTATAATTAAAAACTTACCTTTACTGACGAACAAGTCCACCAAGAAGTTGCTGAGCTAATTCCCAAGTCCTTAGCCTCAATTCAATCTTCAATATCAAGAACCCAAAAACACTTAGAACCAGCCAAACCTATAGAATTTAGACAGCTAAATCATAACTCAATGCTTACCTAAATTCCTTATTGAACATCCAAATTGCTACTGAAATACTCCCCAAGATTCCAGCTCAAATCCCTGAGTTTCTAGCCCAAATTCCCTTGGTTTCTGCAAGTTAGCTTGAGAGAATTCTTGAGAGAAAAGAGAGAGAGTACTAGAGAGGGAGAGTCGGTTCAGGCAGCCTTCTAAACACTTCCTTACCTTTTGTCTTATCTAACTTAAGCCTCTTAATTTAATCTCAAGGCTCGGGGTACCAAAAACGTCCCCGAGGGAAAAATGGTAAATTTCCCCAGTATTCCCTCCTAAGCTTCCTAACCTCCAATTATTTATTTTCATAACTCAATAACCCAAATAAATGTCTATTACCCACAATACCCCTCGACTCGCCCCGAGTGGGGTATTGAGTCTAGTTGTGACTTTCCCGCTAACTTGCTCCCTAGGATCGCCTTGTTCCGTATGCTGCAAATATATATATATATCCACATAATACTGTGGTCTCAACAATTTATCACAAATAATCACATTTATGCCATAACGAGCAAAAATTACAATTATGCCCTTACAAGCTAAACAGGGCCCGCATGCTTATCTCATACTCATAAACATGCATTCCATATATCCATATAATCATAGGATCATGTATATCACATAATCATGCATTTTTACCAGTAATTCACATAACTTACAATTATGCCCTCCCGGTACACTAATCAAGGCCCTTAAGCCTTATTAGTAATTTTGGGTCGTTACAGGCTATGTAGAGTGTTTATGGAAAAATGGAGAGAGCTTTTGGGACTACAGATTTTGATATGAGAGGTTTTTGAGAGCTTTTGAGTGTGATAAAATGGTGAAGGGTAAGTCTCTATTTATAGGCTTCGAACCCCAACTCCCTTCCTTGATTTTCTCCACACTATTCAACTTAAATTTTAAAAATAAAACCTTCCCTCCACTATATCATCTCCAAGTATGCCACATAATCTCCATTTGGTTCAAACTTTAGTCAAACTCCAATCCACTATCCTATATCTTGTAACTCTGGACCCTCCTATTGAAAAATTAACGTAACTGGAGCTGTAAGAGTCCGATTTAGGCCATTTTTATATTGTTCGATAGCTAATTAAATTATCTACAACTTTTAGACATACTATTTTCGAAAAATCTTAATATAAATAGGTCAAAACTAGGTTCGACATTACAACACCCTGAAGTTATGAAAACTACATTTACTTATCTAACTCTTAGTTCGACCATCACACTACTATCTCTACTTAGTTATTTTACTACTTAAATTAAATCATTTCAATCCCCATTTATCTAACTCTTCTTGACACATAGTCACTTAATTCAAATAGATCTAATCTTGCCTATCTTTAAAATTTAAAAAGAGTCAAATCTTTCTTATTTTTGAGCCAAACCTAAGACTAAGCTATTTTGGTTTTCATTTTAATTCTAATATTTGGACTTAGTTTAATGCGACATGTTCACTTCTTAATACATGAAATAACATGTGAATTTACTACTTAATAAAACTATACACTAATTTAATCACATGTTAAAATAATTATTATTACCCAAACTATAATTATAACTGAGTCATAAAATCATAACTTAAATAATTTAAGCTTAAAGCAAATCTTTTTTCCACAACTCAAGTCATAACTAAATCTAACCTAAGATCATATTTATGGATCTTATAAGAAAATAATAACATTGGTTATTACAAACTTCCAGATCAATATAGAACTTCTTGCGCCACAGAGCCTCTTTAGCTGCTTCACAAACTACTATCTATTCGCCTTCCATGCTTGAGTCTGCAATACGGGATTTTTTAATACTTCTACAAACTACAACCCCTCCTCCAAGTGTGAAAATTGATCTAGATGTTGACCTTCAACTATCTTTGTTTGATTGAAAATCAGAATCAGTATATCAAGTGGGGTTCAGGTCTCCACCTTAATACACAAGCATGTAATCTCTAGTATGTCTGAGATACTTGAAAATATTCTTTACTGTTGTCCAATGACTCAATTGAGGATTGGATTGATAACGGCTGACTATCCCTACTGCATAACAGATGTCAGTTCTAGTCCATAACATTGCATACATTACACTGCCTACTTCAGATGCATAGGGATACTGTCTCATGCCCTCCTCTTCCTGAGGTGTTTGTGAACATTGTTCTTTAAACAATTTAACTCCAGACAAGGTAGGCTAGTGCCTTTCTTAGAGTTTTTCATGCCAAAGAGTTCTAGCACTTTATCAATATAAGTTTCTTGAGACAGTGCCAAAACTTTATTCTTTCGATCTCAACAGATCTGAATTCCCAAAACATATTTGGCTTCTCCCAAACCCTTCATTTGGAATTGCTCAGCTAACCATTTCTTTACTTTTTATAATATTTCTATGCCATTCCCAATGACTAGAATATCATCAACCTAATGAACAAGGAATACCATAATCCTATCTTTGATTTGTTTGTAAACATAAGGTTCATCAACGTTTTGTTCAAAACCAAATGTTTTTATTGTTTCATCAAATCTAAGATTCCAAAATCTCGAAGCATGTTTAAGTCCATAAATAGGCTTAAGAAGCTTGCAAACCTTTTGCTCCTAACCTTTAACTTCGAACCCTTCTGGTTGAGACATGTAAATGGTTTCATCAAGATAGCCATTCAGAAAAGCTGTTTTAATGTCTATTTGCCAAATCTCATAATCCATGCAAGCAGCTATGAATAAGAGTATGCAGATAGATTTGAGCATGGCCATAGGTGAAAAAATTTCTTCATAATGAACTCCTTCTTTCTGTGTGTAGCCTTCTGCCACTAGCCTTGCTTTGAAAGTCGCTACTTTCCCATCTGCTCCTCTCTTCTTCTTGAATATCCATTTGCAACCAATAGGTTTAACATTTTCAGGTGGATCTTCAAGAGTCCATGCAGAATTGGAATACATCGATTCCATTCCAAGGTCCATGGCGTTTATCCAATTTTCTTTGTCATAAGCTTCCATTGCATCTCTATATGTCAATGGATCATCTTTGTTAGTGTCAGACACAAGCATCTGAACTTCATGTTCACATCGTACTGGTTGTTTGCCAACCCTCCAACTACGACGAAGCTCTCTATTTTTCTAACTAGAACTAGTGATATCCTCTGACCATTTTTCATTTTCTATTGCTGGTGATTGGTCTTGTTTACATGAGACCATTCCCTCAAGTACGAATTTACTTTGAGGTTTGTGGTTATTTATATAGTCATGCTGCAGAAAAGTAGCATTTATAGATACAAACATTTTGTTATCTTTAGCACTATAAAATATACCACCTTTTGTTTCTTTGGAATATCCTACAAACATGCACACTTCAGTGCGTGATTCCAACTTCCTAGTCTTTCCTTTAAGCACGTGTGCAGGACAACCTTATATACAAAAATTGCATATACTAGGTTTAGTACCATTCCATAATTCTAATGGTGTTTTCTGAATAGACTTACATGGAACAACATTGAGTATGCATAGAGCACATTTTATTACATAACCCCAGAATGTCAAGGGCAATGATGAGAAACTAATTATTGATCTAACCATATCCAATAAGGTTATGTTCTGCCTTTCTAAAACACCATTTTGTTGTGGTGTTCCAGGTGCAGTGAGTTCGGATTTAATTCCATGCTCACGAAAATGGTCCTCAAATTCATAATTTAAGTACTCTCCACCTTGATCTGATCGAAGTAATTTTAGTGATTTACCTAATTGCTTTTCAGCTTCTGCTTTAAATTCTTTAAACTTACCATAGGTTTCAGATCTAATTTGCATTAAGTATAGGTAACCATATCTTGAATAATCGTCAATGAAAGTGATGAAATACTCATAACCTCCTCTTGCTCGGACATTTAGTGGACCATAAATGTATGTATGTACAAGTTGAATTGGTTATGTGGTTCTGTGGCTCTTGAACTTTTAGCAGAGAAAGGTCTCTTGGTCATTTTGCCTTCTAGGCAAGATTCACAGTCTGGGAGAGAACCAATAGATAGTTCTCTTGAAGGACCATCCTTTGTTATTCTATTAATTTTTTCTAGACCAATATATCCCAATCTCAAATGCCACAGATATGTTTCACTATCGACATCTGTCTTTTGTCTTTTAATAGATCTGGGATTTGCAGTTTTAAATAATTCAGAATTATAAAGATGCTCAACATTGGACTCTAACTTGTATAGTTCACCTTCAGACTTTGCAGAAAAAATGTCAAAACCGTATTTTGAAATAACAATCAAATTATTATTAAAAGAAATATTAAAACCTTGTTCATGCAACTTTTATAAGGGAATCAAATTTCTAGTAACTATAGGAATAAAATAAACATTGTCCAACACAATAAATTTATTATTCTAAAAAACTAGGCGAGATTTTCCAACTTCAGCTGCCGAAATCTCTTGTCCACTTCCAACTCTCATGGTCACCTCTCCATGAGCTAGCTTCCTCGAAGTACTAAGACTCTGCGAAGAAAAACAAGCATGATTAGTGGCTCAGAAATCAATTATCCAAGATGAAAAATCACCTTCCACTAAACAAAATTCTAAAACAAGCAAATCAAATTTGCCCTTCTTTTTGTCTTTCAGTTCAGCCAGGTACTTAGGACAATTTCTTTTCCAATGACCGTCAACTTCACAATGAAAGCATGATCCTTTCGGTGCCTTCCTTTTGGAGTTCTTTGTAGAATTATTCTTCTTGGAAGACTTGTTGGTCTTCTCTAGTCGTTTGTCCTTTCCTTGGCCACCCATCCTTTTCTTTGATTTACAATTTGAAGTGGAAGGCTTGGTTTCAGCAACATTTGCTTCCTCAACCTTGGTGGAACTTTTGTTTAGAGACTCAAAATTTTGCAACTCATTCAGCAATTGGGTCATATTGTACTCCAACTTGTTCATAACATAGTTTGTAGAGAATGCAGTATAAGCAGGTGTGAGAGATTCAAGTATCACACTTACTTGAGTTCTCTCATCAATGGTCGCACCATGGATTTATGCATCATGCAATATGTTGATCATGTGTAGGACATGTTCTCTGACAGAAACATTTTTCTTCATTTTCATAATCATGAAGCTTCTAGTAGCATCGTGTTTGAACTTATCAGATCGCTGGCCAAACATGCCTTGTAGAGATTCCCAAATCTCATAGGCTGTTTCAACTGTTTCAAACTTTCTTCTGAGCACATCACTCATACTAGCAAGCATATAACATTTGGCCTTATTGTTAGATAAGATCCAATTGTCATAATTTTCTCTAATAGTTTTGGCAGTAGTGAGAGCAGGAACCTGAGGACATTCCTCATTAAGGACAAACATGTTGTTTTCACATATCAAAACAATGTTCATGTTTGATTTCCATTTCATGTAGTTATCACCAGTCAATTTCTCATTAGCAAGTAAAGCGGTTACAAGGTTTGGATTGGACATATTGCTTAAAATTAAATAAATAAAATATAATGATTTAATGCATATAATAAATATCAGTTTATATTTGGAATAGTAAATATGATGCATGAATGCAACACATAAAATAACACACACAAAAATAGTTACTAGTCCACGATAGATTAATTTGAAAATTAATGGACCGCCTTTGGGGAGGTCAAACTAATCACAAATTAATCTTGAGACAAGATGTCAACTCCATAAGTGAAAACATAAAAACTCCTTTTTCTCTTTTGACGTATGAATTACCGTTAGTTTGGTCAAGATGCACTAGTCGTGCTCGAAAGCCTAGATACATCTTCAGAGTGTAACCCATTATTTTTCGATCAATGACTTAACTCAAGAGTGTGCCTTAAGCTCACTCAAACTTGAAATACATCACTAATCGTATTCTCTTATGAGAAGTCAAACTTGAGATAAAATAAACATATTCAGAAGTCTTTACTTAGGGAGGCCACAAACGAAGGTGATACGAGACCCTTTCTATGCCTCTCGGTGTTCAACCAATAATGGAGCCCATGGGACTTATTGTCATAATTTTCTCTCCCACTCAGCATTTTTTAAATAATGTGTTTTTCTCAAAATCAATATTTTTTTAATTTGTAAAACTAATTAAATTAATTTTACCAAATGATATTCTTATAAATACTAATCAAATTATGCCCTAGATTTTATTTTTCCTTTTTAAAAAGAATACCAATTTAATTAATAAAAAAAAATTATTAATTAAGAAAATAAAAAACTTTAAAAAAAAATTTCCATCTTAGCTAATTAAGACTAAATTAATTATATGAGTTCTCAAATATAAACATATAATCTATCCTAAGCTTGTTTCTAAAAAAATACATGCTTAATATGTACTACGTGGGTAATATGTATGGCATGTTATTATGCATGATAAAGTATTAAACAATTTAATCATGATCAAGCAAATAAATAAATAAAATAAATAAATGTTGGTTGGGTGCTTTGGGTATTTCTAGAAAATTACAACACTTGCAAAAAAATACACAAAAATAATTAAACTAGCTAAGGCCTAATGAAGATCAACTCCTTTGATCTTGGACCTTCTCTTTTAGTCTTTGGGCCATTACCATTTTAATTATCCATTATGAATTAAATAACCTTTTGATTATTTTAAACAACTTTAAAATAATCAAACTTTCGATTTTAATACACAACAAGTTATTGAGGCCCAATTGGAATTTGGACTCACCACAATTAACTCAAAAAACTATAAATAAAACACTTTTAATTATATTGGGCTTAAAATGACCCAAATGGATAATTACACAACCATTAGGGTTTGCATGACACAAACCCTAATGGGTGTGTCAATGGTGGGCGACGGCTGAGTGCCTTAACTATAGTGCCTAGAGGGCCTGATTGGGATTATATGCGTGATTATGTGATTCAAATGAATTGTGTGGTAATGTGATTAGACATGCATGTGTTATGTGTATTAAATGTGCATGTGGGCCCATATCTGTGAATAGGGGCATGTTTGTAATTTTGGCTCGTTGAGGGCATAAATGTAATTATGTTTGTATTGTGAGTGAGACCCCAGTGTTATGGGGATATATTTGAGATGTGTGGTTTGAGCTGATCCTAGAGAGCAGATTAGCATAATAGTCACAACGGGGTCAGATACCAAACTTGGGGTGAGCCTAGGGGGATTTTGAGAACTTGGCATAGCGGGTAATTATTTATTAATTATTTGAGTATGTCGGGATTAGATAGGGATTTATGGGACAATTGGAGGATTAGCAAGAAATGTGGCAAATGACAGGATTACCCTTGGTGTCGTTCATGGATTGAGGATAGACTTGGGGGCATTTTTGTTATTGGGAAGCTAGGATAGAATTAAGCTTACAGGTTACTAGAACTAAGAAAGAAACAAACAAAAAAACCCTCTAAGCACTCTCTTTCTCTTTCTCGGCTCTTTCTTCCTCTCTTGCTTACTTAGAGTATTTTAGGAAGAATCGAAGGCGAATACTCAGAATTTGAGCTGGAAGTTGGGGATTTGAAGCTGGAGATATTAGGAATCTTGTCTAGGGTTGAATTCGTCACAGAGGTGAGATTTAAAGCAAGTGTTCCTATTGATTTCCCTATGTTTTTTTTAGTGTTTTGGGGTTTGGGACTTAGGTGATTATATTTGGATTGTGATGAGGTTTTGCTTCAGTTTCTCTGGGTTTATATATTGCTCTGAGGATAGTGAAAGTGTTTTAGGACTCAGTTAGAGCATTAGAATATGTTTGAAATGATTTGCAGGAGGTTTAGAAGTTTGAAAAATGGTGGGATTTCTGGGTTCGTAGGCTCGAGTTGCGGCCTTGTTCTTCAGGCGCCGCGGTCCGCTTCAACAAAAAGGCTTGGGAGCCTCTGACTTTGCCTAAGCGCTGGGACGCATACTGAGGCGCATCGCGGCCTCCCCTTGGCGAGAGCCCAAGGCTCTCTAACTTGAGCGCGCCGCGGCCCTTAAGGGTTGGGCCGCGACTCAAATAGGCAATTTTGGCCAAATGAAGGTTTTAGACTTCGGAACCCAAACATTAAGGCTCAAGAAGGATTCTACTACCCAGTTTAGTAGGATTCGAGGTCCCAAAGGCTAATATTTGTATTTGAAGTTCTAAATTGATTTGAGATTGATGGATATCTAATTGTTAAGGTGTTGTGACTAGGTTTTACTACTCAGGCTCGGGATTAGAAGTCGTGCTCAGGATCACTTTGGGTTGTTAGCTCGGGACACCAGGTAAGAGAACTTTTTGTACCCGTAGAGTTGTGTGGTGTATAGTGTTGTATGTATTGGTTAAATCTATTATGTCATACATGTGATTGTGAGTGATCAGCAAGAGCCGGAAGTGGCAAGAGTCGAAAGCGTTAAGAGTCGAAAGCGGCAAGAGCTGGGAACGACAATAGCCGGAAGCGGCAAGAGCCGGGATAGGCAAAGGGCTGAGATCGGCGTTAAGCATGCGGAATGTAGGTTTCCAAGGCAAGACTGTCTATGGTGTTGTACACACCCATTCTGTTAAGGACGTAGACTTGGTGCTTGATAGTGCACCTTGATCGGCGAAAGCCACAACTATGTTATTGTACTACTATGTTAGACTATTTATGTGTTAGTGTACTGCTGTGCTATTGTACTGTTGTGTTAATATACTGATGTGTTAATATATTGTTGTGCTACTATGCTATTAGGTTGTTATGCTATTGTGCTATTGTGTTGTGATACTATTGTGTTGTTGTACACTCCAATAGGAACTCATAACCGTTTGTTGTCTGGATTAAGTATGTAATTGCTTAAATATATTATTGTATGTTGTGCTTGAAGTTATCTTGTTGGGCCTCAGCTCACGGGTGCTCTGTCGTGCAGGTAAGGGCAAGAATAAGGTCTAACAATAATGAGTTGGAGGGCATGGAGCGGTGTGTACATGTTTGGCCTACCTAGCCGCCACGGCCGGGGTTGTTTTGAAGAACATGTGGTAAACGTTCGATTTTGTCGCTTATGTCGATGGTATCATATCTTTGGATTGTAAATGTATTTCAAAATATTATTTTAATGAATGACCAACTCTTTATACTTAATGTTCATTAAATGAGTCTTTATTTTGATTTAGTCACATTTTTTAACCTAAAACCTCGATAAGAGAGCTAATGGCACATTTATAGATCACATGGTAACAACTCTAAGAAATTAGAGCATTACAGTTAGGAACAGTTCCTAGTGCGCAGTGGAAATTACGGTAATGGTAGTATTCATATAAAAAACTTTATATGAGGATCCTTCAATATGAAATATGTTATTCAATATAATATGTACATGTAAAAATAATACAAAATGATTTACCTCTTGTAGCCTATCAAGAATCCTTGAATCTTTTTGTATATATTTCGATGTTCCTATCCTCGCTAGAGAACTCACTCCTAGATCTTCCAAGATGTTCTCCACACCTCAAGATGTGTGTGGGCACATAGAGAACAAGAATCAATATTTGTGAATCAAAAGTATTCTCAACACATAAGACTCTTGATTATAGGCTAGAGAGAAAGGTTTTTCTTTTGCGTGAAAAAAATTATAGTTTTTCTTCTCTGTGTAAAACTTGTTGTGTTTCTATTTTCTATTATATATAATATATAGACATTATTATCATAATAATAATAATAATAAAATTGATCATCTTTAATAATAATAATAATGATGATGATGATTATTATTAAAGACAAAGTCATACATTCCATTTTAAAACTCTTTTCAAAATGTTTTACTAATTAATTAAATAAAATAAAAAAAACAAATAACTGATCACTATCAGTAGTGCTACATGCATAGGGTAGTCCAAGAAGCCCTATGAGTGTGACACTCTCCCTAAAAAATGGGATTTTATTTTTTCATATATTTTATTTTAATTAATTTATAATTAGACATTCAAATAAGGTACCATATTTTTAAGAAAAAGATAACAACTTAAATTTCAAAATTCAAAATTCAAAGTTTGAATTTCTATTGTCATCTTATTATTAATTAAATAAATATAATAATCAAAACCAATTTTGACGATCCATATTTATCATTTCACACTTAAATAAAATAATTGATTAAAATCAATCTCATTTATTTCTACACAATTTCAAAAATTGCACAAGTGCAATAATAAATTGTGCAACTTCAATTACCACATAATTGCACATTTATCCTGAAGAATAAATATTCTCTCAAATAGTCCATTCACAGTTTGACCATTGTATCCACTCTTACCTTGAATAGTATTGATAGAGTCGCCTCAGGACCTATGGACCAACAATTCCAAGCTCCAATAAATAAAATATTATTAACCAAAACTCTTTTATTCAATAATCATATTTATTAATTTCACGATTATTCCACTATAAATATGAGACTGCACTCTTGAGAATTAAATATATATATTTACTCAGTAATTTATTGTAACCATAAAGTGTCCATTGATATAATCATTACATACAAATTAATCTTCTATTGATGATTCATAATTAAGTGGGAATAAAATTACTGTTTTACCCTTTTAATTATATCTTGATTCGTAGTGTACCATTGACTTTACTAGTGAAGGTTCATTCATAATCTGATTATGAATTTGACGTCAATAACCTTTTCAGTTCCAAAAGCCAACCAAATAGGGCACCATCATTCAATCTATAAGAAGGTATAGATTCCATATCTGTTAAGCTATGTCCCCATCCATATACATCATTGAGTCCCCAAAAGAATAGTTCTTAGCCTGATCATTCTGAAAAACCGTAACACATTAATGAAAGGATCAAATGACATATATAGGAGTTCATAGTAACTTCAAGATTAAGATCTGTTTGTATATGATCATCAGTTGATGTGTTTTATAATACTACAAAACAGTATTTAAACAAGTATTATTATATCACATCTGGTCCAGTTCTACATACTCTTAACATGCAAAGTTCCTCCACTAAAGTGTCCTACTACACTAGTAACCCGGATCTAAGTCACATGTATTCATAATACTAGTGAACCGTACTAGCAATAATTAATCTAAAGATTCTATAACTTTATTTTACTGCGACCTATTTAAGTTCATTATCTCAATCTTGATCCTCTCATACCAATATCAGATTGAGACCACATAGATGAACTTGGGAATTTTCTAATATTTACTTAATATTATTAACAATAACATAGTACATAGGCTACATATATACAATTATTCAATTCATTCATATATTTCATTAAAACCATTGCTAACTACAATTTTTTTAAGAGCACAATTCCCAACACATACATATCACAAACTAGGTCATGAACTAAACTACCTAATTTTTCTTACCTTGAGTGTGGAAAAAGAGAAGAAAAGAGATTGCTTTTGCAATAGAGAATCACCCAAAACCTTTATATATGACATAAAAGATTTAAATTAGAGACTTATAATAAAACTTTACTTCCAAGAATTATAAACTTCATAAAGTCATACCTTTGCCCTTGAACCAAAAGATGAAATTCTGAGCCTTTCTTCAATGCCTATCTCCAACATTACACCAAGAGCTTGGATACTTGGGATATTTTTGGCTATATTGTAACGTCCCAATTTCCCTAATAAGGCTTAGCAACCGGGAATGAAATGGGCAATGAATCCAGATATTTACCCCTTTACGGTACTGAAACTGAGATTCCAGGATATTTATCCACTCAAGCGGATGGTCCTTATTAGTCAAGCTTCGGCTCCCGAATGGAAACAGGATCCGTCCAAAGGGAAACAAATTCTTAATCTCAATATTTATTTATTCAAATTGGTTTTGTATTCGTATATGTGATGATAGGTGATTATAGGTATTCGTATATGTATATGGATCTGTCTAAAGTGGTTTTGTATTAGTTCCTTGATTAGGGGGCCAGGAGGGAAATAATTGATTTAATTGCATTATTATGTGATGATATGCATGATTATATGAATTTTGTTAGTTATATTATAATATGGCTACATTTTCATGTTTAGGTGTATCAAGCATGCATGTGAGCCCATTTTTTATTAGAAGGGCATTTTCATAATTTGGCTAGTCGATGGCATATTTGTATATAAATTTGTGCATATTCATTGAGACTACATTATTATGTTGATATGTTTGAGTTATTCCGCACGAGACTATTCTAGGAAGTAAGTAGTGGTTTTGTCACAACGGAGATAAATAGCAGGCTCGGGGCGAGCCAATGGATATTTTGGGTGATCTAGAGAGTCACTAGGACTCATTGTAGCATGATTCGTATTTTGGGAGAAATAGTTATATTCTGGGTTTAGCGGAATTATTTGGAGAAATTTAAGTATAGAGTAGGATTGGAGAGTGAAAATGACATTTTTACCTTTATGGGGTGTTGAGAGAGAAGCGGGTTGAGTGGGGGCATTTTGGGACTGTTCGTATATCAGGGTTCAGCTGAGTTCATTAACTCAGGAAAAACATAATCTCGCTCTCGTTTTTTCTCTCATGTTCTCTCTTTAAGCTCGTTAGCATTTTCAAAGAAAACTCGAGTTCTAGAGCTCGAATTCAAGCAAGGTTAGAGTCATAACGATTCTAGGGAAGATTAGAAGCTTGATAGCTTGGGAATTTAGCTAGAAAACTACTGTAACAGAGGTAATTCAAGCTTTAAGTTTTGAGTTTTTGGTTTTCTTTATGATGTTCTGGGACTCAGTTATGGGTTTGGCACTGTTTCGGGGTGAATTTTAAGGGATTTATCTCAGAGAAAACGTTTGAAAACTGGGTTCCTACGGTCGCACTGCGGCCCTGTTCTTGGGGCATAACGTCCCTCGTGAACCAAAGAGCTTGGGTGGTTCCCTAAACCGCCATCGCGACGTGGTCCGTGTCTAGAGAAAAGAGAGGGTGGTCTCTCTGACTTAAGGACAGCCACGGCGCCTCTGAGGGCGTCGCAGCTCAAATTGGGAATTCTAGCCAAGTTTGGTTTTGGGTAACGGGAAGCCAAACCTAAGAGCTCGGGAACAATTCTACTGCCCAGTTTAGTGGAATTCGAGGTCCCGAAGACTGGGACTTGGTCTGGAAGTCTTTATTTAATCGATATTGATGGATATCGTTTATTATGGTTGAGACTATGGTACTGCTAGGGCTCAAAACAGGATTGTGCTCGGGGGTCATGGTTAACTAACTTGTGCTTGTACCATAGGTAAGAAAACTTCACCCAATACATGTTGTGTGTGATTAGGGCTTGGCCCTGTTGTTAAACATAGATTTCATTAGGGCTCGGGCCCCTATGAATGAGCATGATTATGATTGTGCCTGTGATTGCTTGATTAAGTGTGCTTGTATACTCTATATGTGGATAATTGTTAGATGTTGTATGCATGTTTATATTATGTGATTGAAAATCATTGACTTATAAGTCAAGGGCGGCAATAGCACCCTGAGCGCTGGTCGATATGGTTAGACCTAATCATGAGCGTGTCAAACGCTTGTCTGACCCAATGGTCGTTGGAAAATTAAAGTGCCAGATACGTTAGGCCAGCTCCAAGGTTTGTTATACAGAGGATAGGGCAATGGGCCCTAGGGCGACTCTATAGTCCCATATCCTAGGGCACTGGTCCTTCGTATAACTTATTTGTCATTTATTTAGGGTAGCGGACCCAGGGTGACTCTATCGTCACATATCTCAGGTGACAAGCCCAGTATGACTTATTAGTCACTTATTTGAATAGGATGCGTGCATGAGTAGGGTTATTACTGTTAGGCATGCCTATTATGATTCAGTGATATGTTATTAACTGCTTATGAGCATGTTTAAGTTTTCTTGTTGAGCCTTGGCTCACAAGTGTTGTGTGGTGCAGGTAAGGATAAAGGGAAGCTAGACTAGCCTTGAGTTGGAGAGCTTCGGTGGCGAAGTGTACATATTCGGATTTTTGACCACCACGGCCAGGTTTTTTCAGAGGAACTAGGGTCAAACCCTATTTTTTCGCTTAGGTCGGTTGGTTATACCTTTTGATCTGTTATTAACCTTTTAAACGTTATTTTTGGATCCCATGTATGAACGTAAACATTTTTATGAAATGGTTATTCCCTTTGACCAAAAATTTTAATCCTAAACTGATAATCACGTTTATTTACACGTTTATGGCCAAGAGACTCATTTTGAGAGTCTATCATTACTTAAAACACACAGTGTAATGGTCTTGGCTATCCAAGGCCTTACATATATATTGGCTTGATAGGGTTTAGTGTTTCGTCTATAGGGTTTATAATGGCTATAATGTTTTGAGGCTTTATAGAGAAAATAGAAGAAAAAGAATTTCTGAGCTCTATAAAGGGTATAGTGGTTCGGCTATTGGTGTGCTTATGGGGTAGAGCTTTTGAGAGAGAGTAATTTCGAAATTGGGAGAGTGTTTTATGCTTTGTTTGTGTGTGAAACTTCTCCACTTTATTCAACAATTTTTTCAAAAATTCAAAACTCCCTCTTCTTTAGGAGTTCGACCAACCCATGCTGTTCCCTAGTCAAGTGCTACAATTACTCTCTAAATGCCACATAGCCTCCATTTTATTCAAACTTGAGTCAATATCCAAGCCTTGCTTCCTACATTGTCTCCATGCCTTTGACTATGCATTAAATTTCAAATCTTAGATATTTCTAGTACAACCAACCCACTACTTTCTCTACTTAGTTTTCTAGTCTCCATTTAACTAGTTTTTTTTTACACATAGTCACTTAATTTAAGCCTAACATGACACCTGTCTTGTAAAAATTCAAAATAAGTCAAAAATTATCCTATTCTTACGCTACACGCCCAAGACTAGGTAAGTCTCCATTTGGTTCTTCAATTTAATTCTATTACTTAATTAAATCATCAAATTTCAACCTATTAAATCTATAGGGAATTTTGGCCATACTAGCTAATTTTAAATAATTGTGACTTAATATAATGCCACATGTATACTGCTTAGACCACCCAATAACATTTGTGCATTATTCTTTAATAAAACTATATTCTAATTTTATTAAAAATTTAAAGCCATACACTAATTTAATCATATGCTAAAAATATCTCATAAATTACTAGCAATAATAATTGCAATTTATCTAAATTATAATTATTTTTAAGTCATAAGATCTGACCTCAAAATAATTAATTTAAACTTAGAGCAATCTTTTTAAATTCCACCACTCAAGTCATAGCTATAAACTAATAAAACTTACCCTAAGTTCATAATTAAGAAGCTTATAAGAAAATAATATACTTGGTTATTACAATATGGCTGGGTTGTTTTTGCCATTTTTTCTGGGTTTTTTTTCATGATTTTGTTGGGATGTGCTCGTGTTTTTGTTGGTTTCATGTGTAGATTTGTGTTTAAATTGGGTATAAACTTGATTTTGAATTTTTTATGTTAATCTAGATTTTTTTTTCGATTAATTTTATTCATATTTTTGTTGGGATTTTGTTTTTCTGTAGATTTGTTCATGAAGTTGAATTTTTGATGTGGAATAATTTTGTTTTGGATTTAATGTTTTTACTTAATTTTGGTCAAAATTATATTTATGTTTCAATGTATTAATTAAGGGTAAATACCATTTTATTGATTTTAAATTTATTAATATTTTATTTATCTAATTTAATTCATCAATTAATAAAACTTGGGGGCATTTTGGTCACATTTAAAAAAAGTTTTGCCAAAATTGGGCTCAAGGTATTATTTTGTTCTATTTTGCAAAATGTAGGGTTTGAATTGTCATTTAACAAAACAAAGGGTCCAATTAGTAATTTTTGCACAACATAGGGACCAAAATGGTATTTACCCGTTATAGATTATTATCAAGTTTAACTATTGATTATTATCATGTTTAACTATAGATTTCTAACAAAGGTTAAAATAAATGGATGTTATAGTCTCACCTAGTTTTACTCAAAGTTTGTCTTTTTCTTTATCTTTATCTTTTTCTTTTTAAATACAAAAGTATTCTCACTCGAAATATATTCTCCTGTTATTTCTCTCCTTTTATTCTTTTTTTTTTAGAGTTGTTATTCATTAGGCTAATGTTGGTCATGAAGACTGGGTTGGTTTGATGGTGGGCACGAGGATGCAGCTGACTCTCTCGTCTATGGACAAGGCGATGGGTTAGGACAAGTGGCAGCCTTACAACAAGGATAATGAAATGGTTTTTGTTAGGTTTAATACCCTAATAGCATGGAAAGACATTTTATTAAATTAAATAAAAAGGAAAATTTTATTATATTTGAATATTATAATTATTTTTTGAATTAATTATATGATAATATCAAGAAAATTCCTTATTCATTCATGAGAATGTGATCTTGTATTAGTACGAGAGAATTAAGATCGTATATAATAAATAAAATACTCAGTAACATATTAAAGTAAAGAATCTTTAATGAATGGTTACTAGTGTGGTTTACTAAGCATACGGGATGCAATGATCTAGAATCGGATTACTCATGTGGATAGACGTCTTAGTAAAGGTGTTGTATATAATAGAGATTATATATAACATGACCGATAAGAATTAATTATCTTTAATAAACTTGCATTTGACATATAGATTTGATTCTTATCATAATAAAAAATCATTTGTAGATCAGTCTAAATCTTGAGCTATCATGAACTCTTGTTTGTGTTTATTAGATCTTTTGATCCATTCGTTAAGGTCTCTCAGTATAATGAGGCTAGTGACTTTTGTTTTGGAGATTCAATACCATGAATGGTTGAGAACATGATTTTACAATAATGAAATTCATGCTTTCCTAACGGATCTAATATTGGTTCCCTTAAGGATTATTTCTGGAACTTAATAGTTATTGAGCTCAAAGCTTTAATTTGACTATAGATTAATTATTCACTAGTGAATTAATGGTACATAAGGAACAAGAGGTAATTAGAAGGGTAAAACGGTAATTTTGACCACCTCTAATTAACGAACCAATAAATGGAGAACAGAACTACATTTATTGATTATATCAATGGACTACAAGAGAAAACTCTATAAATATAACTCTATAAATACTTAGAGTGTAATTCCACATTTATAGTGGAGCAATCATGGAATTAATAAATAAGATTATTGGATTAAAGAATTTGACTAATAATATGGTTTATTGGAGCTTTGTATTATAGATCCATGGTCCCCAGAACACCTCTGTCCTACACTGTCAAGGGTAAGAATGTCGAAAGAAATATTTGTAGAGAGAAGGACTTAATTGCAAAGGAATTAATTCTCCAAGGCAATGGAATAATTATTTGATAGTTATGGGCAATTGATTAATTATAAATTAATTAATTATTTAACTATATAGTTTTTATTTTGAAAAACTATAGGTTAAAATAAATATTAATCTTGTTTGGATTAATATATAAAGATAGATTAATAATTATCTTGTTTAGAATAAGATATTTATTTATTTAAAACTAATATTTTAAGATAAATAATGGACTGATATTTATTTTGGGATAAATATATTTTCTTAGATATTAATTAAATAAATAAATGAAAAAATTAGGGAAAACCCTAATGTGGCTCATGCCACTCATTGTGTTGCATAGTGAATGACGCCACACAGGGATATTTCCTATCCCTGGGATTTCAAATTTGAGTTTCAAATAATTTGTTTATTTAATTATTCTTTTTAAATATGATTTAAATTAAATAATTAAATAAGGTTATAACTGATCAGTTTTATTTTAATTAAATAAATATTAGTTAAATAAGTTAATTATCTTTATAAACCTTAAAAGAAGATTATTGTTAAATATACTGACTCTCTCCTAGAAACAGAAGCGATAGTCTTCCAAAACCTAAAAACTATTCAATTCATCTTCTCTCTATTAAACCTATCTAGATCTCATGTGTTGAGTACATCTAGAGAGTCATAAATCAACCTTCTGAATCCTACGTGCCCACACACGTCCTTATGTGTTTGAGGAATTGTTTGTAAGATCAAGGTGTGAGTCTTCAGAACTTGGATAGGAAAATCATTGATTTTATACAAGAAGATTCAATGACACTTGATAGGCTACAAGAGGTAATCTCTAATCTCATTGTATATGATTTAATATATATTTATAAATGTGCGTGTGTGTCTGTGTGTATGATCTTGGTTGGTATTAATAATTATTCAAAAGGGCTCATTCCTCACTGCGTATCTCTGATTTGCTCTTTTAATACCAACTATTGATACCAAAGCAGTCAACTTATATACATATATATATTAAATGTTGTGTGAGTTTCTTACATTTGTTATGTGTATGTTGATATGTATATTGAATGGATTGATATGTGTACGCCCTGATTTTCCCACGGGCTGATTAGCGAGCTAAGCTGCGGCCTAATCATGATTATCTCGTGGACATCCCCAAAACCGGAGCTTCCGTCATAAGGTCGTACCTCCTTAGCTCGAGGCAACCCAGGGGTTCGCCAAGATTGCCTAAGACTTGAGTCCGTTCTCTGAAGGCCGAAGGTCGAGTTAAGTATTCAGCTCATGGTACGAGCTGGATATGGAGGCTATGACCCTCTGTAAAGTCAACACACGCAAGGTAAACATGCATATATCAGACATCACGTGTCTGATATGCCCCTGAATTCTTGGACACGCAGCAGGAACGTGCGTATTCAGACACCCACGATTGGGTTGGGCCGTGCGGCCCATTATCTCCTTACCTATTGATTTGACCACACTCATGTGTCAGGTTTAGGAATTAATCATGAATGTCACAGAGTTGATACGATAGGTAAGAAGGTCACGGGATGACCTTCTTCCAAACTCCCAGGTGCCTTCTCCTATAAATATGGAGACCCTGGGAGTAAATAAGGGTTGGATTATCTCTTGTAAGAAAGACCCTGTAATCAAATATCCAGTATACAGCAATAATATTGACTAGTGGAGTAGACGGATTTTAACCTTTAAACCACTTAAAAAACGTGTCTTGAGTCACCTCTTTTATTTTCTAAGATCATATATCTGTTTCGGTTCAACATTTAGCACTAATCCCTTTCTCTTCTTCTCTTAATTACCTGTTGGCGAAGAACCGCGTCAACAATATGTTTTATGAATGTAAGGTTGAATGATGCATCGTTAATTATATGGTGTTATTGGGTTAGGAATTTGAGTTTCTAGATCTTATGTAAGCCATAAAGGGCATAGGACTTTTTGTAAATTTTATTTTTGAAATATGTAATTTTTTATAAATAAAAAAATTGCACACAATGAAAGGGAGGACCCGAGGCATCAGCCAAGACAGCGGCCTGAGCCGTCCCCAGCTAGTCGCGCCCTGCTACGCGTGACCCTCCGCCCACCTGCCTGCCGCGAGCCCAGGCAGTCACCTGCCGCATGCGCCCCTGCATGCTCGAGCCCCTGGCTTGCGCACCCGCACCACGCACCAGCCCCGCAGCCCCTGCCAACCCGAGCCCCTATCATGCGCGCCCCTGCTCCATGCTGTAGCCGCCTAGCCGCGAGCCATGCCAAGCCTATTGGCTCCCATGGTGCCGCCAGCCCTAGTGGTCTAGGGCACCAATCTTGGTGCCCAAGTTAGATCCTAATTTTGTGCCATTACCTTTTATTTAATTTATTTTAAATTATTTGAATTTAAAAGTTTAATTATCCTATTTTATTTTTATTAGAAAAATAAAATATCGTTTTGTTGGTTAAGATTTTATCTTAAGTTTAAATAATTATTTGAATTTGATTATTTAATTATTTAAATTCAACTAAATTAAAAAGATGACATAAATAGTTATTTAATTAAAAGTTAGTTTTAATAAAATAAATTAATTGGAAAGTTAGTTTCTAATTAATTAGTTGGGCCTAACAAATTCCTAAAGATTTGCAAGAAAGCCTAGGGCCTTGATTAGTGTGCCTGGAGGGCAATAAATGATTTAATATGCTTTAATATGTTAATGGGTGAATCAATGTGAATATATGATAGTGATGCATGTTTAGTGAGTTAAATGTGCATGTGGGCCCCGTCTGGATATTAGGGGCATGAATGTGATAAATGTTATATATGTGATATGTCCGTGCAGCACGATCCGAGACAGTCCTGGGGAGCGGTTAGCCAGAGAGTCGCAATAGGGTTGAGATTCCGATTCAGGGCGAGTCGAGGGGTAATTTGGGTACTAGGTGTTATGGGATTATCGGGACATGAAAATAAATATTTGGAGATATATTTGAGGATAGAATGTCTAGGCGGGAATACTGGGGAAATTTACCATTTTGCCCTCGGGGACGTTTTGGTACCCCTAGCCTTGAGATAACCCTTTAGACTTAAGTCAAATAAAACAAAAAGAGGAATTAATTAGAACCTTGGGGAAATCGACTTATACATTCTCTCTTAGCTGAGATAGCTCTCATCTTCCTCACTCTCTCACTCTCTAAGGCAAAATCAAAGGGAAAACTTTGGGAAACAACTTGAGGATCTAAGGAGTTCAGCTGGGATTTAGGGAGCTTGGAGCATAAGGGGGCTGGTTCTAAGACTCAATTCAGCAAGAGGTAAGCTTTGATTATGGTGGATAAGTCTAGAGTTGCAGCTGGTTATTAGAGTATGCATGCTAGCAAGTTTGAATTGTTCTTGTGTTGTCTAGTTGAGTTTTGGGGTGGATTATAATGGCTTTTGATGTTGTTACTGAGTTATTATTGAGCTGGAGTTTATGTGTTAAATATCTGGGTTAGATAGGTAAGTTTTGGGTGAATTGGCTTGACGAAAGGTGTAGAAAAATGGTGGAAAATCTGGGTTCGGTGGTGAGAACCGCAGCCTTAGGAAGGGTGCGCCGCTGCCCGTGTGCGCGCGCGGCCATGGGAGGCCGAGAGGTTCATGCGCGCCGCGGCGCCTGGTGGGCGCGCCGTGGCCCGTGTGGGGGTCAGTGAGGTGCTAGCCTCTGTTTCGAGGCTAGCCACGGCTCTTGTGGGTGGGGTCGCGACCCTTTGTGCTAGTTTGAATTTTAAGGGTATTTTAGGCTTGGGAACTCAAGGGGTAAGGCTCGGGATGAATTTTATCACCCGGATTGATAGAATTCAAGGACCCAGAGGTTAGGGTTATGGCTCTAAGTTATTTATTGGATTAGAAATTTGATGGATGGACATTGTTAATGTGTTGTGACTAGGGTTTCGGCGAGGCTCACGTTGGAGGACTGTGCTCGGGGCATCGGTGCTCAGAAAGCTCGGAACTCGGGTAAGAGAACCCTTGTTCCCATGGAGCTTGTGTGCAGGGCTGAGCCCAGTGTGTTTGAATGGATTGATATGCAGGGCTGAGCCCAATGTGTTTGCATGAATTGATATGCAGGGCCGAGCTCAATATGTTAGAACTACGGGGCGTAGCCCTTTAACTGATTATGCTAGGATTTTGTACTTGCTTGCTATGCTATATGTATTATGATGTGAATGATCGACTAGAGCCGGGAACGGTGTGGACCGAGAACGGCGAAGGGCCGGGAATGGCATTGGGCACGTTGAGTGCAAGGCCGAGAACGGCAAGGGGCCGGGAGCAGCGTTGAGCACGTGGAGTGCGAGTTGCCAGGGCGAGTCCCTAGAAGGATACTTGGGATATCCTCACGGTGTGGTCCGCGAACCAAGGGCTTGGTAAACACTTGGGACGGCTAGGCCTTATGTGTTTAGCCAATCGGTGGCCTATTTATTTTTTATGCGTAATATATGTGTTGCATATGTTATCTGTGTGTGGGTTCTCTTACTGGGGTTCGGCTCACAGATGCTCTGTGGTGCAGGTAAGGGTAAGGAGAAGATCAACCAACCATGAGTATAGCAGGTGTGGGGCGGCGTGTACATGTTTGGCCAGCCTGGCTGCCACGGCCAAAGGATTTTGAGAGATGCTTGTAAATAAACTCTGACTTTGTCGTCTAGTCGACTTGGTTTAGTTAATATGTTGTAAACATTTCTAAACTATATTCTGGGATCCCAAATGTAAACCTTTTATGATTGTCTATGGAAATTACTATTTCTAAGGTTTTTCCTCTGTTTATATCTTAATTACACTGTTTGATCTAAAACCTCGATTAGCGAGATGAAAGCACGTTTTTAAACTCACTTAGTAACGGCTCTAAGGAAGTAGGGCGTTAAAACTTGGTATCAGAGCGAGCCAAGGTTATTGGTTATGGAGATTGACCGAACATGTACACACGCAGTCAGTGACAGGCTTAACTCAGGGTTGGTTGGTAAGATTGGCTAATATGTCTGAATATGTATTTGAATGCCCTGTTTGCCTACTTATTATATATATAGAGCATGATGAATGAGTTAACATATGCATGAGATACTGATAGGGCCTGGCCCATGACTATTGTGTGATGAGATTGAAGTGTGCAGAATAGCATTGCTATTGCATGTGGATGAATATTGGGATAATGGTTTGCATACTGAGTGTGTGTGATTAACTGCCTAAATTGAATCCATATGTAATATCTGTTTATTGGCCTGTAGGAGGCATAATGAAACATGAGTATACTTAGATGTGGTAGCTAAATGTATGGTATTGTGGATTTGGCTTATTATGCTTTACGTGTGTATGAATATTGTGATTTTTGGACCTGGATGTGGTTTGGTTCGGGGTGTGAACCTCAAGGCAGAGAAGTTTAGTCAGTAGTGGCGGATGAACTAAGATGGTTTGCATCCAAGATGGTTAAGTAGACCTGGCATTGTAATACAGGAGAGTTGCAGATGGTAATTGGGGTTGGAAATTTCCATCTACCCTGAAAGTTCGGAGATGTCCGCTAGCATATGAGTAAATGGTATTGGTACAGTATAAGGATACAGACAGATAAAGAATAGTAACTGGAGGGCTTAAGAGGCGTTAACCTCTAGTTAGAGAGGAAAGTTTGGGTTGCCTAGGAATTGTTTAGTGGATGGACAGAGATAACTTCATTTTTGGTTATATAGAGGTGAAAGGTCATAACTAAGGGATTGTGCTAAGTATTTGTGACAGGAGGGTACTAGAAAGTGGTGTCAGGTTGAGATATTGGCGTGATGGGTTGGAAAGAACTCAAATGGGGACTTCATAAAAGAAGTTATGGGGACGAGGAGATTAATAAATCTATGAGCTTAATTTGAAATGATAAGACAATGACAACCTGTGTTAGTGAGTGTCAGGAGTTGGATACCTCACTTTGGAAATTTATGCAAGTGGTGGTGGTTGGAAATAATGACCCATGTAGGGATTAAATTCTGTAATGGTTCAGGGTGTCAGGGCTGCTCCAATGTATTAGATCTTCGGTGGTATTTGACTAGCGGAGACAGCCATGTTATTCGAGATCTATGGAATGAGGTAAAGAGCCTGAGTGCTACGGGGCAAGGGATGTGAAAGACAGTGCTTCTATTGGTAGAATTCAGTAAGGGCAAATTCTAAATTTTTGAGGTAGAAGAACCCTAGACAGTGCTAGGGCACCTAATTTATGATTGGAAAGGAGCATGATTGAGAAGGTAGTTATCAAGATGGTGACAGGAACCAGGGAGGTTATTCGGTATGCACCTAAGGGAGAGGATGCTACCTGAGAGGATATTGGGTGAGGGAACGACTTCTAAATGATATAATTCAGTATGTTAGGATGGATTTTCCATGGTGAAGGAAACGAAAGACTAGAAAGCCTCATTACACTTGAAGTTTGAGGCCAATTCCTCGAAGATGAGTATTTAACTGGATGTTTTATGTTTTAATCATGTAACGAGCTGGAGGAACTCGGTGTTGAGAATGTTCTGAGAGGGTGTTAAACATAGAGAGTTTGCCTCAAGGGTGCTATGTGAGAAGCTGAGGATAATAACATTTGTTGAGGAGGAATAAGGAATCTCTGGCAGATGAATTGGGATACAAGTAATCAAGAAGTTCATAGTGAGAGCAATGGAGTTCGTCTTAAGGAAGCCTCAACATGAGGCAGGGTGAAAGTGGATTTGTTAAGAGACAACCATGGATTATAAGGGATATCATTTCGAGTATTGTAATTAGACTAAATGGAAGTTGAGCTAATCAGTGGGAAACTTGTATAGGTATATAAGGAAAGATTGGGGTTATTATAAAGTCGGGCCACAGGTAGATTTGGTATCAGGAATGTTGTGGAAGACGGCACTGGCTGATAGAAAGAATTACCTGAAGCAATTAAAGAAATTTGACCTTGGATTAGTCAGAGCATTATGTGGTGAGAATTGTTGGCATCAACGGTTATGAATGAAAGGTTTGATATTGGGTACAAGATGGGGCAATGTCTCTAGGAATAGTCCGTTTACATTTTGAGAATAATTATCTTGTTTTGAACAATGTTTATTTTATTCCGGGATTTTCTAGAAATTTAGTTTCTTTATCTATGTTGCATGAACAATCTTTTGATATTTATTTTTGTAATAATGCGATTATTATTTCGAAGAATGGTTTTAAAATTTGTCAAGCAGAAGATGCTATGCTCAAACCTCATGAACGAACGCTTAATAACTCAGAATTATTTAAAGTAGCAAAAACACAAGGAAACAAAAGACAAAAAGTTTCAAATGAGGATGACACATATCTTTGGCATCTTAGACTTGGTCATGTAGATCTAAACAGGATAAACCAGTTGCTTGACCACCATGGTCAAGGATATCTCAGAGGAACTAGGATTGTATCCTTTATTTTGCCACTTAGGCCAGCTGGTTGTAACTTTTGACTTGTATACACCCTTTTAAACATATGTTTATATCATTTTGGGATCCCATGTATTAACTAAACTTTTAAACAAAAATTCAACATTTCCTTTGACCAAAAGTTTTAACCCTGATCCTTGACATTAACCTTAGTTACACGTTTATAACCAAATGATTTCATTAGCAAGTCTGACACTATTATAAGTACATAGTGTAACGACCTCTGATTAGGAGGACATTACAACTTGGTATCAGAGCGAGCCAAGGTTAAGGGTTCCTGAAGACTGGTCAGACATGTACACTCGCCACTAAAGACAAACTCGACTCAGGGTTTGGTAACTATTTATCTGGTTATGTGTTTAACCGCTTAAATAGGATATAAATGCCTTATATGCATGCCTTATTAGGGAGCATGAGATATTCAGATAGAGCTTGGCTCTTGAATGTTGATATGATCATGTGCTTGCCTGCTCGGTTGATAAATAAATGGTTTTCCTGCATGCTAGAGTAGAGAGCATGATATTTATGTTGGTAAGAGCAGGGCTTATTATTGATGTATGAGTTTTTTGGGTATGTAGTGTTGTACTATTGTTGTATGTGAATGTGGTGTTGTTTGGTTTCCCCATGGAAAGGCTTTTGGATGTGATCATTGTGCCTAATGGGACAAGTCATTGACTACAGACAAACTCATTGGATGTAAGGTAGCCAATGGGACGTGGCTGTAACGACCCAAATTCGCTAATAAGGCTTAAGGGCCTTGATTAGTGTGCCTGGAGGGCATAATGGGAATTATGTGTGAATTTAATGATTAAGATGCATGATTATGATTTAAAGCATGTTATATGACTATTTGAATACTTGAGATTCATGACTATGTGTATTAGTATGCATGAGGGCCCTGATTAGGTTAGAGGGGCATAATCGTAATTTTGGCCATTATGGGCATAACTGCTTTGATATATGTGATAATTGCCGAGACCACATTATTATGTGGATATATCTGAGATCTGTGACTCGAGACGATCCTAGTGAGCAAAGTAGCGAAAAAGTCATGGCGGGGATTTATACCCGGCTTGGGGTGAGCTTAGGGGTATAAATGGGAATTTAGCGAATATAATGGAGTCTATTTTGACTTTGAGGAATATTATTGGTGGTTAATTAGGTATCGGGAATTAAGCGGGAAATATTAGAGACACTCGAGGAGTTAGCGGGAATTGGGTAAAATGACTAAAATGCCCTTAAGTAGACTAAAGGATTAGAAATACAGGGGAGGGCATTAGGGTCATTTGGCATGTAAGGAATAGATATGCTGAGGCTTTATGTTAGTGGGAAGTGTAGAAAAATGTAGAAGTCTGAGAAAGAAGGAAAAGAAAGGAAGGAAAACAGAGAGAGTTCTTTAGGTCGGTTTACATTTCCTTCACCTGTTTCTTGAGGATTTCTGGAATAGAGCTCAGAGGAGAGCTGGGATAAACTAAGCATCAAGGATTCTAGCTAAGTGTGGGGAATTGGCAGAGGTTTAGCAAGGGTTCATCAACACTTGAGGTAAGACTTTAGAGTTCTTCAGTTTTTGTTTCTGGTTTTTGAGCTATGGTGCTTAAGTTGAATTGGATGGAACTTTAGGGAATTCAGGTTTAAGGCTGAGGAGGAGCAAGCCAAGGAAGTCTTGAGGCAACTTGTGGTCGAAATTCCACCAAAGGTATAAACCCTTAACTCCAACTTTGTTGTTCAGCTGGTTTTTACTGAGTTTTAGAGCTTAGGAGTGGCTATGGTGAATTGTGAGTTTGGGGATGCATGTGCTTGAGTTCTAGGAATTTGGGGTGCTTGGGATGAGTGGAGTATGGTCATAAGGTTGTTTTTGAGTTTAGGAAGGAGTTGGAAGAGTTTTGGTTGAGGTTGGTTCGAGAAAATCGCAAAAGAGAAAAATTGGTGCTGCTCTGTCTGTGACTAGCGCTACAGTGCTAGCCTTTGGGCGCTGTAGCGCTAGGCAATGATGCTGAGGGGATTTTGGCTTCTATTTGTAGTGCTGTAGCTCCCTCCCATGAACGTTGTAGCGCTACCCTGCCTTCTGAAGGGGATTTTAGGGTTATTTGCAAGGGCTTTTGACCTAGGGTTTGGGATTTGATTCCACCACCTTGTTTGGTGGAACTAGGACTTCCCGGGGGCTCGGGATTGACCCCGAGGCTAGGTTATGGACTTGAGGTTCGATGATGACTTTGGCCATGATTGTGTTTAGGTGAGCGCTAGGGCTCGAGGGGGATCGTGCTCAAGGAGCCGAGGGATCAAAGCTAGTGAATTGAAAGGTAAGAAAACTGCACCCGATTATATGTTTGTGATGGGACTAAGTGCTCCTGAGAATTGTATCGTGTCAATGATGGTATTACGCCATGGGACATGTAAAGCGGCCTAAGAGTGTCATACATATTATTTGCGCATAGGGCGCGACTTGGCCAATGGTAGCCGAGAATGTTCACTGAGCTCGGCTTAAGCGGGCCGGAGCCAGTGGGATAACGGAGGGAGCAGCTTGAGAGCGCTAGCCCTGGTTATCATTTGTGCAGTGATATGTGTTATGAATTGATATGCTTAGTATGTTGAACACTTGGTCATGCTAAATGATTACACGTTTGAGAACTTGTGATGCAATGTGGGATATGAATTTGTCTGTTGATTGCCTATGCTCTGTTGTTGTGTTTTCTTGCTGGGCCTTGGCTCACGGGTGCTACGTGGTGCAGGTAAAGGCAAAGGCAAGTTGGATCAAGCCTGAGATGGAGAGCTCAAAGGTGCAATGTACATAGCCAACCGTTCGATCATCATGGTCGAGGAGTGGATCAGGACAGGGATTACTTAACCGCTTGTTTTGTCTTAGTATGGCTGGCTATTGTATCTGAATCTTATAACTTTTGTAAACGATCTTTAAACTTGTATTTTTGGGATCCCGTGTAAACAAATAATGTTTCTTAATGAAAATGTGGCTTTTGAGACCAAAACATTTTAAACCCTAGTACATTTATAGTCTCAGTAACACGATTTTGTTTAACTAACTTGGTTAGCAAGTCTGACACTTTACAAACACACAGTGTAACGATCTTGGCTATCCAGGGTGTTACAGTGGCAGTGTTCATGCTGAAGCCAGAAGTTATAGTCAGGGTCAGAGCCCTCCACTTGCCCCTCAGAATTGCTAGCTGGTGTTTATAGACATGCAAGCAAGATTGTAGAGGCATGAGGAAGAAATCAGGTGGTTGAAGCAGCAAGTTCTACTAGAAAACACTTCTTCCTTCGTTATTCCAGGAGTGGCACCAGTTTTGGCTCAGCCTAGGGTTGAGAATATATGGGAATCAATATATGAGAGGCTTCAGAAGAATTAACTTCCAATTTTTGAGGGAGGCCTAGATCCATTCAGAGATGAGCAATGGGTGGGCATGGTTAGCTCCATCCTCGACTTTATGAGCATGGTAGGTTACGATAGGGTGATTTGTGCTACGTATGTGTTACGGGAGGATGCCCGGACATGGTGGGAAGTTGTATCCCAGACACGAGATACAACTTTGATGAACTTGGAAGAATTTAAGCAGTAGTTTAATTAGATTATTATAGTGATGCAGTTAAGACCTCTAAGACAAATGAGTTTCTGAATTTGGTTCAAGGAAATACGACAGTAACATAATATGTTAATAAATTTGATGGGTTGGCCAGGTTTGCTTTTGATATGGTACACACGAATGTGGCTCAAAAAGAGTGATTTATTCGAGGATTGAATTCTAGGATAGCTCAGGGCGTTAGGATCGCCCCAGTACATGAGATCCCTACCTATGCTCAAGTGGTAGGGAGGGCCCTTCTCATTGAAAGCATACGAAACGAAATGTTGAGGAAGAGCGCCGGAGAGCATGGAGCTTAGGTAGTGATACCCAAGTTTATTGGGTCAGACAAAGGTGGAGGCCCTAGTGATCAGAAAGGAAAGGTTACCGATATATTCAGTACCCCTGAGGTAGAATAGGGGTTCTGAAACGCTCAGATAGGCCAGCGGGGTGGGGGCGAGGATTGGAAACTCTACCCGGAATGTGCTTGATGCAGGAGGCGCCATCTCAGGGAATGTGGAGCAAGGGCATGTTTCGTATGTGGGATGGTTGGGCACCTCAAGAGGGATTGCCCAAGGCTGAGGAAGAAAGAATCAAAGGGGGCAGACTGCTTGACTCCAACTCGAGTGCTCGTTTTGACGCAATTAGAAGCTTAGGCGGGTTCCTCAGTAGTGACAGGTCAATCTCCTAGTTCTGATTCTTATATTATGTTGATTGGTTCTGGTGCCATGTTTTCTTTGTTTTGTTTCATCTAACAGAGGCATAGACTTGGTATGTTGATTACGTAATTATGTTGTGCTAAGAATTTGGAACCCTATCACCTACCGAGGAAGTGGTAGCTTTTTAAGAGAGGGGTCAAATCATTACCAGTGACAGTGGATGGTAGAGAGTGTCAGTTGACTCAATAGAGTTGATTATGACCGAATTTGTTATGATCTTGGGTATGGAATGGTTAGCCAAGTATGGGGCAACAATACATTTCAAGTGGAAGATGGTAACCTTTGAGCCTAAGGGTGAGGATCACTTTGTATTTGTTGGCACAGTGCATGGACCCTGTGTACATATGATGTATGTACTTAGAGCTAGAGACCAATTGCAGGGGGGATGCATAGGATTCTTAGCTAGTGTGGTGGATATCACTCAGGTCGTGTCAGTGGGACTAGGACACACCAGATTAGTCTTTGAGTTTCTGGATGTGTCCCCAGAGGATCTGCCAGGGTTACCTCCACTCAGGTAGATAAATATTGTGATTGAATTAGCGCAAGGGATAGAGCCAGTGTCAAGGGTACCATGCAGGATGGCTCCAGCAAAGATGAAGGAGCTAAAGGATCAGTTACAGGCGTTGCTAGACTTGGGTTTTATTAGGCCCAGTTTCTCTTCATGGGGCGCACCAATTCTCTTCATGAAGAAGAAGGAAGGTTCTTTGAGGATGTGTATCAATTATAGAGAACTGAACAAGTTGACTATCAGGAACATGTATCCTCTGCCAAGGCTTGATGATCTGTTCAATCAATTTCAGGGTAGGATGGTATTCTCCACAATGGATCTTCGATCTAGTTATCTCCAGCTGAGGATCAAGGAGGAGGATATACCGAAGATAGCTTTTCGCACCAGGTACGGGCATAGCGAGTTTTTGGTGGTGTCATTTGGACTAACTAATGTTCCAGCAGCATTTATTTATCTGATGAATAGGGTGTTCAAAGATTACTTGGATCAGTTTGTGATCATCTTTATCGACGATATACTAGTATACTCTCAGTCAGAGACAAAGCACGAGCAGCATCTCAGATTGGTACTACAGACGCTGAGAGAACATAGGTTGTATGTGAAATCCAAGAAGTACGAGTTCTGGTTGCCTTTGGTGACTCTCTTAGGTCACATAGTCAGTAAGGATGCAATTATTGTGGATCCAGCGAAGATTGAGGTGGTCAGAGATTGGCCAAGGCCGAAGAATGATTCAGAGATTAGAAGTTTCTTGGGATTGACAGCTTATTACAGATGCTTTGTGGAGGGGTTTTCCAAGATTGTGTCACCACTGAAAGAGTTGACATGCAAGAATCAGAGGTTCATATGGTCAGACAGGTTCGAGGATAGTTTCCAGATATTAAAGAAAATGTTGATCACCACTCCAGTTCTGAGCCTTCCTACAAACCAGGACAAGTTTGTGGTTATTGTGACGCCTTGAGGAAGGGCCTAGGTTGTGTCCTTATCCTGACAGGGAAGGTAATTACCTATGCATCACATCAGCTACAGAAGTATGAGCAGAGGTACCCCACACATGATTTGGAACTTGCAGCATTGGTTTTTGCACTGAAGGTGTGGCGACACTACTTATATGATCAGAAGTGTGAGATATACACAAATCACAAGAGTTTGAAATACTTATTCACTCAGAAGGATTTGAGTATGAGGCAGAGACATTGGTTAGAGCTGGTGAAGGATTATGATTGTGAGATCCTCTATCACCCAGGGAAAGCCAATGTGGTAGCAGATGCCTTAAGCCGGAAGACAGTTGTATAGTGCTAGTCAAATATCCAAGGAGTTGGGTGAAGATATGACTAGAGCAAGTATTGAGCTAGTGGTGGGCCAGTTAGCCAACATCACCCTGCAGTCTACTCTTTTGGAGAGGAAATTTTTGGGTCCTGAGGAAGTTCAGAGGACCACTGAGGCTATTGATAAGATTAGAGCTCAGATGCTCGTGTCTCAAAGCAGACAGAAGAGTTATTCAGGCCCAAAGCGGAGGAACATGGAGTTCCAAGTGGGAGACTATGTCTTCCTTATTTTTTCACCACTGAGAGGGATGAAGAGATTTGGGAAGAAGGGCAAGTTGAGCCCTAGGTTTGTGGGACCATTTGAGATCCTGGAGAGGATCGGCCAGGGGGCCTATAGGTTGGCCTTACCCCCTGCAGTTTCTAGTGTGCATAACATATTTCATAACTCCATGACGAGAAAGTGTGCATCAGATGAGACTTATGTCTTAAGTTACGAGGATCTAGAACTGGAGACAGATTTTTCCTATGAGGAGCATAGTTCAAATTTTAGACAGGAAGGACAAGGTCCTAAGGAACAAGACTATACCTTTAGTTAAGATATTATGGAGGAACAGCGAGGTCGGGGAAGCAACCTATGAGCTAGAGGCAGATATACAGACTCAGTATCCCGAGTTTTTCAGGTAAAATTGTTAGGACAAAATTTCAGTAAGGAGAGGATAGTTGTAACGTCTCAAATTACATAATGAGGCTTAGGGCCTTGATTAGGGGCTGGGATGGCAATTTATGAATAATTATGTGATTAGGTGAGTAATATTATAATATGACTAGATATGCATGTTTAGGTGTATTAAATATGCATTTGGGCCCGTTTCTTATTAGAAGGGCAATTTTCGCAATTTGGCCCGTTACGGGTATATTTGAAGTATATGTGCATATATGTGATATATGTGTGAGACAACATTATTATGTGGATATATTTGGGTTACTTGGCACGAGAAGATCCTAGGGCGCAAGTTAGCGGGAAAGTCACAACGAGACCTAATACCCAACGCGGGGTGAGTCAAGGGGTATTTTGGGAATCTTGTACATTACCGGGTTATCGAGTAATGGGAATGAATATTCAAGGATATATTTGGTATTAGTATAATTATGAGGGAATTCCAGGATTTTGACCATTTTTCCCTCGGGGATACATGTTCCCCGAGCCTCAAGATTTGCTTAAGGTTACTTAGAGTCTAAGTAAACCTCACAAAACACTAAAAACAGAGGAAAATGCTCAACACTTTCTCTTCTCTCTCTCTCTCTCTCTCTCTCTCCCGTTCACAGACTTTCTTAAAATTCCTTGGGAATTCTTGCGGTTTAAGGATAATCGAGGCTAGCTTAGGCTCAGGATTCTTTGGGGAAAGACTTATCATCGATCGGGGCAACAGAGGTAATGCTTTCTAGCCCTAAATCTTTGTGTTTCGCTGGTGTTTAGCTAAGCTTTTAGAGTTCTATAAGCTCAGCTTTGAGTTGGGGATTTGTTGGGATTTTTTCCAAGCTTTTGCATGGGTTTTGATGATATTGGACTGTGGAATCGATTGGGAACATTACTTTTCGGATTTAGCTATGTTTGGATAGGTTTTTGGTGGGTTTTTTCTTGAAGAAAACTGGGAAATTTATGAGTTTTCATGGTGAGTTGCAGCCCTGTTCTTGGGACGCTGTGGCTCTGATGAAGCGAAGGAGTTTTCATATGTGATTGTCTTCATGATTAGGGCTCGGCCCTGTTACAGAACATGGTCATTAATGTGTTTGCGTTTAATTTGTTGAGATATATGATTAATATGTATGCATACTTGTATTGTTTGAAGTATGCTTAACGGTATTTTATTATTTGGTTGTTGAGTATAATTATGAATAGGGCTCGGGCCCCTCTGAGAATGAACATGATTATGATTATGTCTGTGATTAATTGATTAAGCATGCGCAAATGCTCTATTTTAGGATAATTTTTAAAGAGGTATAATTGTTTGCACTATGTGATCGAAAAGCCTTGGCTCAAAAGTCAAGGGCAGCAATAGTGCGCTGAGCGCTAGTCGATTATATTAGGCCTAACCGGGAGTGCATTATATGTTTTTCTGACCCAATGGTCATGGAAAATTAAAGCGCTAGATATGCTGGGCCAGCTCTAAGGTTGGTTATACAAAGGATATGGCACGGGCCCCTGGGGTGACTCATTAGTCCCAGATCCTAGGGCGTTGGGCCCCAGTATGACTTGTAAACTATTTATTTAGGGCAGCAAACCCTCGTTATGATATGGTAGTCATTTATTTGTAGTTATATGCATGCATGAGTAGGTTATTATTGTTGGGCATGTTAGCTATGCTTCTGGAATCTGTATTTACTGTTCCTGCACATGTTTAAGTTTTCTTGTTGAGCTTTGGCTCACGAGTGTTATGTGGTGCAGGCAAGGGGAGAGGAAAGCTAAACTAGCCATGAGTTGGAGAGCTTTGGTGGCGGTGTGTACATATGTGGCTGCTCGACCACCACGACAGAGGATATCTCAGAGGAACTAGGATTGTATCCCTTATTTTGCTGCTTAGGCCTGCTGGTTGTAACTTTTGACTTGTATACACCCTTTTAAACATATGTTTATATCATTTTGGGATCCCAAGAATGTACTAAACTTTTAAACAAAAAGTCAATGTTTCATTTGAACAAAATTTTTATCCCTAACCCTTGACATTAACCTTAGTTACATGTTTATAACCAACTAACTAAATTAGCAAGTCTGACACTATTTAAAGTACACAGTTTAACGGTCCTTGATTAGGAGGACGTTACAACAAACATCTGAATGAACAAGTCCAAGTGGTTCTTTGGCCCTATCACCCATTGTAGATAATGGATGCTTGGTCAGTTTGTCTTCTAGACAAGATTCACAGACAGGTAATTCACCTAAGGTGAGTTCCTAAAAAGCCTGCCATTTGTAAGTCTTTGAATTCTATCATAGCCAATGTCACCTAGTCTCAAATGCCATAAATACCTCATGTTATCGTTATTGGTCTTTTGATGTTTATTGGTCCTAGATTTAGCTACATTGAAAAAATATTATTAAGTGTGAGGGGTCTGTTAGGTCGCGGAATATAAAGCCCATTTTCCAAACATGCAATACACAATTGTGATCCATTGAAAGAAATAGATATAGTAGAACTTGTGAAATTCATAACAAATTGTTCTAATTGCAACATGGAAACTGAAATTAAATTTCTACTAAAATCCAAAATAAAAAATACATCTTTCAAAATTAAATATTTATTTCTGAACTTCAGGCGAGCTCTTCCTCTAGCTTGGACTGCAACGAATGCTCTGTTCCCAAATCTAAGCTTTAAGCCACCTTTGTCCACTTCCTCTCGAAGCTGTAAATAGCTACAAACATGGTTAGTAGATCCATAATCAATATTCCAAATGGATTTATCATTCTCTAAAACACATGTTTCTAAGATAAATGAACTATAATCATTACCTTTGTTTTTTCGATGCTATAAACCTGGGGAAATCTTGTTTCCAATACCCCTTCTCTTTGCAATGAAAGCACTTACCTGTACCTTTCTTGTTTTTCTTTTTCTTGCACTTGGTTGTCACTCATATTTGCAGCCTTTGCAGGCCTGGGGTTGTTGCTTTGTTCATCTTTCCTCTTGTTTCCATCTTTCGAAAACGAAGCTTGGTTAGCTTCGGCCTTAGCTGGATCAACAATAGCAATGGTTTTCTTTTCTCCTTACTTACTTGGTCCACCCATGATTGACTCGAAAGTCTGAACCTCGTTCATGTACTGCGTCAGACTATAGTTGAGTTTGTTCATCACATAGTGTTATATTATTTTATAATATAATGTAATATTATATTATATTACAAAATAATGTTTTAGATTAAAATAAATGTGACAAAGTGTGTCACATATTGTAACATATAATAGAGAGTTACAATATTTAGATATATGAGATATATCCAAATAATGTAACATATTTGGTGTTACAAATTTGTAACTTCCAAATATTACCCTTTAATGTGTAAAATTGTTGTTACACAATATTGAGATGAATTTCATAAAGCCATATGTGATATGGCTGTTAGAGATATGATTTTAACCCCAATAATGTGTTTTGGGAGTTACAAAATCATTTAGGAGGGTTTGGAACTGTTTGGAAAAACAGCACATTTTTAAGTGCTAAAATTGGTCGGTGGGCGCGGCCACTGAATGTTGGTGGCCGCGGCCTGTGGGACAGAGACCAGTGGCCACGGCCACTAATGTCTCTGGCCGCGGCCACAGGCCAAAAACTGACCAATTTTTAGTTTTTTCAATCTTTGTTGAACGGCTCAAAAAACCCAAATAACTCCCAAATCTCTATTTTAATTCCATATTAATCCAAGTAAACATTGGTAACAGCCATGGGGGTTGGTGGAATTTGAAATTCAAAGGGTGTCTCTAAACTCTATAAATAAGAGCCTATAGCTCACTTGTAAGACACAACATTTCTATCCATTAGAGCACTTGGCTAGAAACACCTTGAGGCTTGATAATTCCATAAAGCTTTTCCAATATCTGAGAGAGATCCCTTAGTGCTTGAGTTAGGGGGAAATAAGCTTTTGGACAAAGGTTTTAAACCTTGTTCATGTTGGTGATCCCCAACCCTCTTCACTTAGGTTGTGTAAGTGAGAGTTTCTTGCATTTCTGTTCTTCTTTCTATTGTATTGTTTTCTTCTTATTCTCTTGTTCTTTTACTTGTATTTCTTGTTCAAGAGTTGTAATCTTTTCTTTACTTTTGTTTCAAACACCGTACTTTATTTGTAACCTTTTGCTTAGATTTGTATTTTACTATTCTCTTCTTCTTCATCATCTTCTTCATTTCCTTTTTTATTTGTATTTTCAGTTATAGAGTTATAACACTTTATTTAATCAATCCTTGTCTATTGTAATATTTTTCATAGAGTTGTAACATATTATTATCATTTCCATTGAGGCAAAAAAAAATTTCCTAACACATAGTTGGTGGTGAATGCCAGGAAAGCTGGAGAGAGACTATTGAGGGTTAAGCCGACTTTAGTCTCCTCATCTATTGTTGCTCCGTGCAGTTCAACTTCCTGAAATTAGTTGGTCATCTTGATCAGGTGATCACGAACATGCTAAGACAGTGCCATCCAAGAATTGGCATACTTTTTGGTAGCCTCAAAACGAGTCTGCACAGACTTTGCCCCGAACATGTCTTGGAGATGATCCATGATTTCGTAGGCTATCTCGACATTCTCCATCTTTTTCTTGAGAGTGTCAAACATACTAGTCAACATGTAGTGTCGTGCCTTGTTATTAGTTTCCTGCCAATGATCGTAATTATCTCTAACAGTTTTGTTAGCTCCTTCAGCTGGAACTTCTGGGGATTCCTCAGTCATGACGAATTTGGCATTGTCACCAATCAACACTATGTTGATATTCTGCTTCCACTTAAGGAAGTTTTCTCTATAGAAAGTTGAGAAAGGATGGGAGTAGACACAACCATAATAATTCTACGTATTATCAATAAAAATGAAATCAATCACATTTGCTCAATAAAACTTCTATGCACTCTATTTCAAGAAATAGCACAACATATACCTTAAATATGTAATATATGGAAAAAATACCAAAATAGTCATATCTCTATTCCTTTAGGTTTTTAACTATTCTATGATATCATTGTCTCGGTTGGCGAGAGTCAAAAAATATCATTAGTTAAATAGAGTTGTAAACTCATTTAATAATGGACAACGTTATTAACAACCTACTATTCGATCAAAATAAGAAAAAAATATCTCTTATTTTATGAGCTAGACTCACGGTTTCGATAATCATAGATTTAGTCCTAGTAGTCACTGTAGGGGTGAGTCTAGTAGAATTTGACCTATAATTATCCATCTTTCGAAATCTAACATTGTCAAAATAACTAACGAACACCTTCTGTAGGGGGACGAATCAAAGCGTCTCAAGGCCCATTTAAGTTATTTACCTTGTTAAACTAACGGTGGAGATTGAATATAATTTTTAAAATAATCTCATTATTTAATTAAAAATAGTATTTTTATTTTTCGAAAAACTAATGACTATTGTTCTCCAAAAATTATAAAATTAAATTTTAAAAGCCAAAGTCCTATAATTTTCTATTAATTCTAAAGTGTCACATTGAAACAAATTCAATTAAATTAGAATTAATTTTTTCCTAATCAATATTAGGTTTAAATATTTTAATGAACCTATACAATTAAGTCCAACTCAAGCAAATGGGCCTTAACAATTGGGCTTGTATGGAGGAGGATTAGGTCCAGTATGTCGTTTCCACTACTAAGGCCCACATACTTCCATACAAGGTGAAAAAGATAGGAATTTAAATATTCATTTTATTAATTATTATTAATTTATTAGGTCCACTATAGTCATGCAAAGAAAATGTGCCTTCTCAAATGGAACCACCCACAAGAGAGGAATTTAAACTTTACATTTTCTAATGTGCCTAAATAAAACTTATCATTTTATGAATGTTTTATTTACCAAAATATCATATATTAAGAAAAAATTTGGGTCGATATATGCATCTAAGCCTAATTACAAAAATACCACATATAGTGCAAACATTTATGTTATAATTGGATGGGCCTAATCATGTTACTAAATGAGCAAGTCTATGAATTTATGCAAAAATACCACAATTTATTTCATTTACAAAAATACCACAATTAATTTTCTAGAATTTATCCAAATTTTGAAATAATTAATTTTTTGCTAAAAAAAAAATAAGTCAATTTAAATAAAATTTATCAACAATTAACAAAAGTTAATTTAAATTTTCATTTATCAACAATCAACTTAGTTTATGTCATTTAAAAATATTAATTTAATTTAAATATGATTTATCGACAATTAACAAAAGTTAATTTAAATCTCATTTATTAAAAAAATATTTTATTAATTGGTTTGCAGAACGTGATATTTTAAAAAAAAAACTAACCTGTTATAAATTTTTAAAACAAATATCATTAGGTGTTTTTGAAAAAATCTCTTAAATAGTTAAACAAATTCAAATATCCATAAAAATATCTAGTCAACAAATTTTCAAATTTCAAATAATTTAAATATTAAAATTTATAGAATAATCAAATATTATTATTTTAAAAAATATATATTTAATATCTGATAACTTAATTATAATATTTTAATATATTAAAATATTTTAAATTAATTAGTTAACCTAATTTTAAATTTTAATTTTAATATTTGTTGAAAATATCTATTTTTTTAAGGATCAAACAACAAAAATATCGTATTTCAAAAAAGATATTTTTAAATAATAGAAAAAAAATATGATATTTTTGTATTAACCCATTAAAAAATACATTCAAAATTCAAAATTTAAGAAAAAAATTTAGCGCAAGTTGTGGCCATGACCACGAGACTTTTCTAGAAAAAAAATCGTGTTCTGGCCGTAGCCAAAGGTTAATGGTGGCTGCAGCCACTAGCGCTAATACCCAGGTCGCAGCCAGTAAAAACTTGTGGCCGTGGCCACAGCCCAGAAAAGTTTTAAAAAGAAAATTTGTGTAATTTTTCAACCCAAAAATATTTTCTAAATATTTATTACCTTGTTTTACATCAAATAAAGCATTAATAAAAATTAATTGCATGGAAAACACAACAAAATAGCCCAAATTTGTTAATAATCACATAAAAATCAATATGCTTCATAAAAAAACATGAAATTCATCCTGTAAGATAATATTAACAATGAAGATGATTACAATCAAAATGAACACAAAAATATATAATATTACATAAGTAAAAGAAAAAGATGAGAAGATATTACATAACTTATGACAATTATCATAAGAGAAGAAGGTTAAAGATGAAGATCTCAAGAGCAACACAAGGCTTAAACAAGGTTCAAAACCTTTGTCCTAAAAGCTATATCCTCCCTCATAAGAAAACTTTGGGAATACTCTCTAGAAATGCTTCTAAGTATTTATCAAGTCTTCCCTCATACTCATCATAGTGTTCTAAAGATGAGCATGTCATCACAAGTGTTCTAAACTATGTAGTATGTTTTTCACATTAACATGCACAAAACAACTATAAAATATTATAGCTAATGAAAATCAAATTCAAGATGTGTAACTCATTTTACACATCAATTGATGAATTTTTGTGAGAGTTTCAAAACTTATGATCATCATTTCTTAAGAATTGTAACTTACTCTATATGTTACAAAACTTATTAAGATCATCATTTCCTAAATTTTAACTCCACAATATATGCTACATTGGACAGAATAATATTTGTCACACTTATTTATCACATAATTCATTTAATTAAAATATTATATTATATGTAAAATAATATAGCATTCCCCCACTTGATTAAATGACACTTCTCTAGTGACAAAAATTTGTAACATTTATTTAATCAATCAAACATTATATTATAGAATAATATAATATTCCCCCACTTGATTAAATAATTCAACTCTCTATAGAAACCAATGCATTAGTGTAAAAAGTAAGATGTCTTTTGAATTGAATTTTACCTTAGTGTAATTATCACAAAGTTTTTTGAAATTATGGTTGTCGAAGCATTGAACCACTATTCATTGATAACAAACCGATGATAATGCATACACTTTTGCTGTGTTCACTTGAGAACCTCATGGCTCGATTTTGTACCATTAATGGCCATGTGCACAAATCCATTCATGGACTTTTCTTGAGAATGAACTCCCAATTCTCATGAGAGGCGGCACCACCCCTAAGTCCATATAGGTGGAACATTTATAGTATCTTGTTACTCTTAAGATACTTGTCATCTCAAGACTAAGTTCCATTAAAAAACCTTTCGGTTTTAACCCTCCAATTAGTAACACTTAATACTTATATCTTAGATGGGACAATTTCAAGTACTATACACATTCACTTAGTTTAACACTAGTTTGAGTAACTAGTTTGATTCTAGAAACCTTTTTTTTTTTCTATTACTCCTTTTATGTTATATATTGATTCTTTATTGAAAAAATCTCACAAAATAACATTAGACATCAAGCATGTCTAGATCATTCATATTATATACATAAAGCTTAAAATGATTTAGAATGTGGAATTCCAAATCATATAACTTGTATATATACATTTTGATAAGATGATCAAATTAATCAATCATTTATCAAAATAAATTGACTAATTTTGGAGCATCACCCCCACATTTCTCATAAATGATAAAATGTCATTTTAAAATAGAAATCTCTTCATTTCTATTAAGTCATTTACATTATCCTCCAAGATAATACTAGACTTATAATTCCAAAAATTCATCATGAGTCCTTAAACCAAATGATAATTTCACAATGAGTCAAAGTAAACAACACTTCAATATTAGTTTATTTTGACTCATTTACTTGCAAAAAAGCAAGACACATCCATTTGAAAGTAACCTTCACTTTTTTTGCTTTCTTTTCACATTTCACAAGATGAAATAAGTAAACACAAATACAATGTGAAAGTTTCTCAAACAAATAATCACTAATGTTTACTTTTAGTTATCTAAATAGTCTCAAAATTTCTTAAACAACTTTTGTGCATTTTCTAAGAGTGTCTTTTTGAGATTCTTTTGAAAACATCACTTTGACATCCATTGATTTTCTCATCAAAATCAAATTTGAAGATGTAAATTTTCAACACTTAATCAAAGAATATTTAAGAATTATTGTCACTAAATAATTCTCAAATTTTTTTACCACACTTTAGACTCCAAAGCTATAAGTCAATATGTCATCCCATAATTTTAGATCCACTTTGATTCATTTTTGCAATAGCAAGACACACTTATCATAAGATGTAACCCCATTAGGTTCATCTTTTCTTATCTCATAATTGAGATGCTCAACACTTATATGAGAAAATTTAAATTTTCAAATAATTCTCTTTATTCACCAATTAAATAGTAACTCATAACATTCCAACAATAGTAGGATAAAACCTATTTCTATCACCTTAATTATCATATTGTATAGCACACTATAATAATTCACATGTATATCCCATATAAATATACCTTTAACAAACAAATATTAGCATGACTATATCTCAATTGTCAACACATGTGATTTATCATACTATTATGCTTTTCCATTCATATAGATATAAAACACACATATACATATAATAATTTACACATATATATATATGTTTTAATTTATAATGATTCAACTTAAATCAATAAAACATGTCAACTTAATATATCACAAATCAAATACTTTTCTTATAAAAGAATTAGCATGTCATGAGATAGATTACTAATATACCATAGATTACATATATTTCAAATTACAAAATTACACACAAATATATACCCAAATATGTGAATATATATCACCACACGATTATTTAAAATATTGTATTGTAGAGTTTAAACAACCATGCTTACCCATAAGTGGTTTGAACTTTGAGATATAACTTTATACCATAAAATGAATGTTCTCCATCTCCTTTCTTGTGAATGTTTTCCAAGAAAAATAACATTTAGATTGTTAGAGAAAATTAACAATAAAGATGATTACAATCAAAATGAACACAAAATATAAATAATATTAATTAATAATATTACATAAGTAAAAGAGAAATATGAGAAGAGATTACATAACTTATGACAATTATCATAAGAGTAGAAGGTTAAAGATGAAGATCTCAAGAGCAACACAAGGCTTAAACAAGGTTCAAAACCTTTGTCCTAAAAGCTATTTCCTTCCTCATAAGAACACTTTGGGAATACTCTCTATAAATGCTTCTAAGGATTTGTCAAGCGTTCTCTCATACTCATCATAGTGTTCTAAAGATGAGCATGTCATCACAAGTTTTCTAAATTATGTAGTGTGTTTTTCACATTCACACATCACATACAAGTGAGCAAGTTCTATTTATAGAGTTCTCATCCACCATTTTATTTTCTAATGCCATCAAACCTCTTTGGGAGTTAGAAAACATGCACACAACAACTATAAAATATTGTAGCTAATGAAAATCAAATTCAAGATGTGTAACTCCTTTTACACATCAATTGGTGAATTTTTGTGAGAGTTACGAAACTTATTATCATCATTTCTTAAGAATTGTAACTTCTCTATATGTTACAAAACTTATTATGATCATCATTTCTCAAATTTTAACTCCACAATATATGTTACTATTGACCCTCGATTTGGTCAATGACACGGAGTCAAGTAAAATGATAGAAATAAGATGAAATCAAGACAGAAAGATAAAGGACGCGAAATATTTATAGTGGTTCGGCCCTAATAAATGGTAACAACCTACGTCCACTAAGTGTTCTTATTGATGTAGAATCCCAAGAACTATGATCAATGAACTAGGGTTCACGAGTTTCACAAGCTTTCGGATGAATACAATTATGATGGATAAAAACACTATATTTCTCTCTTAGAATTATGAAGTTCCAAAAGTCCCCACTCTTGAGCCCTTTCATTCTTATTTATAGGCTCAAGGAGTTTTTCATGGGCCAATGGGCCTTAATTACATTTAATATAGGCATATCTAAATAATAATGGAAATAAAAATTATTACATAAATGCCAAATTACATATCAGAAGGAAATAAATTAAATGTAACGACCAGATTGGTCGCCCATGAAATATACTGCTTGCTGAATGAATTCCCTTTTGGTCGATGGTCGAACAGATCATACTCACTTAAATGGTCACGTGTATCCCACATGTAGGCTAATTCGGCCACGTCATCAGGTAGTCATTTTTTGGTTAAACATTTGCCCCCCAAGTTTATTTTACTGCGACCAACATATTATAAACTTAATCGACCGACCTTTCGTCTGACTTGTCACATCTGTCAGTGCCTTTTCGAAAAAGTAACTAACTATTTATGTTGCAGTTTCCCAAAAGTGTTTCGACGGCTAACACGATTCCCCATGTTTTGAAAACTCACCCCCATCATTTCCTTTTTAACTGTGCCATGATCAATATAAAGAACCCTTTCCTCTCATTTTTTTTACATTTTACCACTCTTCTCTTTCTCAAGAACTCAGAAGAACAAAGCAAGAAAAACTCAGGAAAATTTATGATCCGAGGCGTGTCCGTCCAACCCCAAGAATCATCGCCCATGACTTCACTTCAATCTTTCATTCAAGTAAGTTTCTTGATCTTCTTTGTCTCTAATATACCATGCAACGTTTATTCCTTGAATTTTCTGATATTCGGGCTTTGAGTTTTTATTTGTCTTGAGGAAAAATGATTTTGAGGTCACTGGGCTCGTAGGTCGTAACATGATAGGATAGGATTTTTAATTAGCAAAAGCACTAAGTAAGGCTTATAAATTGGCGTGGGAAGTAGGAATATTATTTTCGGAAAAATCTAGGTTTTTCCTGCCTATTTTCGGAGTCAAAAAGTGTCCCTGAAAAAACTTTTCACTTTCGCTTTTTAATCCATTTTTTCCAAACTGTTTGAATGTTTTTAGTGTTTACATTAGAATGTTGCTAGTCATATAAAAGCTTAACTTTTATACACGAGCAACAAGCAACGTTATCCCAACGTTTTCACTTCTTCTATCTGTTGGCCGTAGATTCTCATCTCCCCTTTTCTGTTCCTAGATTTTCATGCACGAACCTTAGGGAGGTGAGAAGTCGATCGATGACGATCTGCTCGTGCTGTTATTTGAGGACCAGGAACCACCGTCACTGCTATTTCCTCCCATTTTCTCAGCATAAACCAGCAACTAAACCTCCGACCTATCAATAAAATATAGGTCGCGTGAAGTATATTACTCGTAGAAAGAAGAAAACAGCCAATCCTTCTTCTAACCAGCCTGCTCCTCGCATTGAGGATCCTTCTACAAACCCTCAGCCTGTAAATATTGTACCACCCGAAATCCAAACAAAAGTCCGACCTCGCGACGACCTTAGGCCAGAGGTCGAATGGTACGTATCGCCTCCTAACATTATATCAGCTAGGATGGTGAATAACTATCTCAAGAAGTACGATCTTCCTAGAATAACCCTAATCAAACCTTCTCCTCACCAGAGGGCAAACATGCACGGAGGTGCCTTCAGTGCCTGGTCGAGGTACCATATCGAGGCAGAGGCTATCTTGCCTCTGCACGAAATTTTTCAAGGGGTGGCCAATTATTTTGAGGTCGGCTCCTTTAAAATTACCCCCAATGGATATAGAGTACTGTTTGCACTCTATATCCTTTATAACAATAATAAGTGGCCTGTACCTACACCACACGAGATCAACTACCTATTCGATCTCAAATCCAACCCCAACCACAACAACATGGGGTTCTTCCACTTCTACCACCAAGAGTCCGCTTATACCTGTTGGGGTTTTATGCCCTAATTAAAACCCAAATTCTTTGTAATCTCATTTTATTATCAATAAAAGAATAGAAATCATTTTTTGACTTGGTCAATCACTTTGCTCACATGTTTTATTTTCATGATTATTTGTTTAATATAAACTTCTATTAAATCCCGAGCATATAGCTAATCTTATTTATAGTGACGTAATCACAATGGAATATAAATATGATTATATGTTCAAAATAAGTTAGTCCTAAGATTAGTCAGTGCACTGGATTTACACTGACTTGCCAATCTACGATATGATCTACTTACACATTACAGTGTTATGTTCTTTCCAGAACATTAGCAAAGTAGATAAGATCGGATGTATTTGTTACATCGGACAGGACCGATATTGACAGTTGATAAGATAAGTAAACATACCGTTATTATCTATTCTAGTCATATCATATAGTTGACCATAGGTCAATTCAATCTCAATTCTGAGTGGTTAGTATTCTAACTAATTGTATTATTTGAGTTCTTTGACTTGTTCGTTACCAGCTTACCCTACGGACTAGCCCATACTTACATCTTGGGAACTCGGTAGTATAATTGAGTGGGAGTGTTAATCATAGATATGAACATCTATAGCTTCTGATGAAGAAGTGAAACAATGCTTTCCTTTTAGTTTGGTTCAATGTGTTAAATGATAGAGATCTCATTTCAGTAATTAAATTAGTTTACTGAAATATCATTTACATGGAACTAAGTGTTTTAAGGATAAAATACAATGAGGGGTAAAACAGTATTTTAGTCCTATCTCATTGTAGACCGTCTCTAGAAGATTGAGTGACAATTATGGTTGTAACAATGGATAATTAAAAGTGTATCTATATTTGTTATAGAGTGTTCTATGAATTCAAGAGTGCAATTTCGAGTCTATAGTGGAGTCACGAGGAATTAATAAGTTAGTAAATTTATTTGTTAGATTTATGATAACTTATTGGAGCTTGATTTCATAGGCCCATGGTCCCCATTGTACCTTGCATAAAATCATCAAGATAGTCTCAATTAATTGATTTAATCATCAATTAGAATTATCAAAGTTGACTAGGTCAATTTTGGATAGTTTCACAGAGTTGTCTAATTTTGAGAAGAAAAGAGAAATTATGGCAGATTTATTAATTAAGATAAATTGGTATCTAAATTAATAAATAAATTTAAATCAAGGTTCAAATTATAAATAATTAATTTGATAAATGATTTAAATAATTATTTAATTAATTAAATCAATAGAAAATAACACAGGCCTTGATTTTAAGTCCAATTGGCTTATAATCAAATGGGAAATTTCACGGGCCTATAGCCCATGAAAATTTCGACCTAGGGCTTCAAAATGGCTATTATTTTATTGATTTTTTAATTAAATTAAATGGCCTAATTGAGTCTATAAAAGGAGTGCTTAGAGATAAGATCTCAGAGAAGTTTGATAAGTCTCAAGTCAGATTTTCTGATAGAGTTAGGTTCTCTCTAAACACAAGTCATTTTCTAAGCCTCTTTGTTATTTTCTCTTCTTCTCTCTATATCTATCTCATGTGTTGAGAATTGCCTACACTAGTCTAGGTGGTTCTAAGGATACATTGGAAGATTGTGAAGAAAATAGAAGATCGGTTCAGTTTCTTGATAATACTCTGCGACAGAGAGGATACAAGAGTTAGAGAAACTGAAGGAAGGACTCTTAATTCCGCTGCGTATACTGTAAGTATTCTATTTTTTGTTTCTCTTTGAATTCAATTTTAGAAACATGTTTCAGGCTATCTCGTATTAATTTGTTTAATATTAGATATACTTGAAAATAAATAAAGATCCTGTATAAGCTAATCCAACAACTGGTATCAGAGCCTTTGGTAATCTTTATTTTCATGCATGAACATGTTTAAAATTGGATTATTTGATATGTTTGAATAATTGGATGGTTTTTCATGTTTTTATGAACATATTGATTTTATGTGAATTTTAGCAATTTTTAGGTTATCTTGTTGTGTTTTCTACGCTATTAATTTTTATATATGCTTTATTTTTGTGTAAAACATGTTAAAAATTAACTAGAAAATGGTTTTGGTTGAAAAAATTGCACAAAAACTTTTTTCGAAATTTTTTGTTCTGGCTGCCATGCGCACGCGCACACCGTGTGCAGCAGCGCGCCCAGGGCCTCTCCGCGCGCGCGCGTCCCTCGGCAGCCTCCTGTGCTGCGCGCGCACATTATTGCAGCCCAGCCAATGAGTGGTACCCGGTACGGGTACTGTTCATCTTTTTTTTTTTTTGAAAAATAAATAAAATTAAAATTTTAGAAATTTATTATGTATAATCAAAACCTAAAATATCTCTTTTGTTTATCATTTAAATTTTTTAAAATAAGATATTTTGGTTAGTTGAGATTTAAATAATATAATATTTTCTACAAAGATTCAGATTCAAATTTAAAATTAGACTAACAACTTAATTTTAAATATTTTAATATATTAAAATATTATAATTATGATATCAGATATTTAAGATATTTTCATTTAAATTCTTGATATTTTTATTAAATCTTTATTTGAAAATATAAATGTTTTTTTATTCAATAGTTTTTAATATTTAAATTATTTGAAATTTAATATTGTTAGTTAAAATTTTTTATGGATATTTGAATTTGTTTAACTATTTTGAGATATTTTAGGATTGTTATAACTATTTATATTTTATTTTATTTTTAAATGGTTAAAATATTAGATAATAGTTGTAACAACACAAGATATTTTTGGAAAATAGTTTAGATATTGATTTTAAAATTTAAAATTGGTTAAATTTTGAAAAATATCAAAAAAAATTTCAGCCAATTAATAAAATATTTTTTTAATAAATGGGATTTAAATTAACTTTGGTTAATTGTTGATAAATCCTATTTAAATTAAATTAATATATTTTTTTTAAATTAACCTAAAACCTTGTTGATTGTTGATAAATTTCATTTAAATTGACTTATTTTTTGTAAAAATTTAATTAATTTGAATTTTTTTTGATAAATTCTAGATAATTAATTGTGTTATTTTTGCAAATGAAATAAATTGTGGTATTTTTTGCATAAATTCATAGAATTGCTCATATAGTAACATGATTAGGCCCATCCAATTATAACATGTCTGTTTGCACTATATGTGGTATTTTTGCAATTGGGCTTAGATGTATATAGTGGCCCATATGTTTGTAAGATATATGGTATTTTGCCAAATAAAATATTCATAAAATGATAGGTTTTATTTGGGCCCATTAGAAAATGTAAAGTTTAAATTCCTCTCTTGTGGGTGATTCCACTTGTGAAGGCCCATTTGCTTTGCATGACTATAATGGGCCTAATCAATTAATAACAATTAATAAAACGAAGGTTTAAATTCCTATCTTTTGGACCTTGTATGGACGATAGGGGGCCTTTGTAGTGGGAACGACATACTGGACCAGCCCTCCTCCATACAAGCCCAATTGTTAAGGCCCATTTACCTGAGTTGGACTTAATTGTATAGGTTCATTATATTAGTTAAACCTAAATATTGATTAGCAACAAATTAATTCTAAATTAATTGAATTTGTTTCAATGTGACACTTTAGAATTAATAAGAAATTATAGGACTTTGGTTTTAAAAATTTTAATCTGTTTAATTTTTTTTGGAAAACCATAGTCATTAATTTTCTAAAAATAAATAATAAAAAAATACTAATTTTAATTTTATAATGAGCTTATTTTAAGAATTTTATTCGATCTCCACCGTTGGTTTAACATAGTCAATAGCTTAATGGGGCCTCAAGGCGCTTTGATTCGTCCCCCTACGGAAGGTGTTCATTAGTTATTTTGACAATGTTAGATTTCGAAAGATAGATAATTATAGGTCAAATTCTACTAGACTCACCCCTACGGTGACTACTAGGACTAAATCTATGATTATTGAAACCGTGGGTCTAGCTCAGAAAATAAGAGATTTTGTTTTCTTATTTTGATCGAATAGTAGGTTGTTAATAGTGGTGTCCATTATTAAATGAGTTTACAACTCTATTTAACTAGTGGTATTTTTGACTCTCGCCAACCGGGACAAGGATATCATAGATTAGTTAAAAACCTAAAGAAATAGAGATATGATTGTTTTTGGTATTTTTTCTCATATCTTACATATTTTTGGTATATGTTGTGCTATTTCTTGAAATTTTTGTGAATAGAAGTTTTATTGAGCAAATGTGATTGATTTCTATTTTATAGGTAATTTTTAGTTTTGAGTTATGGCTGTGTCTACTCCCATCCTTTCTCAACTTTCGATGGAGAAACTCACTGGAGAAAAATTCCTTAAATGGAAGCAAAACATCAACATTGTGTTGATTTGTGACAACTCCGAGTTCGTCATGATTGAGGAATCCCTAGAACGAGCATCGTCTCCGCATGTTCTTGATAGCACTGTAAATGCTTGGATAGCACCGTCTCTGCACGTTCGTGATGGCACCGTAAATTCTCAGATGACACCATGTCTGCACGTTCATGCTCAACTCAACTATGGTCTGACGCAGCTCATGAACGAGCTTCAGATTATTGAACCTGTCATGGGTGGACCTAGTAAAGGAGGTGAAAATAAGACTACTGATGTTGCTGCTCATCTAGCTAAGGCTGAAGCTAACCACGCTTTGTCTTCGAAAGCTGGAAACAAGAGGAAAGGTGGACAAATAAACAACCCCAAGCCTGCAAAGGCTGCAAATACGAGTGCACAACCAAGTGCACAGACGCCTAAGGGGAAGAACAAGAATAACAAGAAAGGTAAAGATAAGTGCTTTCACTGGAAAGAGAATAAGCATTGGAAACGAGATTGCCCTAAGTTTCTGTAATGCCCTACTTCCTTAGAGCCGTTAGTAAGTGAGTTTTTAAGACAAAACAGTGTGCAATGAACTCGCTAACCGAGGTTTTTGAAACAAAAGTGTGACTAATTAAAAGTTAAGGCTGTAATCTTTGAAAATGCATCGTTTCATCAAAACTTCTATTATTAAACAGTTGGGATCCCAAAATAAGGTTTGAAAACTAATTACATCTTGAAATAAGGTTACAGTTTGAGAAATTATAAAATTATAGATTATTACAGCCATTTTCGAATAAACCCCCAACCAAAGCAGTCGGGCAGGCCAAACATGTACACGTCGCTTCACGCTCTCCGTACTCATGGTTGGTTGACTCAGTCATTGCCCTTACCTGCAACACAGAGCACCCGTGAGCCGAAGCCCAGCAAGAAAACTCATGCAGGACATAACATATGCAATGTATACAGTTTATCATAACAGATAATCCACAATAAACAAGTCAATCATTAGACTAAGCAAACACGGCCAAGCCGCCCCAGAGCCTTACCGAAGCCTGGGGTATCGGTTCTCACCGCGAGGATAGCTCATGTATCCCTTGGGTCCCACCCTGAATATAGCATCCCATGTGCTAGGTGTTACTTTCGGCCCACGGCCGCCCCGGCTTACGCCGTACTCGGCCCAAGGCCGCCCCGGCCTACGCCGTACTCAGCCCACAGCCGCTCATTTCATCATAATCACACATATAGTACATTCAAAATAATCATTCACACACATCATGATTCATTTAAGTTTAAACATTTGCACATAATACAATCTGGGGCCATGCCCTAACCTCGGGTGTTATAGTTTTCTTACCTGCATTCCGAGCCTCCTGATGCACTAAAGCCGCGAGCACGGTCCTCTAGCACGAGCCTCTCAAAGAACCTAGTCACAACACACAAGAAACATCCCTCATTACTAATCAACCCAAAACCACTTTCCGGGACCAATCCCGCACTCTCGGGACCCCTAAAACCTTATAACAACACCCCGGAGGCATCCCCCCAACCCCCGGAGCAAAGGCCTAAAATTGCCTAAAAATGATGCCCTGAAATTAGCCTTGTGCCGCGGCACCACATCCTTGTGCCGCGGCACCCATCAGTCAGAGGCTCCCTTGCCGCGGCACGAAAAACCTGTGTCGCGGCACGCCTTCGCAGACCCAGAATTCTGGGTTTTCTCCTGCGTTTTCTCCGAGCTAAAACCTTACCAAATCAACCCAAACTCACACCCAAGCCCCAAAACCAACTCAAGACTCCAAATAAACCATCCAACAACCCATAAACATCACCAAAACATCTAAACACCCAATCAAATCCCCAAAATCCACATCCTTGATTTCAATTTCAGAAAAAAAAATAAAAACTCAAACATCAAACTTAACCCATGCTCAAATTCTTAACCCATAACATAATCAAGCCTTAAATGTGTATAAAATTCCTTACCTCATATGGAGAATCCATCCCTAAGCTTCCTTCATCTCCTAGGTCTCCAACTTCTCCTTCTCTTCTTCTTCTTCTTCTTCCTCATGCCCTAGCTTTTCCCTCTCTTTTCTCTTCTCTTCAAACACTTATCAAGACCAAAATGGTTAAGCCCCAAACCGTGTACCCCATAAAACCAGCTGCCATTTATCTAATTCCCAACCAAATGACAATTTTGCCCCTCCTTGCCTATCCTTTCCCACCTAAACCTCAAGGGTACTTAAGTCTTTTCATTTCTATTTCATTTCTACCATTTTCTTTCTAAAACTTGTTACTCTCAGCAGTAACTAATGGTTACCCAGGTTACTAAATCTCCAATAACCATTACCCGCTAAATCTCAACTTAACCATAAAATTCCCGAGGTACCCCTAGGCTCCTCCCGAGCCGGGTATAGAAATCCCGTTGTGACTCTTGAGTTAACTAGCTCTCTAGAACCGTCTCGGCACGTGCATCACAATAATACAACCACACCCACGTGGTACAATTCACAGAATACAGTTATCACATATCAATACAGTTATGCCCAACATGGCCAAAATTACAATTATGCCCTTCTAACACGATCCGGGCCTACATGCATACTAGTAAACATAGCCATGCATCTCAGTTAAACAAATAGCCAAATAACATGCTTTAAATCATAATCATGCATTTAATTCATAAAATCACACATAAATCCCAACCTGCCCTCCTGGCACACTAATCAAGGCCCTTAAGCCTTATTAGCGAATTTGGGTCGTTACAGTTTCTAGCAGTGAAAAACAAAGGTAATGATTATAGTTCATTTATCTTGGAAACATGTGTTTTAGAGAATGATAAATCCGTTTGGATTATTGATTCTGGATCTACCAACCATGTTTATAACTCTTTACAGCTTCTTGAATCGTGGGAGGAAGTGAACGAAGGTGGCTTAAAGCTTAGAGTTGGGAACGGAGCGTTCGTTGCGGTCCAAGCTAGAGGAAGAGCTCGTCTGAAGTTCGGAAATAAATTTTTAATTTTAAAAGATGTATTTTTTATTCCGAATTTTAGTAGAAATTTAATTTCAGTTTCTATGTTGCAATTAGAACGATTTGTTATGACTTTCACAAGTTTTAATATATCTATTTCCTTCAATGGATCACAATTGTGTATTGCATGTTTGGAAAATGGGCTTTATATTCTGCGACCTAACGAACCCCTCGCTCTTAACAATGATTTATTCAAAGTTCCTAAACCTAGGACCAATAAACGTCAAAAGACCGATAACAATAATATGACGTATTTATGGCACTTGAGACTAGGTCACATTGGCTATGATAGGATTCAAAGACTTACAAAGGACGGACCTTTGAGGGAACTCACCTTAGGTAAATTACCTGTCTGTGAATCTTGTCTAGAAGGCAAACTGACCAAGCGTCCATTCTCTGCAAAGGATGATAGGGCCAAAGAACCACTTGGTCTTGTGCATTCAGATGTTTGTGGACCTATGAATATACAAGCCAGGGGTTGTTTTGAGTATTTTGTCACTTTCATTGACGATTACTCTAGATACTCATGTCTTTACCTAATGCATAGGAAACCAGAAACATTTTCAAAGTTTCAGGAATTCCTAGCAATGGCTCAGAACCAATTAGGTAAAAGGTTAAAGATCTTGCGATCTGATAGGGGTGGAGAATATTTGGATATGCAGTTCCAAGATCATTTAACTGAACTTGGGATTTTATCACAACTTACTGCCCTAGGTACTCCGCAACAAAATGGTGTAGCGAAACGCCAAACACAACTTTATTGGAAATGGTTAGATGCATGCTTAGTTACTCAACTCTACCAACTTCGTTCTGGGGACATGCAATTGAAACCACGAATGACATTCTCAATGTCGTGCCGTCAAAATCAATCCCCAAAATACCTTTAGAACGCTAGAATGGTCGTGAACCTAGTTTACGCCATTATAGAATCTAGGGGTGTCCCGCTCACGTCCTGAGGAAAAAGGAGGGAAAGCTAGAACTGTGAACTGAAGTTTGCATGTTTGTTGGCTATCCTAAAGGTACTCGGGGTGGAATTTTCTATAGTCATTCAGAAAAGAAAGTGTTTACTTCTACAAATGCTACTTTTCTGGAAAATGACTATGTCCAAAACTTTAAACCTCGCAGCAAAGTAGTTTTAGAGGAGATGGTTAAAGAATTGACTCCAACCAATGTTCCATCGTCATCAACACAAGTCGATGATGAAATTCCTAATCTTCATGTACAACCGACGCAAGTCGATTTAAATGAAGAAAGTACCACTGTTCCTGAGCAAATAGTCACGAAGCCTCGTCGTAGTGGGAGGGTTTCTAGGAACCCAGTTCGCTATGGTTTGGATGGTGAAACCAATATGGTTGTTGGTGACACTAGTGATGATGATCCATTGTCTTTCAAACAGGCAATGGCTAGACTTGAAAAGGAACTATGGCTCGAAGCCATGAAACAAGAAATGGAGTCCATGTACTTAAATTTTGTCTGGGATCTTGTGGAAGCCCCTAGTGACTTTAGGGCCATTGGGTGCAAGTGGATATACAAGAAGAAATGGGGTGTTGATGGAAATATCGAGACTTATAAAGCTCGATTAGTGGCAAAGGGTTATACCCAAAGAGGAAACTTTTAGTTCAGTAGCCATGTTCAAATCCATTCGCATCCTCCTATCCATAGCAGCCGCTCTCGACTATGAGATCTGGAAAATGGACGTCAAGACAACTTTTCTTAATGGAAAGCTTGACGAAGTCATTTATATGGATCATCCAGAAGGATTTAAAGTATCTGGACAAGAAGGAAAAGTTTGCAAGTTGAATAGGTCCATCTATGGACTTAAGCAAGCTTCTCGTTACTGGAATCTTAGGTTTGATGAAATAATCAAAGCCTATGGCTTTGAAGAAAATATTGATGAGCCCTGTGTTTACCAACTGAAGACAAGTCAAATAGTAGTATTCCTGGTTCTTTATGTAGATGATATCTTACTCATTGGAAAAAATGCTAAGAAATGATCAGATGTGAAGAATTGGCTGAGCACTCAATTCCAGATGAAGGATTTGGGTGAAGCAAGTTATGTTCTAGGTATCCAGATCATCAGGGATAGAAAGAACAAACTTTTAGCTATATCTCAAGCAGCTTACATTGATAAAGTGCTTGAACGTTTCTCAATGACAAATTCCAAGAAAGGACGTCTACCGTCCCGCCATGGAATTCATTTTTCAAAGAAGCAGTCTCCCCAGACTCCTGAAGAGGAAGATGCAATGAGAAAAGTTCCTTACGCATCTGCAGTTGGAAGTCTGATGTATGCCATGTTGTGTACCAGACCAGGCATCTGCTATGCAGTGGGAGTAGTGAGCAGGTATCAGTCAAACCCAGGACCGGAACATTGGATAGCAGTTAAGCATATCCTGAAGTATTTGAGACGGACTAGGGATTATATGTTAGTCTACAAGGGTGGTGTTTTGAACCCTGTAGGCTACACCGATTCAGATTTTCAGACTGATGTCGATGACAGAAAGTCTACTTCTGGAATGGTGTTTACTCTTGGGGGTGGAGCTGTGATTTGGAGAAGCGTAAAGCAGTCTGCAATCCCAGATTTCACCATGGAGGCTGAGTACATAGCCGCGTCAGAAGCAGCTAAGGAAATAGTCTGGCTAGAGAAGTTCTATTCGGATCTTGGTGTTATTCCAGAAATGGATAAACCGCTTGTGTTGTTTTGTGAAAATACAGGAGCGATAGCCAAGTCGAAAGAACCTCGAAGTCACAAGAGGAGTAAGCATATAGAAAGGAAGTATCACATTATTCGAGAATATGTGGCCAGGGGAGATGTGAAGGTTATGAAGATTACAACTGAAGACAATCTTGCGGATCCGTTTACAAAGACACTACTAGAAGCTACATTTGATAAGCATATCAAGGAAATGGGATTAGTAGAATTAAGGCATTAGTTTCAATTAGTGCAAGTGGGAGTTTGTTGGGGTTTCATGCCCTAATTAAAACCCAAATTCTTTGTAATCTCATTTTATTATCAATAAAAGAATAGAAATCATTTTTTGACTTGGTCAATCACTTTGCTCACATGTTTTATTTTCATGATTATTTGTTTAATATAAACTTCTATTAAATCCCGAGCATATATCTAATCTTATTTATAGTGACGTAATCACAGTGAAATATAAATATGATTATATGTTCAAAATAAGTTAGTCCTAAGATTAGTCAGTGCACTGGATTTACACTGACTTGCCAATCTACGATATGATCTACTTACACATTACAGTGTTATGTTCTTTCCAGAACATTAGCAAAGTAGATAAGATCGGATGTATTTGTTACATCGGACATGACCGATATTGACAGTTGATAAGATAGTAAACATACCGTTATTATCTATTCTAATCATATCATATAGTTGACCATAGGTCAATTCAATCTCAATTCTGAGTGGTTAGTATTCTAACTAATTGTATTATTTGAGTTCTTTGACTTGTTCGTTACCAGCTTACCCTACGGACTAGCCCATACTTACATCTTGGGAACTCGGTAGTATAATTGAGTGGGAGTGTTAATCATAGATATGAACATCTATAGCTTCTGATGAAGAAGTGAAACAATGCTTTCCTTTTAGTTTGGTTCAATGTGTTAAATGATAGAGATCTCATTTCAGTAATTAAATTAGTTTACTGAAATATCATTTACATGGAACTAAGTGTTTTAAGGATAAAATACAATGAGGGGTAAAACGGTATTTTAGTCCTATCTCATTGTAGACCGTCTCTAGAGGATTGAGTGACAATTATGGTTGTAACAATGGATAATTAATAGTGTATCTATATTTGTTATAGAACGTTCTATGAATTCAAGAGTGCAATTCCAAGTCTATAGTGGAGTCACAAGGAATTAATAAGTTAGTAAATTTATTTGTTAGATTTATGATAACTTATTGGAGATTGATTTCATAGGCCCATGGTCCCCATTGTACCTTGCATAAAATCATCAAGATAGTCTCAATTAATTGATTTAATCATCAATTAGAATTATCAAAGTTGACTAGGTCAATTTTGGATAGTTTCACAGAGTTGTCTAATTTTGAGAAGAAAAGAGAAATTATGGCAGATTTATTAATTAAGATAAATTGGTATCTAAATTAATAAATAAATTTAAATCAAGGTTCAAATTATAAATAATTAATTTGATAAATGATTTAAATAATTATTTAATTAATTAAATCAATAGAAAATAACACAGACCTTGATTTTAAGTCCAATTGGCTTATAATGAAATGGGAAATTTCACGGGCCTATAGCCCATGATAATTTCGACCTAGGGCTTCAAAATGGCTATTATTTTATTGATTTTTTAATTAAATTAAATGGCCTAATTGATTCTATAAAAGGAGTGCCACTACTACAAATATAGGCTTTCTCTGCGCTTTTTTTTTTCTAGCATTAAATTAAAAACGCAGAGAAAAGGTTCAAATGACTCTGAAACACGATGTGGGGAAAAAATAGACTTTTCTTCGCGGTTCCATAAAGAAAACCGCAGAGAAAAGTGGTACACTTTTCAACTTTTCTCCGTAGTTTTCTATACAAAACCGAAGAGAAAATGGTACCTTTCTCTACGGTTTTCTTTATGGAACCGCGGAGAAAAGTTGTACACTTTCCTCTGCGGTTTTCTTTGTGGAACTGCGGAGAAAGCCCTTACCCTACATAAAACCCTCGACTCACATCCTTTACTCATTCTTCTAATTTCTTCCACCTTGGTAGACCCGAGAGGAACGGCGCAAACCCTTCTTCCCCAGCCACGGTTAGTGCTATTTTCACTTTTTTTTTAGTTTTTGTTTTCATTTTCTTCCATATTTAGGCTACAACTCATGTAAATATACATATATATTGATTTGTTTTGAAGTTTTAGGGCAAAAATGAAGATATATTGATTGAGTATAATGTGTTTTGAATGTATGTTTATAGGGTGATTATCAAGCTTTTTTCCAACGTTTTTGAACGTTTGTGAAGGATTAAAAGACATTTTTATTGTTCAAATCAGGTATTGTTTTTTTTAATTATTTCAGTTTTTTGTTATTTTTATATTATTTATCTTGTTTATATGTATTTTGATTATGTTAATATTAATTATGTTTACTCCTTAGAATGTATTGTATTTGACATAATTTTTTATATTTTTTTATGAAATGTATATATATATATATAATATTCAAAATATTTTATCAAATTAGGTTATAATATTGAAAATATATATATAATCGGAATTAAAAATAATTATATATAATCGAAATTGAAAAATAATTTTTTTTTATTAAAATGGCTTTCTCCGCGGTTGTTTTAACAAAACAACGGAGAAATGTACCCTTTTCTCTGCGGTTGTGTTGAATAAACCGCAGAGAAAAGGGTACCTTTCTCCGCGGTTTTTTCAACACAACCGCAGAGAAAAGTGTGGCTTTTCTCTGCGGTTTTCATATCACTTTTCTCTGCAGTCGAATACACTGTGCTTTTCAATACTCTCGAAAACCGCAGTGTATTAAGTAAAAAAACCGCAGAGAAAGACCTTTTTTGTAGTAGTGTGCTCAGAGATAATATTTCAGAGAAGTTTGATAAGTCTCACGACAGATTTTCTGATAGAGTTAGATTCTCTCTAAACATAAGTCCTTTTCTAAGCCTCTTTGTTATTTTCTCTTCTTCTCTCTATATCTATCTCATGTGTTGAGAATTTCCCACACTAGTCTAGGTGGTTCTAAGGATACATTGGAAGATTGTGAAGAAAATAGAAGATCGGTTCAGTTTCTTGATAATACTATACGATAGAGAGGATACAAGAGTTAGAGAAACTGAAGGAAGGACTCTTAATTCCGCTGCGTATACTGTAAGTATTCTATTCTTTGTTTCTCTTTGAATTCAATTTTAGAAACATGTTTTAGGCTATCTCGTATTAATTTGTTTAATATTAGATATACATGAAAATAAAAAAATATATTGTATAAGCTAATCCAACAATACCTTCCTTAGCGACATCACCTACAAATCTAATGTAGGGAAGTATTTCCAGGAGTACTTTCTTACAACAAATCTGCTCACTGATAACCTGGCCTTCACCCGAGGAGGTAAATCTTTTACTCACTGGTCGTTTAATTTCTTTTAGCTTTTCTATACCATCTTTAGAACTTTTGTGTTGTTTAGGTCCATGGTATCGACCAGACCCTACTCCAGAGATGGAGATAAGGGCAGCAGCCTTGGCCAGCATGACGAACATCGAGAAGAGTGTCAAAGAGCTGGTCACTGAAAGCAATTTAAGGCTGGTCGGCCTTGTGGCACCTCACCAGGATGTGAGGGAGTCTATAGCAGGGAGTGCTACCGGAGGAGAGATCCCCGAGCAACACCAAGATGTCTCGCAGCCCCCTAGTAGGCGAGCAACAGGAGTGACCATCAAGGAACCCTCCAGCATCCCACGAGCTGCTGCTACTTCGACCCAACACGGGAAGGGAAAGCAGAAACTTCCAGAATACCCCGAGCCCATACTCAATTCTTATGATGAGAACGGTACTGATTTCTCACTTTTAGACAATTTTCCCATTCCCTATCATTTATTCGATGGGGACGACAATTTTAAATATGCGATCAATAGTTTAAATTCAGACTTCTTCGAGGCAGAGAGTAAGTGTAGTAGTAGTATCATAAATAATGTATTGACCAGTAATAATAGCTCAGGTATACTATTTAGAATTTTTCTTGCTCTTTTTGCCTTGCTTTTTCAAGTAACTTAAGTTATATTGTCTGATTGTTTATTTCCATCCTGCAGTCATGACTTCCGGTGAAGCATTCGACTTGTATAGCAAACCCAAAGCCACAGCTCCTGCGAGCAGCAAGAAAGAAAGCAGGCGGGACCCGGGGGAAAGCAGTAGCGACCCTTCTAAGAAAAGGGCTCGAACTAAGGATCCTCCTGCACCACCACCTTATAAGGAAACAACTCCTCCTCCACCTCATGCCGACCCTACTCCACCCGCTCCCGTCGACCCGACTTCTCCAGCTCCTCGTAACCCAAGTCCTCCTGCTTAGCCAGGGAAGACTCAGGCCAAGGCTATCCTGAGCGCGGCTTGCAACTCAGCCAACGACAGACGAAAGAAACTGTCGAAACACCGGCGAAGCTAGAAAGCCTTCAGCAACGTCTCCTCCATGAAGGTCGAACAAATTCTCAGCCGCACACTGAACGAAGTACTCGGTGTAAGTTTCCATTTTTGTTATTCTTTAGTTGTCTATGTTGTCCTATTAATCATACTAACAGGTTTACTTTTTCTCTAATCGCAGGGAGTTTTGACCCTGAGTACCAGTTGGCATCGCTCGAAGGGGATGTCTGCCCAGCATGCTGAAGAAATTAAGACTGTCGAGGAAAGACTCGCCAAGCAGCTCAAGGCGGCTGAGGCCAGATACGCTGAGCAGGTAAAGGCAGCTGAGGAGAAAAATGTCAAACTCGGCGAGGAGCTGAAGCAACACAAGGAGACCTTTGCCAAAGTCACTCAGTCCAAAGAGAGGTACAAGGAGGCTTCATTGTTGAACTTAAAAGAGGCCTCCAAACTCCAAGATCAACTGGCGATCAGCAGGAAAGAAACTGCGGAGCAGAAGGAAAGAGTCAAATTGCTCGAAGAAGCCAACGCTAGTGACCTGGAGAGGTTCAAGGGAGCAGCGTTCAACTGTTTTTATATGTTCTGGAAAAGCAACCCCAATGGGAACTTTGATTATTTTCTAGAGCATATGAAGTAGGATGAACTGGCTAAGTACATTGATCGCTTGGAGGAAGAGGAGAAGGCTCAAGGATCCCTTGAGATCTCTTTGGCGACAGGCATTGAAGGCGTCGATGAGGATGTTGGGAACTCTATCGACCAACAGCCCCAACAAGATCCTTCATCTACTCCTGCCACTCAATAAATTTTTTTTTTCTTTTACTTTATTTTAATTTGTAACTAAGACATACGAACCACAGTTCATAATGTCAAGACAATTTATTGCTGCTTAGGGCAGCTCCCGTTTAATTAATAGTTACATCCGAGTAGCAGATGCTCGCAGTGTAACACATTTCTATTTTTACATTATAATATTTGAAATTTATTATAACATCTGTTCACATGACCAAACTTAGCATAGCACTTTGTTTTGATTTGACAAAATTTATAAACAAAATTTTGAAAAATACTCTAAGCACCGTAGTATGCTTTCCCCTATTTTGCTCGTGTGTTTACATATGCCTATTGATATGCTTTGCTTGCTTAGTACCGTATATGCCTCCCAAGTGATTGAGGAGCTTAAGATGACCAAGACCTGTTCAAGCATTACTGCTCGTAATATATACTTAAAAAAATGATAATATAGCAATACAACACACGTAATGAGAAAATACTTGTAATAAATACAATAATTGGCAAGAATAAATGGCTGCACACAGTTCCTTTTATTTCTCATAATAAATGGAGAATCGCGTCTGTACGAGTGATCAAAAATTGATCTTACACTTATAAGTGACTAGTCGTATGACTGACTAACCCTTGTTCATAAACTTGTAAAAAGTGAAACTAATACAAGCCAATTCTTTAAAAAGAACTGTTTTATTGATAATACTTGCACATGTGTTCTCCATTCCAATAGCGAGGAATGAGATCTCCATTCAAGCGATTAAGTTTATAAGTGCCTGGTTGGAGGACTTCTTAAATTTGATACGGACCTTCCCAGTTTGGTCCAAGCACTCCAGCAGCTTGATCGCGGGCGATAAGAAAAACCCTTCTAAGTACCAAATCTCCCACGTTAAATTTTCTTTCATGTACTTTAGAGTTGAAATACTGAGCGACCGTTTGCTAGTAAGCTGCTACTCAGAGTTGAGCTTGCTCGCACCTTTCATCGACCAAATCCAAAGATTCCATCAATAACTGACTATTAATACTCTGATCGTATGCCAACCTTCTATGTGATGGTGGGTCTAATTCAACAGGCAACATGGCTTCATATCCGTAGGCCAAAGAAAATAAAGTATGGCCCGTTGTTATTCGATGGGACGTTTTATACGACCAAAGGACTTCTGGTAGCTGTTTTGGACATGCCCCTTTCACTTCTTCAAGCCTTTTCTTCAGGGTATCCTTCAGGTTTTTGTTGACAGCTTCAACCTGCCCGTTTGCTTGCAAATGGTTCAGTGAAGAAAAAATCTTGATAATCTCGTGCCTTTCGCAAAAATCTATGAATAGATCACTGTCAAATTGTGTGCAATTATCTAAGAAAATCTTTCTTGGCAATCCATAGCGGCACACGATATTTTTTACCACAAAATCTAGCACCATCTTGGTCGTTATTGTTGCAAGTGGTTTAGCTTCGACCCACCTTGTAAAGTAGTCAACAACAATTACTGCATACTTGACATTGCCATTTCTGGTGGGTAAAGACCCGATCAAATTTATCCCCAACATTGCGAATGGCCACAGGCTTTGCATTTGTTTGAGCTCATTAGGGGTTGCTCGTGGTATTTTGGAGAACCTTTGGCACTTATCGCATTTCTGAACAAAATCCAAAGAGTCCTCATTCATCGTTGGCCAGAAGTATCCTTGCCTTAGGATCTTTTTTGATAAACTCTGCCCCCCAGCATGATCCCCACAGAAACATTCATGGACTTCTCACAGTAGTTCCTTGGCCTTTTCCTTTGAAACACACCTTAAAAGTGGCATCAAGTACCCTCTCCTGTATAAAACTCCATCGATCAGGATGAATCGAGCCGACTGCCTCTGGAGGGATCTTGCTTTGTTTCTGTCCGCTGGCAGCACTCTAGGTATTCAATGAAGGGCATCATCCATGTGTCTGTTGCTTAAATTACCAGGGAAGACTCTTCTGCTTGAATGCTTGGTGCAGAAAAATGCTCAATTGGCACTATGTTTAAGGTGCCAGCATCTTTCGCACTTTCCAACTTGGCCAAAGCATCAGCATTTGAGTTCTGGTCGCAAGGTTCCTGCTGAAGAGTATACTTTTCGAACTGTGCCAATACGTCCTTTGCTTTGTTCAAATATGTAACCATTTTAAGACCTCGGGCTTGATATTCTCCAATAATTTGATTAACCACTAACTGGGAGTCACTGTAGATCTCAAGCGACTTTATATCCATGTCCTTGGCTAACCTTAATCTTGCGAACAAAGCTTCATATTCGGCTTCATTATTGGACGATGTGAAGTCAAATCTGATTGCATAATGGAATCAATGTCCTTCCGGCGTAACCAAAATCAAACCTGCTCCAGCATTGTGCTCGTTGGAAGAACCATCTACGAACAACTTCCAGGAAGGGGTTTGACTTTGAAGCTCAGGCTCTTCTATCTGCTAGGTATCCTGGATCCCAATAAATTTTGCGACAAAGTTTGCTAGAGCCTATCCCTTCACAGCTGCTCGTGAAAAATAGGAAATATCGAACTATCCAAGTTCAACTGCCCATTTCAACAATCGACCGGCAGCTTCTAGTTTTTGTAGAACTTGCCATAGTGGCAGGTCGGTGAGTACCGCGATGGGATGAGCTTGGAAGTATGATCGAACTTTTTGGAGGTCAAAATCAAGCAATAGGCTAATTTCTCAATGGGTGGATACCGCAACTCTGCTCCTACTAGCCTCTTGGTTATATAATAAACAAATTTTTGAACATGTTCCTCCTCTCTGATCAGGACAGCGCTAGCAGCATACTCGGTGACTGCCAAATATATGAACAAAGTCTCTTTCTCGACTGGCTTGGATAAAATTGGTGGTTGAGACATATGAGACTTTAACGCCTGAAAAGTCTGCTCGCACTCTTCCGTCCACTCGAATTTCTTATTGCCCCTGAGTATATTAAAAAATGGAACACACTTGTCTGTTGACTAAGAAATGAATCTACTTAAAGCAGCAATCCTTTCGGTTAGAATTTGAACATCTTTAACCTTGGCAGGCGACTTCATCTCGATCAGGGTCTTGATTTTTTCGAGATTAGCTTCGATACCTCTCGAGTTTACTATGAATACCTAAAAATTTCCCGATCCAACACTGAAAGAACACTTGAGGGGATTTAGCTTCATTTTATATTTGTTCAAGATGCTGAAGCATTCTCACAGGTCCTCGATGTGCTCTCCTGCCTTCTTCGACTTGACCAGCATGTCATCGACATATACCTCCATGTTAACACCGATTAGCTCTTTCAACATGTGGTTGACTAGTCGCTTGTGAGTCGCACCAGCATTTTTCAAACCGAAAGGCACTACTTTGTAACAGTAAACCCCTGTATCAGTTCGAAAACTAGTGTGATACTCATCAGGTGGGTGCATACTAAACTAATTGTATCGAGAGTATGCATCCATGAATGAAAAGATCTCATGCCGTGATTTGGCATCGACCAGCTGGTCGATCCTTGGGAGTGGGAAACAATCCTTTGGGCAGGCTTTATTGAGGTCTGTGAAATCAACGCACATCCTCCACTTTCCATTCGGCTTGGGAACCAATATAGGATTAGAGACCCAAGATGCATAAAACACTACCCTGATGAATCCATTCTCCTTTAGCTTCTGGACTTCTTCTTTTAACACCTTTGATCTATCTTTCTCGAGCAGCCTCTGTAACATCCCAAATTTCCTAATGTGGCTTAGTGCCTGGATTAGGGGGTCGGGAGGCAATAATTGAGTTATTATGTGACTTGTATTATAATGTTAGAAATATTAAATATGTGTTTGTGTGATTGAAACCACATTATTATGTGGATATATTTGGGTTATTCGACGTGAGGCGATCTCGATGAGCAAGTTAGCAAAAAAGTCTCAACAGGGTTTTATACCCGGCTTGGGGTGAGCTTGGGGGTATTTATTAATTTAGTACATTACCAGGAATTAGTGGGTAATGGGAAATTAATGGTAATCGTGTGAGAGTATTGGAAATAACGGGAATTAAAGGATGTAAATTGTGGATAGCAGGGTTTGAGACAAAGGACAAAATTGCCCTTGAGAGCATTTGATGAATAGGTTAAGGGCAAGGGGCAATTAGGTCATTTCCATTCAATTTAGGATGTGGTTGGCTGGGAACCCCTTAGAAGACTTAGGAAACTAAATGAAAAAAAAAAAAGAGTCTCATCAGCTCTCTCTCTCATGTTCAATATTTCATCTCTTGGAGCTTTAGGTGGTTTGGGTCAATTTGAAGGAGATTGGCTTGAAAGGAAGGCTTGAAACCAGGGAATTGTTCGGAGCAATTAGCACTTGAGTCATACAGCTAAGGTAAGGGTTGTGAACTGGAGTTTTTATGCTAGTTAAGTTGAATTATTTAGAGCCATGGTGTTTTGCATGCTTGATAGATGGGAGATTGGGTTTTTAGATTTTTGATGAGTTTTAATATGGTGATTAGTTAGGTCTTGTTGCTGGGAAGGGTTGTGTTGATTGTGGGAATTGAGTTGGAAGATTGGGATAGAATTGGGTGGTTTTTAGTTGGGTTCAGCTAATGAAAAAACCCAGAAAATCTGAGTTCGAAGGGCTTGGCCGCGGCCTTGTTCTTAATATGCCGCGGCCCTATGATGCAAGAGGCAGGCCGCAGCACCTCACGGGTGCGTCGCGGCACGTGTTGTTTTTCGAGGGAGGCCGAGCCTCTGACTTAGAGGCGGGCCACGACATGGGTTTCTAGGGCTGCGGCTCTTAAGGGGATTTTCGGCCTTAATGAGGTTTTTAGATCGGGAACTTAACCATTTGGGCTCGGGGTCGGTTCTACTTCCTTGTTGAATGGAATTTGACGTCCCGGAGGCTAGGATTTGGTCTGGAAACTCTTATTCTCCAATTGTTGATGGAATTCTTAATTATGGTTGTGACTAGGGCTACGCTAAAGGCTCGAATCGGGGATCGTACTCAATGGGCGTCACTAGTAACTTGCATTCGGATCGAAGGTAAGAAAACTGCACCCATTACGTGGATGTGTGATTAGAGTTTATTCAATGGTGAACATAGACATGATTAAGGCTTGAGCTCTATTGTTGAATATGGTTACAATTATGCTTGTGGATATCTGATTAGGCTCACTGGAATGCGCATAATTATGATTATGCCTATGACTGCTATTTGGATGTATTATGATGCATGGTAATCGCTGATATGTATGTTTTATGAGTTATGTGATTGTCTGTTGTGACTTGGAAGCTTGGTTTATAAACCAGAGGGTTATTAGGAAGTTAAATGGGGATCGACTTATTAGTCAAGGGTATATTGGACTTCGCAAGGCTCGTCTTATAAGTCGAGGGCAAGTGAGGCTTGACTTATAAGTCAAGGACTTAAAGGACTCAGTTTCTAAGCTGGGATTGGCATTGTGCATGTGGAGTGTAGGCCACCATGGTTAGGCCACCTTGGGAGTGCAACATGCACTTGACTGGCTTGGATGCCAACAAATTGAAAGGAAGTGCGACACGTGCTTGCGTGACCCCATGGTTGCCAACTTGTATAATGAATACACCAGCTTCAGTTATTACTATTTGATAGTTATATTACACTGTGAATTGTTCAATATGTTTTCTTGCTGAGTCTTTTGGCTCATAGGTGCTTTGTGGTGCAGGTAAAGGTAAAGAGAAGCTCAACCATCCATGAGTCTGAGGGCTATAGCAGTGACATGTACATATGCGGTCCGCTCGACCACCACGGCTGAGATGTTCGAAGGAACTAGGGATGAACTCAACTTTTGTTGCTTAGGACGGCTTATTTTGTAACTTGAGTGTTGTAATCAACTTTTAAACTGTTGTTTTTTTTTTGGATCCCGTGTAAGGAACATGCTTTTAATTTAATGAAATTATTTATGAGTTGACGAAAAGTTTTCACACCAAAACCTTTAGTGGCTTAGTCACACGTTTAGTCCAAATGACTTGTTTAGCAAGTCCAGCACTGGTTTTAAACACATTTGGTAACGGTCCCTAATTAGCAGGGCGTTACAGCCTCCTTTTTTGTTGTACTGGTGGAAAACTTTTATCTATATTCAAGAAATGGTAGATAACTGCTGGGTCAATCCCAACCATATCCTTATGTGACCAGGCAAACACCTCATGATTCTCCTTTAAAAATTCCACCATTTTTTGCTTTGTTATTGTCTCTAAGTTTTTACCGACTTTCACAACCCCGGTCGGATCTGCCTCATCAAGTTGGACCTCCTAGAGGTCTTCCACTGGTTCTACATCTTCTTCAAAATCCCCAAAGCGAGGATTTAAATCTCTATCCTCACTTTGGGCAATACCTTATTTGGTAACATGTTCACCTGATTGGGCTTGTAATTCATTTTCTAAGTGCAACCTTTTCTCGGCTTTTTCCCCCAATCCACCCCTTTTTGCCTTGGTAATCAAGGAATTGTAACATTCCCGCGCCTCTCGTTGGTTTCCCAACACGCATCCTACCCTTGCGTTGGTTGGGAAGTTCATGGCTAGGGGACAGCCTGAGGTAACGGCTCGCAGGTCGACTAGAATTGACCTTCCAATCACAGCATTGTATACAGAAGGACAATCAACTACTATAAAAGTAGTGAGTAGTGTCTGTTGACTGGTGCATTTCCTGCTGTGACTGGAAGTCTGATCGTCCCCGTTGGTGCAATCCCTTCGCCGGAAAAACCATTAATGGTTTGGTTGCATGGCTCCAAATCTTGCACTGATAACTTCATTCTTTCCAGCGAAGATTTGTACAGAATGTTCACTGAGCTCCATGTTTCTTCCAATAATCGCTTAACCACCATATTACCGATCTAGACATCTACGACCAAAGGATCTGAATGGGGGAATCGGACATGCTGAGCGTCAAGCTCAGAGAAAGTTATCAATTCTTCCTCTAGTCGAGTTTTTTGGGAGTTCACTCCTCTACGTTCAACATTTCAATGTCCTGGTCGTGACGTAAGGTTCAGGCATACCTTTCCCTTTCCTATCCACTATCTCCGGCCAGGTGTGGGCCACCGCAAATGATTCGCAATGTACCAACAACTGGAGCAGGCTGTAAAGGAGGCGAGCATTGGCGTATAGGTGCCTGCTCGTAGCCTCATTGAGCCTCTCGTTGAGATCCTCCAGGGTCTCGTACATATATTCTCAGGTGTCCCTGCCTGATAAGGAACCTAATCTCATCTTTAAGCTGGTTGCATTCGTTAGTGTCATGACCATATTCGTTATGAAAATGACAGAAGTTAGTTGTATCTCTTTTGGAGATATCTTTTCTGATTGGGGCTGGTCGCTTGAAGGGAACATTGGTGTTAGTGGCCTGGTACACTTCTACTCTGCTATCGAATAGAGCCGTGTAATTGGTCAACCTCGGCTCGTATCTGTTACTTTTAGGGCGCTTGTTCTCAGACGTTGATGACTCGTGGTTCGCCTTTTTTCCTTCATTTTCCCATTATTTTTGCCGTTGCCATTGGGTTTTCCAGACCCACTGGCAGCTTTGGTGGGATCTTCTTTCAGCCCCTGGTCGTCTGCAGGCGCCTTCCCTTCATTGGCAACGACATCTTCGAGCTTGATGTACACGTCCGCTTGGTCCATAAATTCTTGGGTGCTCTTTACCCCATTCTTCCGCAAACTGTTCCAGAGGGACGAGAGGCGTCGTACTCCAGCAGTAAGTGACATCATCTTCCCTTCATCACCAATTGTCTTAGCCCCAGCAGTGGCTAGCATAATACGTTGAACATACCATTTCAGGGTTCTCCCTCCTTCTGGTGTATCTCGACCAGTTGGTTAGCCTCAGTGGGATGTATACGACCAGCATAAAACTGTCCGTAAAATTCCTTCATGAACATTTCCCAAGACACTATGTTGGTGGGAGGGAATTTGAAAAACTACTCCTGAGTAGTATCAGATAAGGTGGCTGGGAAGATTCTGCATCGAGCGTTATCTCACACCTTCTGGATGTCCATTTGTATCTCGAATTTATTAACATGAGATATTGGGTCTTCTAATCCGGTGAAATTGGGCAAGACTGGCATCTTAAATTGCTGGGGGTCTCGGCCATCGCTATTCTTTGTACAAACAGAGTGCCTTTTCTCCGGTCATATTTAATGTTTGATGTCCGACTCCCCACTAGCTATTGGACAGCCTGATTCAACGCATCGAGCTGAGCCTGTACAACGTCTGGTACTATTGGGGCGACCGGTGCTGGAGGGGCGTACTCATCGTGTATTTCTCATCTGTCATTGAGAACATCCCTCAAATCCTCATCCTTATGCCTTTGTTCGCTAGCGCCAAGTCGATCAAAGACGTTAGGTTGCCTAGGCTGCCCCCCAGCATTTTGGCTTGTCAGTCGGTTCTCTCTTGGTGGGGGGTTTTCCTCTCCACCCCTATCTATTTGCCTTCGACCAACATTTCCTCTGCCGGAATCTACTTCATTATAGTCATGGCCATCCCTAAAGTGTGACTGACTATGGTGTGACCATGTGATCGCACTGTTTCTGTCTCCCCTTGCTGGCATGTCTCGACCGTCAGGTAGAGGCCTGCATTGGTCGGTAGGTCCCCGGGCATTATTATTTCGTGGGGGGGCCCAAACCGCAGAGCCTGACTCAACTTTCCTTCTGCTTGCATAAGGACGTTGTCCCCGGCTCAGTGTGTTTGACTCCTCAGCAGTCTGGCATCTAGGGCGTCAGGGAGGCTGCCCAGCCCTATTCTTCCTTTGCTGTTGGGGATTCCCTCGATCAGCGTGAGAAGGTGGTTGCTGCTTAGGATCCTGAAATGGACTATCCTGTTGAGCAGCAAGGGATTGCTTCGGCCTCTGAGGACTTGCCGTTTGAGGCAGAATGTGGTGATGTTGTGGGTGACCTGAATGTGCACCTTGTTGTGGTAGTACATTGGCCGGCTGATCTGGTTGGGAGGCTGGTGCAGGTTGCCCTCGGGCCAACTAAATGGCTGCCCCCAGAGCAGCAGTGGCGTCCCGCTGCCGGCGGTCCATATCAGCATACCACTCATTTAATTCCTAGCGTTGCCTATCAATTTCTCTCTGCTGCAACGCCATTGTTTCGGCCACATTTTCCTGATTAGCCCTCAGATTGGCTAACATCTCTTGTAGCATAATCAGTGTCGTCCTCAAGGATTTAGAATCCATTTCCTCCTCTTCAAACTCCACTTGTGGCTCATCCTCAACCACATTTTGCGGAGGAGGCTGGGTTGGTGCGGCACTAGAGGTTTGTTCAGTCTTTATAGCCGTTTTCGCCATTTGATCTTTTTGGAGGTCTTGAGTTTTGCTCTCAATGAAAGCACCAAAATTTTGACCCTCGATTTGTTCAACGACACGGAGTCAAGTAAAATGATAGAAATGAGATGAAATCAAGACAAAAAGATAAACGACATGAAAGATTTATAGTGGTTCGGCCCCGTTAAATGGTAATAGCCTACGTCCACTTAGTGTTCTTATTGATGTAGAGTCTCAAGAACTGTGATCAATGAACTAGGGTTCACGAGTTTCACAAGCTTTCTGATGAATACAATTATGATGGATAAAAACACTATATTTCTGTAACTCCCTACTACCTTAGATCCGTTACTAAGTGTGTCTAAAATGTGCATCTAACTCGCTAAACGAGGTTTTTAGAGCAAAAGTGTGATTAAACAAAAAGTCAAGGCTGTGATCTTTGAAAGTACTCTATTTCGTTAAAAGTTCCAAGAGTTTAACATTTGGAATCCCAAAGTACAGTTTATAAAACATTCACAACTCAAAATAGGTTTAAAGATGACTAGTTATAAAAAACGTAGTTTAATACAGCCATTTCTCAAAATGCCCCCGACCAAAGCAGTCGGGCAGGCCAAACATGTACGCGCCGCCCCACACTCTCCGTACTCATGGCTGGTTGACTTTTTCCTTGCCTTTTCCTGCAACACAGAGCACCCGTGAGCCGAAGCCCAACAAGAAAACTCACACAGCACATAACATATGCATATTATAAAACCATTATAACAGATAACTCATAGATAAACAGATAGTCCATCAGAATAAACACACATACGGCCATGTCGTCCCATAAGCGTTACCAAAGCCTGGGATCTCGGTCCTCACCGTAAGGATATCCCCTGTATCCATTGGGGTCTCACCCTAACTATAAGCACTCCATGTGCTAAGTGTTATTCCCGGCCCCACTGCTGTTCCCGGCCTTCGTCGTTCTCGGCCCTTTACCGTTCTCGGCCCTCCACCGTTCGTTCTACTACAACCACATATAGCATTCTCAAACATATAATAATTCAATCAAGGCTACACCCTAACAACAATACATTCTAGGGTCGTGCCCTGCAACAACATTATGGGCCCATGCCCTGCTCTATGGGTGTTACAATTTTCTTACCTATATCCCAAGCTTCACAATGCACGAAAGTCACGAGCACGGTCCTCTATCCTGAGCCTCTCTGAAAACCTAGTCACAATACATAAGAAGTACTCTTTAATTCTAACCAATCCAAAACCACCTCTCGGGAATAATCTCATACTCTCGAAACCCTTAAATTCCTAAAACAATGTATCGGAATCATCCCCCGATCCCCCTGAACAAATGCCCAAAATTCCCTATCCTGAAAAATAGCCTAGCGTCGCGGCGCTACCCTAGAGGGCCGCAGCGCCCAGCAAGTCAGAGAGCACCCCCCAGCCCTGATGCAGCCTCGCGTCGCGGCGCCCCTTCGCGAACCCAGAAATTTGGGTTTTCCTTTGCATTTTCCCCGAGCCAAAACGCTCCCAATTCAACCCCAATGCATACCCAAACCTCATAATCAACCCAAAACCTCAAATAAACCATCTAACAACCTATAAACACCACCAACAAGCTCAAACACACAATCACACCCAAAATCCACACTTGAGTTTCAGATTTCAAACACTTAAACCAAAGCTTGAGAAAAACATAAACCAAACTTCTAGATTCTTAAACCATATCAAATATGAGAATTCAAACATGTTTAGAACTCTTACCTCAATCAAGAATTCAACTTGAGCTGCTTTTCCCAATCAAGTTCCAAGCTCAAATCCCAACCTTCTGCTGAACCTACCCTCAATTCATCCCAAGAGTTTACCAAACAAGGCACATAATTCAATTCCCAATTCCATGATATTCTTAGCTAAATTCTACAACATATACACATAATTTCCTTACCTCAATTCACTGAATAATCCTCCAAGTTCCCTTAGCTTAAATTCTCTTCTTGATCCCAAGAGATTTGCCCTTAGTTTTTCCCTCTTTCTCCTCTAGGCTCCCAACCAATTTCAGCAAGAACTCAATTTGGCTAAGTGTTGAATGTGAATGACCCCTTTTCCCTCAGCTGAAACATATCTAACCCTTGCCTAATGACCACTTTACCCCTCATAGAAATCCTTTCCTAACTAAACCCCAAGGCCTTTTTTGTCATTTCTCCTTTCTTACAATTCTACCATTTCTTTCATCTAAACTTGTTACCCTTACTAATTACCAATGGTTACTCAGGTTACTCAATCACCAGTAACAATTAACCACTAGTTCTCAACTCAACTTACAAAATTCCCAAAGTACCCCTAGGCTCCTCCCGAGCCGGGTATAAAATCCCATTGTGACTTTCAAACTTATAGCTCACTAGGACCGCCTCAGCACGTGCATCACCATCATATCACCACTCAAACGTGGTACAAATTATATAATACAATTATCACATTTATGCCCTCAGGGGGCTAAAATTACCAATTTACCCCTATCATACAAACGGGGTCCACATGCATATTTATACCACCTAAACATGCATCCTAATCACATATTCATTTAAATTCATATATTAACATGCCAACTCACTTATTGCCCTCCAGGCACGCTAATCAAGGTCCTAAACCTTATTAGCAAATTGGGGTGTTACAATTTCTCTCTTAGAATTCTGTAGTTCCAAAAGTCCCCACTCTTGAGCCCTTTCTTTCTTATTTATAGGCTCAAGAAGTTTTTCATGGGCCGATGGGCCTTAATTACATTTAATACAGGCGTATCTAAATAATAATGGAAATGAAAATGATTACATAAATGTCAAATTATATATCAGAAGGAAATAAATGAAATGTTGCGACCAGATTGGTCACCCATGAAATATACTACTTGCTTAATGAATTCTCTTCTGGTCGATGGTTGAACAGATCATACTATCTTAAATGGTCACGTGTATCCCACGTGTAGGCTAATTCTGCCACGTCATCAGGTAGTCCTTTTTTGGGTAAGCAGTTACATTTGACAAAATAATATTTGTCACACTTATTTGTCACATAATTCATTTAATCAAAACATTATATTATATGTAAAATAATATAACACATCCAATTACTCAACACATCAAACAATTCAATTTTTACTATGTTTATGCATGAAAATAAAGATTACCAAAGGCTCTGAGGTCAGTCGTTGGGGAACATATACATGATCTTGTTTATTTTCATGTAAATCTTATATTAAACAAATTAATATAAGACATCCTAGAACATGTTTCTATAATTGAATTTAAACAGAGATAGTGATAAGAACACTTACATTATATGTAGCGGAATGTATTAGTTTTTCCTTCAGTTTCACTAACCCTTGTATCCTTTCTATCGTAGAGTATCACCAAGAAACTGAACCGATCTTCAAATTTCTTCACAACCTTCCAAAGTATCCTTAGAACCACCTAGACTACAGTGGGAAATTCTCAACACATGAGACAAACAAAAAGAGGAGAAGAGAAGAGAATTTAGAGGCTTAGAAAAAGTCTTTTGTTGAAGAGAGAATCTAAAAACTTAGAGCATCAAAACTAGATGTTCTGATCATCTGTTCATCTACAGATCTTCTGTTTTCAACTCTCACTTAGCATTCCTTTTATAGGCTTAATTAGGTCACTTATTTAAATTAAAAAATCAATAAAATAATAGATAATATCATCCATTAGGTCGAAATTCTCATGGGATGTAGCCCATGAAATTTCTCATTTAATTATAAGCTCGTTCGACTTAAAATCAAGGCCCGTATTATTTTCAATTGATTAATTAATTAAATAATTATTTAAATCCTTTATCAAATTAATTATTTATAATTTGAACCTTGATTTAAAATTATTTATTAATTTAGAAACAAATTAGTATTAATTAATAAATCTGCCCTAAAGTCTCTTTTGTTCTCAAATTTGACAACTCTGTGAAACTATCCAAAATTGACCTAGTCAACTTTGATAATTCTAATTGATATTTAAATCAATTAATTGAGACTATCTAGATGATTTTATCCAAGGTACAGTGGGGGACCATGGGCCTATGAAATCAAGCTCTAATAAGTTATCATAAATTTAACAAATAAATTTACAAACTTATTAATTTATCGTGACTCCACTAAAGACTCAGAATTGCACTCTTGAATTCATAGAACGCTCTATAAGCAATATAGATACATTGCTAGTTATCCATTGTTACAACCATAATTATCACTGAATCCTCTATAGACTGTCTACAATGAGATGGGACTAAAATATCGTTTTACCCTCATTGTATTTTATCCTTAAAACACTTAGTTCCTTGTAAATGATATTTCAGTAAACTAATATTAATTACTGAAATGAGATCTCTATCATTTAGCACCTCGAACCTAACTAAAAGGACACCATCATTTTTCTTCTTCGTCAGAAGCTATAGATGTTCATATCTATTATTAACAATCCTCCTCAATTATACTACCGAGTTCCCAAGATGTAAGTATGGGCTAGTCCGTAGGGTAAGTTGTTAACGAACAAGTCAAAGAACTAAAATGATACAATTAGTTAGAATACTAACCACTCAGAATTGAGATTGAATTGAACTATGGTCAACTATATTTATATGACCAGAATAGATAATAATGGTATGTTTACTTATGTTATCTACTGTCAATATCGGTCCAGTTCGATGTAACAAATAGATATGATCTTATCTACTTTGTTAATGTTCTGGGAAGAAAAGAACACTGCAATGTGCAAGTAGATCATATCGTAGATTGGCAAGTCAGTTTAAATCCTGTGCACTGACTATTCTTAGAAGTAACTTATTTTTTAACATATAATCATATTTATATTCCACTGTGATTACTTCACTATAAATATGATTAGCTATATGTTCAGGATTTAATAGAAGTTTATGTTAAACAAATAATCATGAAAATAAAATATGTGACCAAAGTGATTGACCAAGTCAAAAATGATTTCTATTCTTTTGTAACGCCCTGGATAACCAAGACCGTTACATTGTGTGTTTGAAGTAGTGCAAGACTTGCTAATCAAGTCATTTAGTTGAAAACGTGCTCCTAAAGTCATAAACAAGTTAGGGTTAAATGATTTTGGACATAGACGGATAATTTTTCATTTAAATAAACGTTTAGTACATGGGATCCCAAAAACAGGATTAAAGGACAAATTTACAAACTTCCAAAAGTCAAATACAAGAAAAGGCCACTCTAATGGAAAAATACACATTTTAGGTTTTCTATCCATATACAATCCCTCGGTCGTGGAAGACGGGCAGCTGACAATGTACACCTCGCCCCCAGAGCTCTCCAACTCATGGTTGATCTATCTTACCCTTGCCTTTACCTGTACCACATAGCACCCATGAGCCGAGGCCCAGCAAGACAACCATATAGCATAGCATAAACAATGATGACAATAAAATAATCCATAAAACAGTTAACCAATTATTCAGCATGTCATAACTGTCACCTAATCATGGAGGACAATCAATGATTCACAAGCCATTCATCCTAATATTTTAACAAGCTATAAGCACCAGATTAGCATTGGTAAACATATCAATACTCATCAGTTTATCATAGTCATCATACAATACTCAAGATCGATGCCCTTAGGCAACACCCTCTATTTAACCCATAGACTCTAGCTCGCTTAGGCCGAGCTCAGTGATTGTCTAGCTGACCTCAGCTCTCAGTGGCCGAGCCGCATCCTGTGCGAAAAAATCACTCCCGGCACTCTTAGGACGTTTATTTCATGCTCACATGACATATCATAATCATACAACATCTGTATTCAAATATAGGGAACCTTAGTCCCAACACAACCACACAAGGGTGCAGTTTTCTTACCTTTAATTCCGAGCGAGGAAGGTGAAATGGTTTCGAGCACGATCCTTAACCCCGAGCCTTGGCGATAAACCTAGTCACAAAGGCCAATGGGTATCCATCAACTTCCTATTGAAATAAAATACCTAGGAGATAGAAACAAGCCTCTGGGAACTCAATTCTACTAGATTGGATAGTAGAAATTGTCCCTAGCGCCTAGGTTCGAACCCCGGAGCCTGACCAATTCTTGAAACAATTCTAAGGCTAAAATCCCTAGGCGGGTCGCAGCTTGGCCTAGTGGGTCACGACTTTCCCCAAGCCAGAGAGCAAGCACTCAAGAAAAAGGGGGAGGTGGGCCACGACTTCACCTAGTGGGTCGTGGCGCGCCCCCAAGTCAGAGGCCACACCTAGACCAAAATGGCCACACGCGCTGTGGCGCACCCCTTTCGAACCCAAAAAATATGGGTTTTTCCCATGCATCTCCCAGCCAAAAACACCAAGATTAATCCCATATTTTCCCTAACAACTCCCCTCAATTCAACACGAAACCAGATACAAATTGAAAATTAAATCCCATATTTATAATCACCAAAACCTTAGCAATTACACCTTAATCACTGTCCAATTTCAACTAGAATTCATCACCCCAAAAACCCAGTCCAATTATACTCAAATTCCATAAATAAATCACATGTTCTAGGCTTCAAACTAATCAGTTCTACTTAGTAAATTCAAAGGTGAGGAACAAGAGATTTACCTAAATTTGATGACCCTAACTTCTCAAAAATCCTCTAGCTGTCTTAAACTTGCCTTTCCTCAGCTTGACCCAGCCTAGAACCAACTTAGTTCCCAGCTCCTAGCCAAAATTCAACAGCCCCTTCACCTTAGCTCCAAAGTAGAGAGGGAGAGAGAGGGCAATCCATGAGGGAGAAAGAGAGAATTATGCGTATCTCTCTAAGTTTCCAGTTTTTTCTAGTATATGGCTAATCTCAAATATTTACTGAATATATCCCTTAGTTCTTAGGCAAAAGGCCATTATGCCCTTCTTAATTAACTACCCCTCAAGTTGACACTAGGGGTAAAATGGTCATTTCCCCTAGTTCCCGCTAATTCCTCAAATGTTCCTAATATATGCCAACTATTCCCGTAATCCAATTTATTACCAATTATTTACTCAATATCTAATAATTCCCAAGATATCCCCTAAATTCCAAAAAATAACCCCAGGTTTCCCCCCGAGCCATATGCTACAAATATATATATATATATATCCACATAATAATGTGGTCTCAACAATTTATCACATATAATCGCATTTATGCCCTCAATCGGCCAAAATTACAAATATGCCCTTATAAGCTAAACAGGGCCCACATGCATATTTAATACTCATAAACATGCATTTCACATATCTACATAATCATATAATCATGCACTTAATCATTAATATCACACATATACCAATTATTCCCTCCCGGCACACTAATCAAGGCCCTTATGCCTTATTAGAAAATTTTGGGTCGTTACACTTTTATTGATAATAAATGAGATTACAAAGAAATTGGGTTTTAAGTAGGGCATAAAACCCCTAATATCCTAGATCCGGGTCACTAGTGTAGTAGGACACTTTAGTGAACGTACTTTATATATAGTGATATATAGAGTTGGACCAGATGTGAATTGTTAATACTTGTTTAAACAATGTTTCGTAGTATTAATCAAACACATCAAACGATAATCATATACACGATGATCTTAATCCTGAGGTTATTATGAAATCCTATATATGTCATCTGATCATTTGATTCATGCATTAAGGTTTGTCAGGATGATCAGGCTAAGAACAATTGTTTTGAGGACTCAATTGTTGACGCGGTTTTTCGCCAATGAGAAATTTAGAAGTAAAAAGGGCAGATTAGTGCTTAGTAGTAAACCATAATGAAATAACAAGAACTCACTTAAAAGCACCAAACTTTTACGTGGTTCAGTGGTTAAAATCCACCTAGTCCACAAGTCAATATTATTACTGTTTCTCTCTCTATTTTGGTAGAGTTTCGGTAGTACAGAATAATGGTCCCCTTTCCTGTCCAATATTCCCAGTATTTATAGGGCAATTACATGGACAGGCTTGGGTCACTATGTAAACAAAACGCGTAATTACACATATGGTATATAATTAATACAGATTATTCCCATTTACATTGGGATATGATCAGATAACATAATAAACACTTTCCTGCTATCTTAGGTAATAAATGACATAAATATGATGCAACCTCATCATTAATGAATGTATAAAGAATCCTTGAGTCTCTTGGATTCCTTTAGTATGTGTTATATCTAGGTCCTCACGAGTTGAATATATCATACGAGCTCAAGCTTGATAGCTATCTGAGTCGAGGATGCCTAATACTTGATTTGACCATTTCGAGTCTCAAGCTACTCATGTGGTTAATAACCAGATATTCTACTTGGTTATCTTTCCATGTATATACCTACCAGCTGTACCCGAGCAGAGTAAGTGAACTCGTGCTAAAGTTAGGGTACAACATTTTCCCCCCAAGCTCCTGCTCATGTTTGATGTCGCCACTTTCTGACATACACACTAGGGGCTTTTAGACTTCTGTCACATAAAATCGTGCCTACCTACTACTTGAGTACTGGACATGTGGCCTTCTGCGATTGGCGTCTATTCGGGTTTTGAGGACTGAAATAATTGTCTTGTCAACTTTCTGCCGCCATCTGGTCTATTTAATCTTGGCCCTTGGATCTCAAGCTAACCCAATTGGATGGACCAGATTAATTTCTGTAGTTTACGTATAAATAGCATGATTAGTCTTCAAAACTTACCCCCTTTGTATTAAAAAATTTCCCCTTTTTAAACTCTCAAGCTCCCTTTCTTATTCTCCAGAATTCCCAAAACATTCATCGTGTTCCAGACCTTCAGAAGCTTTCCAGGAGCTTCCAGTGGCTGCAGTTACATCTTCTCCAAATGAACATATTTCCTGTAAGTACCTTATCCCCTGGTTCGAAAATTTTTCCCTTTTTTTTTTGTTCGCCATTATCCAATGAGATTTCTGTTGTCAACAATGTTCATCAACAATGTTCATTGTTTGTTACTGTTAGGCTATTTCTCAATGCTCCAAGGAAATAGGTTTCGGTTTAGGCTCAATGAGTGAACCCAAACATGTTTTATAAATAAGACATCCTAAAACTGGGCAAATTTCTGGGTTAATCTGGGGTAACCCTAATGGAAAATTGGTTTAAAGAATACCTATTTGGTGTGTAGAAACTTAAGGGTTTTTAGTTTTAATACCAGGTAGCTTAGGCGTTACGCTTTCTTAAGTGGTTCCACACTAAACCGCTTTCCCAAGGAAAGTAGTGGGCTTGAAATTTCTGACACCTGGATCCCGAAGTATTTGGAGATTGTTAAGAAACTGAGGTGCGTAGCCTAGGATACCGCATGGCATCACGCGATGAGGCTAAGGCTAATTCTAGCTTGTATAACCAAAATAATCCATTTCATCCCTCGTACCTTTACTACATAGTCATTGACCATCCTAGATCGCCCACTATCTAGGCCGCTTTGTCTTCAGGCGATCTAATGGCACCCCCTAAGAAGAATTCCGCGAGCTCATCAATTCAACGCAAAGAAAAAGGGAAGCAGGTCGCCCCCGACTCTCCTATCCCGCATTTTGGTCCGGCAGAGGAGAAAGAATTTCCTGCGAACCTCAACGCATTCTTCGAGGCCGAGCACATAATATCAGAGATGACGACTCAAGGAAAGGTGAACAAGATTATGCTAAGTCACAACATCGAGATGGGAGCTGACGGTCTTGTCACCCGTCCTGCGTTTTAATAGGAAAGCAGCTACGCCCCCTACGAAGATGACTTCGTGGCCTAGAACGACAAGCACCTGAAGGCTGGTGCTTTCCTCCCTTTGGACCAATATTTCGTAGATTTTTTAAACTACGTAAAATTATCTCCCTTCCAGCTCCTCGGGGGTCAATACAAGAAATTGTCCAGTCTTCCCCCTGGGGAAAAAGATTATCGCCAAGTCGTGAATGATATCACGATGCTGGCATGTAATTTGATCAGCGAGGGTCAAACACTAGCCCTGAGGACCTGAGCTCTGCTCCCAGTTATCCTCGAACTTCTCTCTTCTCAAGAGGCCTTTCCAGCCACTGAGGACACTAATGAGGAAGAGGACGAGGTGCCTCTCGTGCGAAAAAGGCGGGCTCCTGAAGCTAATCAACGCCCTGATTCTGACCGAGATGCGTCAGGGGCAACAGCCAACCCCTCCAACCAAGGTAACCCATGTTAGGAAAAAATACATTGCCTCAATGGAAATGGTAAGATAATACAACTCTATTCAATAATATTACATATAAATATTGATTGATTAAATAAAGTTACAACTCTATAACTGAAAATTACAAATAAACAAAGAAAAGGAAGAAGATGAAGAAGAAGAAGAGAATAGTGAGAATACAACTCTAAGCAAAAGATTACAAGTAAAATAAAGGTGTTTGAAACAGAAGAAAGGAAGATTACAACTCTAAGCAAAAGTTACAAGTAAACAGAACAAGAGAATAAGAAGAGAGTAAGAGAATAAAATGTAAGAACAGAAACAAAAGTAAACTCTCACTTACACAACCTAAGTGAAGAGGGTTGGGGATCACCAACTTGAACAAGGTTTAAAACCTTTGTCCAAAAGCTTATTTCGCCTAACTCAAGCACTAAGGGATTTCTCTCAGATATTGGAAATGTTTTATGGAATTATCAAGCCTCAAGGTGTTTCTAGCCAAGTGCTCTAATGGATAGAAAATGTTGTGTCTTTCAAGTGAGCTATAGGCTCCTATTTATAGAGTTTAGAGACACCCTTTGAATTTTAAATTCCACCAACCCCCATGGTTGTTACCAATGTATAATTGGATTAATATGCAATTAAAAATGAGATTTGGGAGTTATTTGGGTTTTTTGAGCCGTTCAACAAAGATTGAAAAAACTGAAGAAAAAAATGGTCAGTTTTGGCCTGTGGCCGCGGCCACCAACATTCAGTGGCTGCGGCCACTAACCATTTTCAGCACTTAAAAATGTGTTGTTTTTCCAAACGGTTCCAAACCCTCCCAAATGATTTTGTAACCCCCAAAACACATTACTGGGGTTAAAATCATATCTCTAACAGCCATTTCACATATGGCTTTATGAAATTCATCTCAATATTGTGTAACACCAAATTTACACAATAAAGGGCAATATTTGGAAGTTACAAATTTGTAACACCAAATATGTTACATTATTTGAATATATCTCATATATCTAATTATTGTAACTCTCTATTATATGTTACAATATGTGACACTCTTTGTCACATTTATTTAATCTAAGACATTATATTATAAAATAATATAACATTCCCCCACTAGATTAAATAGTTATCTATTGTAACACTTATTTAATCAATCATTATATTTTCAAATATAACATATCCCCCACTTGATTAAATAAGAACTCTCTCTTATAGGAGTCATTGCATTAGTGCATAAAGCAAAGTGTTTTTCAACTTGAACTTTACTATAGTGTAATTATCACAAAATTTGTCGAAAATTTTGTTGCACTAGGCCTTGAACCATCTTTTCATGATAACAAATCGGTGATAACACACACACCTTTGCGATGTTCACTTGAGACCTCTATGTCTTGCTTTGCACCGTTAATGGCCATGTGCACTTTCCATTCATGGACGTTCTTGAGAATAATCCCAATTCTCATGAGAGGCAGCACCACCCCTAGTTCCATATAGGTAGAATTCTTACAGTATTTTGTTACCAAAAATACTTGTCTTCACAAGACTGAATTCTATTAAAAAACCTTTCGATTTTAACCCTCAACTTGGTAACACATAAGTACTCAATATCCCAAATGGGACTTGTTTTGAGTACAAATAATATTCACTTGATTGACTTGTTGTTACCTATTGAACCTAACACTAGTTGAATAACTAGTGTTAAGATAGGTTACCATCAACCGTGAATCTCTTTAGGGAGTTTAAGTCCCATCCCTCGAGATGATGCAGCCACTAAATCCCTCGTTAGTGGCTTAGTGAAAGGATCCGCCAGATTTTTACTTGTTCTCACATAGGATATTGAGATGACTCCTCTTTGAATCAATTCTCTTACATATCCATGTCTTAGACTAATATGTCTAGACTTCCCATTATACACTCCGCTGTATGCTCTAGCCAATGTCGCTTGGCTATCACAATGTATCGATATAGTAGATACATTCTCTTTGATTAGGGAAATCTCTATCAACAAATCCCTTAACCATTCGGCCTCTTTGCCGGTAGCAGCTAGAGCTATGAACTCTGCTTCCATAGTGGAATGAGATATACAGGTTTGTTTCTTGGAACCCTAAGAAATTGCACCTCCACCAAGTGTAAATACCCAACCAGTTGTGGACAAGTTGTCCCCAAGATTGGATATCCAACTTGCATCTGTATATCCTTCTAAAATTGAAGGAAATTTGGAGTAGTGAAGGCTTAGTCCTTTGGTTTTCTTGAGATAACCTAGGACTCTTCCAATTGCCTTCAAGTGATCCACACTTGGATTACTTGTAAACCTACTAAGTTCACTTACCGCAAATGCTATATCAGGTCTAGTACATTTGGCAGCGTACATTAGACTCCCTATAGCACTAGCATAATCCAATTGAGCCACCACTCTTCCTTCATTCTTCTCTAGTTTTACACTATGATCGAATGGAGTATTGGCATCTTTAACCTTGAGATGGTTGAATTTGTTCAATACTTTCTCAACATAGTGGGCTTGCCCTAACACAAAACCCCCATTATGTTTCTTTACTTTGATACCAAGTATGGTGTCAACTTCTCCAAGATCTTTCATCTTGAAGGTTGATGATAGAAACCTCTTCGTTTCTTCTATCCCTTTCATGCTATTACATAGAATAAGCATGTCATCCACACATAAGCAAACAATGATCACATATCCCTTACAAGTTTTGGAATACAAAAACTTGTCTCCATTGTTATGTCTAAACCCATTAGACATGATGGCTTGATCAAATTTCTCATGCCATTGCTTAGGAGCTTGTTTCAATCCATATAAGGATTTTATAAGTGTATATACTTTATGTTCATATTTTGGTAGGACAAACCCTTCGGGTTGTTCCATATAGACCTCCTCATTGAGATCACCATTAAGAAATGTCATTTTGACATCCATTTGATGAACATACAAGTTGTGTATAGAAGCTAAAGCGAACAAAATTCTTATAGAAGTTGTTCTTGCAATAGGCGCATAGGTATCGAAATAATTGATACCTTCTTTTTGCCTAAACCCTTTAGCTACTAATCTAGCTTTAAAGGTTTGGATAGTGCTGTCAGTGTGGTATTTTCTCCTAAATACCCACTTATACCCAATTGGCTTAGACCTCGGTGGGAGGTCTACCAATTCCCAAGTGTTATTGGAAAGAATGGAATCCATCTCATCATTGATGGCTTCTTTCCAAAATGCATTATCTCTCGATTGCATAGCTTCTCTACAAGTCTTAGGACCTCAACCAGAAGTACAATAGGAATTTTCCTAATGACTTCCTCTCTATTTCCTTCTACCATGTAGAATGAAATTCATTGAGAATCTATCTCATCCACTACTAGAATTTTATGATTTTTAAGCCTTTGACTTCTTCTAGGTTCAAAGGGTTGCTTTACATCCTTTTGAGGATTCTCCTCATGAGAATCAACTTTGGATGTAGAAGCTTGAGAATTGTTCTCATATAACAAATTCTCCTTTAGAGATGTTGAAGCTTGAGAATTGTTGTCACATAACATATTCTCAAAAAATTCAACTTCTCTAGATTTAATCACAATATTAGACTCTAAGTCTAATAGCCTATAAGCTTTACTATTGTTGGCATAACCAACAAAAGCACACTTTATGGCTCTTGAACCTAACTTTGTTCTATTAGGTTCGTTTTTCTTGCAATATGCAAGACACCCCCACACTTTAAAGTACCCTATGTTGGGTATCTCATTTTTCTTCATCGGTATTTGATTAAGAATGTGACAAGTGGTTAAAAGCGCTTCACCCCATAAGTTGAATTTCAACTTAGAAAACACCAACATAGAATTTATCATCTCTAGATTAGTCCTATTTTTCCTTTCAGCAACACCATTGTGTTGTGGTGTATAAGGTGCAGTGCACTCATGAATTATATCATTTTCTTCACAAAATGTATTGAATTCATTAGAGAAGTACTCTCCTCCTCTATCACTTCCTAACACCTTAATATTTTTATTTAGTTGATTTTCAACTTCTAATTTATACAATTTAAAAGCATCAAAAGTTCATCTTTATGCTTTAAAAGAAACGCATAGGTATATCTACTAAAATCATCTATAAAAGTAAGAAAATACCTTTTACCACCTCTAGTTAAAATACCATTTAATTCACAAAGATCACTATCGATTAAATCTAGTAAATTCGATGATCTTTCTACACTAGGAAATGGTTTCTTAATAATTTTTGCCTTAACACATGTTTCACATTTACCATAGTTTTTAATGTTGCATGCAATCATACCACATTTAACTACTCTTTTCATGGTTGAAAAACCTATATGCGATAGTCTGAGATGGTACAAAAATAAAGAATCATACTCAATAATATAGGTGGAATTAGCATTTTTATTGATAACATTGAAAGTTACATCATTGGTGCAAAATTTAACCATACCCTCACAAGAGTACCCTTTTCCCAAAAATACATTTGATTTAGTAAGATAAGTTTAACGGACTCAAAAACAGCTTTAATGCCGGGCTTGCCAAGCAAATCACCACTTACCATGTTTCTACTCATTTTGGGAACATAAAGTACATTCACTAATGTAACGTTCTTGCCGGAGGTGAAAAAGACTTCAATGAAACCTTTGCCAAGTACCTTGGATTTTCCCTCATTGCCCATTTGAATCTCATGGTTGCCCTTTGACTCTTCAAAGGTCTTGAACAATGATTTGTCATAGGTGACATGGACGGTGGCACATGTATCATACCACCACCCTTTCACCTTGCCTTGGCCCGCATTCACCTCACTAAGGGTAGCAACTATGTTTTCTTCTTGAGTTGCGTTCAACTTAGGTCTTTCTTGGTCTTTTCTATGCCTACACTCTCTAGCATAGTGACCCTTTCTCCCTCACACAAAGCAAGGAACTTTCTCGCCCTTAAACTTGTTTTGGTTGGTTTTTGGACCCAAAGGTTTCTCGTTACCCTTTTTCCCTTTATTTTTGGGATGTTTTGATTGTGACACCGCATTTGCTTTGGAAGTCTCTTTATTAGACCCTTCCACAAGTTTATCTCTACATATCGATTCCTCTTCTATTCGAATATGCTTTTGGATTTCCTACAAAGAATAATCCTCATTTTTATGAAGGATTCCTTTCCTATAGATCTTCCAAGTTGGTGGTAATTTAGCCACTATAGCACCAACTTGAAAGGCCTTGGGAAGCTCAATCTTTAAAACTTTCAGTTTGTTAACAATTATTTGCAATTCATGAATTTGAGGAAGAATAGGTTTATCACCAAAAAATTTGAAATCAAAGTATTGAGATATCAAAAACTTTTTGGTACCTTCTGCTTCTGCCTTGAACTTTTTCTCAAGTGCATCCCATATCTCCTTGGCTGATTTGGTCTTGGTGTAGAGGTCATAGAGCCTATCGGAAAGGGCATTGAGGATATGACCCCTACAAATAAGACTTTCCTCCTTCCTCTTCCTTCTTTTCTCCACCTCCTCGGGAGTGTCCTTGTCGGATGGCGTTGGGAGAGGTTCTAGAGTGGATTTTAGAATGTAAGCGATTTTGAGAGTGGTCAAAAGGAATCTCACCATGTCTTGCCACCTAGTGAAATTGGACCCATCAAACCTATCCAACCTCACTAGGTCTTGATTCATGATTTTGATGTTCTCACCTTCCATTGAAACAAACAAGGGTAAGATTTTGAATGTTAGGAAAAAATAGATTGCCTAAATGGAAATGGTAAGATAATACAACTCTATGCAATAATACTACAAATAAATATTGATTGATTAAATAAAGTTACAACTCTATAACTAAAAATTACAAATAAATAAAGAAAATGAAGAAGATGATGAAGAAGAAGATAATAGTGAGAATACAACTCTAAGCAAAAGATTACAAGTAAAATAAAGGTGTTTGAAACAAAAGAAACGAAGATTACAACTCTAAACAAAAGTTACAAGTAAATAGAACAAGAGAATAAGAAGAAAGTAATAGAATAAAATGTAAGAACAAAAACAAAAGTAAACTCTCACTTACACAACCTAAGTGAAGAAGGTTGGGGATCACCAACTTGAACAAGGTTTAAAACCTTTGTCCAAAAGCTTATTTCCCCCTAACTCAAGCACTAAGGGATCTCTCTCAGATATTGGAAATGATTTCTGGAATTATCAAGCCTCAAGGTGTTTCTAGCCAAGTGTTCTAATGGATAGAAAATGTTGTGTCTTTCAAGTGAGTATAGGCACCTATTTATAGAGTTTAGAGACACCCTTTGAATTTCATATTCCACCAACCCCCTATAGCTGTTACCTATGTTTAATTGGATTAATATGGAATTAAAAATGAGATTTGCGAGTTATTTGGGTTTTTTGAGCCATTCAACAAAGATTGAAAAAAACTGAAGAAAAAAAAATGGTCAATTTTGGCCTGTGGCCGCGGCTAGAGATATTAGTGGCCGTGGCCACTACTCTCTATCCCACAGGCCACGGCCACCAACATTCAGTGGCCGTGGCCACTAACCATTTTAAGCACTTAAAAATGTGTTGTTTTTCCAAATGGTTCCAAACTCTCCCAAATGATTTTGTAACCCCCAAAACACATTATTAGGGTTAAAATCATATCTCTAACAGCCATTTCACATATGGCTTTATGAAATTCATCTCAATATTGTGTAACACCACATTTACACAATAAAAGGTAATATTTAGAAGTTACAAATTTGTAACACCAAATATGTTACAATATGTGACACTCTTTGTCACATTTATTTAATCTAAAACTTTATAATATAATATAATATAATATAATATAATATTACATTATATTATATTATAAAATAATATAAAAACCCATACCTATTTAGAGAGTTAGATATGGTTGCTGTTAGCTTTAGGTTAATACGTTTTAACCCCAACCAGCTAGTTAGCTGCCATCCCACCGATCCGGACCTAATTGTAACTCTCCTCCAGTGTGTGGATCATTTGGTGGTACGCTACGACCACAGCTATCCCAGAGGCACCATTGTAGTTGACAACACGCTGAACTTTAGATCTTCTATCTTTGAAGAATACGAAACCAACCTTAGGACCTGGCCTTCTCTACTGTAGGGGGCATTTGCTCCTGGGTTCAGGCAGTATGTAGATGAATCCAGCCCCGAGGAGAGACCTGAACCCCCTAGGATCCAAGAAATTGTGGCCTTAGACTCCCCTCCCCTGCGTTAATCCCAGAGTCGGAGGTCGTGCTTAGCCCGGTTCATACACCCGAGATGGTCATAATAGATTCCTCCCCCAGCTCTGAGGGTAGGATCTTTATTTCCCCCCTTTTTCTTTGAAACATTACTTTTGTGAATTTACTTCCGTTTTCTTTTTAGGTGAAGAGATGGAATTGACAGGAGCTCTCGACCTAAGGACTGCCTTTCAGGCTAAAAGTCCCTGAACGAGTCCCGTCGTGAAGAGGCCAAGGGTGACGAAGAAGGCCACCCCTAAAATGGGGGATACTACAAAATC